>NW_021940498.1:46547-245716 GCF_001715985.3 Manacus vitellinus | reverse complement strand
GGGTTTGTTTCTGCTCGAGGTTCGCGTTGCTCTCAGGAGGCCGTGTTTCTCTGCCTGCGGTATTCCTTCCCATTCTCATCAACGCCTTTTGTCACACGCTGAGTAAACCCTTGTGCCATAGTTAAGGTTAGTTTGGGCGCGAACTCTTCTGCCTTAATTGATTTTTATAAGTTTGCGGAGGACCCCTTTGAGCCATTAAAGTTATGGTGGCATGAGACATCTGGTCAGTGACTGAATGAATGAACTTTTTGAAAGACTTAAGTACACTGCCTGAAGCTTTAAGTCTTAATTATGTCACCAAATGCAATAACTTATGTCTATTTCTAGATGATATCATAAGTTTAACTATTACACTTTTGCTCTTAGGTATTAGGTTTGCTTCTTGTGGCTTTGAATATGGAAAGCTTTGCATCTCTGAGTAACTCTTGACCCTGTTCACTTTTGACCCTATCAGTCGTACTGTCTTTAATTTGATTTTTCTCTGTATTGCTACCTTCACCTAATGGAAGAAACAATTAGAATGGGGAAGAGCCTTTGCACCAATTTTTCCTTTCTAAATCTTTTATGCCAATCATCCCCACCTTGGAAAAGTCTTCGTAGGCAGTGCATTCTGTAACTCAGTTCTGTATTGGGCTGTCTTAAACTCCTAGATAAGAAACAATTTTTTTTATTTTTTTAATTCTCTCATCTATTTTTCATATAAATGCTCAACAGAATAAGTTGCGTATAAGTTCGTTTTCAGTGGTTTTTTTCTTTTCCCCCCAGGATGGGGATGCTCTCTCTAAATAGTGTTGATTCCAGATGAGTTGGAGAGAAAACAAAAGGAAGAAAGCCATGAATTTTTATAGAGATTTTTAATTTTGCCATGTAAGCAAGCTCAGTAACAAAGATAAGAGACGAGCACCAGATAATAACTCTGTTCCAACTCCCTCACCAGAGGAATTTCTTTTTCCCCTCAACTAGAATGTGATCAAACAGTTAGTCTTGTGTCTGGAACAATGGAGATGCCAGAAACCTTTGGCAGGATGAAGTTTGAGGGCAGATGGCTGCAGTGCAGAAGGAAGGACAGGAGTCATCTACAGCAGTTTCCACACTGAAATCCTTTGAGTTCTACTGACAGCTGATCTTGCAAATTGATTGATCCTTTCCTCCCTCTTCCACTGAAGGTTCTCACTTCCTTGACTTACACCCACTACTAAATCAATGGTTTGTGTAGCCACACTCTAAATGAGATGTTAGAAACTTCTACTGAGAAGTGGGAAGGTAATTGGGGGATGGGGAAGAGAAAAATTTTTAATAATAGAAAGGTGAGTTAAGTGTTTGTTGAAACAGTAATTGGTAAACCACTTAGATTTTAAAACCCCTAATTTTTACCCCAGTGTTGTCTTTGTGCAATCCTGTGAAGTACCTTCTTTCATGTAAGCCTGTGGTTAATAAATGTTGAGTAAATTTAAATTTGAATGGTGTTGAAAATTGGAATATAGAAGCTTTCCTCCCTTGTTCTCCCAGTGTAATTTCAATGCTTCTTTGCATAAAGAATAAAAATTGCTTTAAGGGATACTTCTCTGGTATACTTGTTTTCTTGAATGTTTACCTGCTCTTTGCCCTTTTTCCTTCATTCTGAGACAGACTTGGCTGCATAATCCATGGAGTTTTCATCTCTCCACCCCCCCCAAGAAGCAGCATCATCAAATTAATACTTTGGAAAAGAAAAGCTTTCGGTATCTGAAGGGCAACATGCAGAACACTTTCGCTGGGAATGAGCATCAAGGCTCTGGTTTTCCACACGGGTATTTGCTGCTCTAGCAATTCTCAAGGCTAAATATGTTACTATGTGGTTTTTTTGATTTTTCTGATTCCCTCCGTGGAAATCTTTATATTTTGATGAGGTATTTCATTGGATTGCTGATTCCCATCTGCTCAACGCCCACCCTTTCTCCCTTTCCTGTCCGTGTTATCCCTTACTAATTGCTGTGCTTCAAATGGGATTGGTACGTTTGCTCAAGAGGCTTTTCATGCAGTATGAAGCAGGCAGTGCTGACAGCAGCAAGGCAGGCGTGTTTTCTAGTGATAGTTCTAGCCAGTGGAGGGCAAAATTGTCTCTTGTATTCCTTCATGGGAGAGTTACCTCCTGATGGTTAATACTTTTAAGGGTGTCAGTGGAGTGTCCCCAAAGCCCTTTCTAGTTGGCTAAGCTACCTATTGGAGTAAATAAATCAGCCACATCTTTGATATGTTTTGTTTGTTTGTCTCAGAAGTTTGTACTTATAAACTTCCCTTGTGAAGTGCTAGAGCATTTCAGGGAATGTTTCTACTGCTTTTCCATATTCTCTGTCTAATAGTAATGAACTAAGAGAGATCTATGAAAATATTACACAGTCATTCAAAGGATTATGAAAGTCTAAGTGCATAATCTATAAAAGCAAGTAAATCACCCAAGAAAACATAAAAACTGTGTGTTTTTCTCCTACCCCTAATGCATTGTGTGCTGTTCTAAGTAATTTTACTGTAAGAATGTTTAAGAAAGATTGAGCCAGCTGCTTAGAGCTGAAGAAGCTGGCAGCACTTGTATTGTGCTTGAGGACTTCAAACTAGAAAAGAAATAACCATATGCTATAAAATTGATCATTCCTTACTTGTGATAAAACTCTCTTGAAGCATCCAGGTGTTTGATTAAAACCACTTATCCTTGTGAGTACTGATAGTATCTGTGATCAAACTCTTTTTTTTTTTTTTCCAATGTGCATTAATGTGGGTTTTGTTACCTTGCACCCAGTAAGAGATGCTTTTTTTTCATATAGCTTGGCAATTAAGTTGGATACCTGTTTAAAACAGAAGAACACTCAAGCTGATTTTTGCTTGCTTCAGTCAGTGTCGGTTACCAAATGTTTTCTTGCTTCTGTGTCATGTAGTCCAGTAGCATTGTCCTGGAGGAAGTCAGTATTTTCAGTAGCAGGGATCATCTGTAATGTTCAGGGTCCTGAAGTTTGGGGAATTCATGTGTAGGTCCATAAGATTTTATTAGAAAACATGAATTTATGTGAAGGGTACTTCAGAGTCTACAAGCTAAAGGTTCTGATTGGATCTTCAAAGGTAGATGGGCCATTACAAATAATATCAGAAACTAGTGACACTTAGGTAGCAGTGTTACTTAATGTCAAACTGCAACATGTGATATCTATGCCAAATGATGCTTTAATATAAATTGCTTTGGAAGTGATGGCCAATGTGGTTCAACCCTAGTTTTGCTTTTGTGAGAAGTAGAAGAGAAAATATTCAGTTATTCAAGACACAAATCTATAGCCATGCTTAAGAATCTGAGAACCTGTTCCCTCACTCTCAAACAACATTGGTTTTGGTTGGCACTTATATTTCCTAAATAACTGGGAAGAGTTTTGTTTCACAACGCTGAAGAAGTGTAATATTATGTCTCATTAGGGGATAGCTTTGCCTAATGAGCGCAATAATTTGCTGGGTCTGGCAGGTCCAGTCACTTGCTCCACTTGTGCAATTTATTATTTCTGTCGTAGTTAAATGCATTATGTGAATAACGGGCAAGTGGCTTGGTGTCACAGTAGCTGTTTGAGGTTGTTCTTCTTCAGAATTTCTCTTTTGTAGTGAAGATCAGTGTAGTCAGTTCAGAAGTTATTGTTGTGAATTTGTTGGGGGGTTTTGTGTATTTGAATAGTTAGTAATGAGTAGTTTTGCTGTCTGTAGTTGTTAATATTTTGAGGTTGTTTTGCGGCCAGGAAAGTAGTAGGAACCTTGCTCTTTCCAGCAAACTAAAGGGCACTTAAGAATTTTATATGCTGAGATCCTGACACATTTTATTTGTGTGCTTTGCTATATAATCTGGCTCGATGGTGATAACCTTCCTTAGCTTTTCACATGAGTGCCTCTTCATAAAATTGTAAGTTAAATAGTGAAGTTACTGAAGTAGCAACTGAGGTGTATTTTAAGTCCAATAAATTGTGTAAACAGGGGAAGTAAGAGTATTTTCCTGTTAGTGATGAGAATCTTGACCAAGAGATGAGAGTAGAGCAACAAAGAAATATTCTTAAGTATCTTGAAAGCTAGAGCTGCTTTTAAGGGCAGATAATTTCCTGGTTTATACCTTCTCTAGGAGAAAGACAGATATAGATGTGTGCACACCTTTTGTCTCAATAATATACTGATGCCTCTTGGCTTATTGTGTCAGCCTTACATCGGTGGTAGAGGCAGAAGGGCATTTTATGATAAGAAAGAAAATGTCTTATGAGCACAAATATTTTGTACTGCTGACATAGATGGCAGCCAGCTACATTGAATTTGCACAATTGAGACTATGGAAAATCTCAACGGGGAAAAAGAGAAACAGCTGGGAAGCTGATAATGAGTTCAGTTTTCAGTCAGATGTGCAGAGTTCTGTTATTCTGTTGTTGTGTTACAGTGTTGGGGTCTGGTTTCTAAAGAGCTAAATCTTTCAGTATCCTGGTCATTAACTTAGGCCAGGTGCTGTAAGTTACCTTACCCTGAAGATGATGATAAGCTTAATTGAAATAAGATGGTGATGAATTTAAATCTGGGTGTCAGGATTTCTTTGTTAGTTGATTATTCATTAGAAAAAATGGTGCATTTGCCCAGATTTATCCACAAAAAATGATAAGATATTGTTCTGGAACAAGGCCTCTCAGACTAGGAATGGATATGATTTAATTGGTGTTAACAGCATCAAGTGAGACAGAGGGAGAGGTATTTATATGGGAGTATCCATTTCAGGTATAAGTAGTAGGGGAGTTGTCCTACACTTCAACCAAATAATGAATAGAAGCTTAAGGAAAGTATATTCTATTTTTTTCGGGCCTTTTGAAAGCAAAGTAAGGAAACTATTTTTTGTGGAAAAGGGAAGGACTATATGAGGTTTAATACTGTCAAATGCTAAGAACTATTCTAGGGCTCTCTGAGACTTGTAAATATTTTCCATGCCTCTCTTGTTCTGAAGCTTAGCAAAGTTTCCGACTAAGACTGGTGTTTGTATGTGTGTGTCTGTGTATGACTGATTAAAATGAAATAGATAAATTGACAGTAATGTGATTTGTGGGTGGCAGCAGGCCAGTCTTTTTAATTAGAACTTGCTTGCCATCTGAGCAGCTGCAGCCAAGGGGAAGATGCAGAATGCTCTGCTCTCACCCGTGAACAGAGAAGTCATTTCTCCTTTGCTGAGGACAGAAAGGTTTATTGAATGATACAGCCTTAAAGTGGCCTTACCAAAAGGAAGCAAACTCTGTGCTGGGAAGGGGAATAAAAACTCTTTTGCCTTCACTTTTATTTTGATGGGAAGTTCATTGTGCTTTCCAGAAGTAGAAACTTGGAAAATTAGAGAGGAGGATCTACCATTAATCAGCAGAGAGTGCACTTGTAGATTTAAATCAAGCATCAGTATGTTTTAAAAGTTTATAAAGCATCTTTGTGTCTTCATGAAAACTGCTTTTCAGGACCTCAAGCTCTCTTATAGTTTCTTTCAGCACCACTATCCAAAGAGCTACACAGAACTTGAGCACTTTTCCATCTAGCTTTTAGTGAAATGGTGTCAACCTGTGCTGCAGGAGAGAAGATCCTCATGGTGTAACTTGGGAATGCACTTCATCTTCTGATGTACGTGTTCAATACGTGGATTTTGATAAAGGCAGTAGCATGTATGTCATCTCCAACCTCATTTTGAACACATTTGGGTTTTATCTTAAGGAATTTTACATATATATATGCATATATATATAAAATCTATACTCCTAGTGTATAAAACCATCAGATTTTTTTACAAAGGCATCTTAGGTATTCATCTTCTCAGTCAGAAGGCTGATATATATATATATATATATATAAATGTACTAGCATCTACACTTTCACAAAATAGTGAATATGTTGGTGAAGAATTCTTCCTTACTTGACTTTCAAAGAAATTCCATAGCAAAGGATTGGATTCCATATCCAAACAAGAGGGCAGTACCTCAGTGAGTTTCCTCACTGGTGGTAGAATTAAATCCCAGAAAGTACTCCTGTTTACCTCTTATTTTCTGCCACCAGACTTTGTGCCTCTAGAAGGTCATGAATATGTTAAATATTTATATTTATTTACATTTAAGTAAATAACTGCAAATTAAATGAATAGGACATTTAATTTTAATACAACTCACTATAAATTTGACTTAGAACAAAATGGCTAGTTGAATACATTAATTTTGAAATGGTATGAATATCTTTAATCAGGAAATGAGAGTGTTTTCTGCACTACTGCAGTCTTGAAGTACACATACTTTCTTTGAAGAAATGCATAGTCAGATATGCAAAATTATTCAAGCTACCCTTTTCTGTTGGGAAGTATTTGCTCAATATGGTATTGCATTACTTTAAGTCTAATGCTAATATAGTGAATGATTAAAATAATATGAACACCCCTTACTGTAGATTAAAGACCTGTAAATCTGACAAGCCTGTGCTGAGCTCTAAGTTTAAAAATCTTAAAACTTAATATTTTATTTTCTCCAGCTTGCATAGTGAATTAGTTGAATAAGCTCGGTTGTGGAACAAACTGTCTCTCCAGATGTGCAGTGCAGGGTATGGCAAGGATGGGTTTCCGACCAGTGAAGTCTGGAGTCATCCATGACAGCCTCCTGAGAGAACTGGATAGTCTGTGTAATTTTGATGTCACTCAGTTTTGTAGTCTTTGTCCTCTGCTCCTTCAACTGTCACGTGCATCAATCAGACTTGTGATTTCTTTAGTACTGTTAAACTGTTTCATGCCAGTATTGCATTAAAACTTGCTTGGCTGGCATTTTTGTGTGCTCTGAAATTTGCATATCCTCCGGCAAGATATTTATTTTACATTCTGGGTTAGTTATATTGCCTCCTATCTAATTGCTTAACTGACTTTATGTTGAAGATTAGACATATAGAGCAGTTGATGGTTATAAATTCATATATAGAAGACTTCTAATTTTACTGTTTGCTTCTACAGTAGCATAATAGGCATTAAGAGTTTTCTATCTTAGAAATTAGGATATAATACATGGCCAAGGATTTAATGTAGGCCTAAAGATGTGCATGGGATCAACTTCTCTTTCTTCTGGAAGTAAATGGAGAAAGAAGTGGTGTTTTGATAGTGACCAGATGGACATGTTTTAAATAGTGGCTTGACTTTGAGTAGACACTAAACCTCAAATTTTTGTAATCCAGGGCGTTGTGAATTGTTGAAGTTGGGAACCTACAGCCTGAGTTTGGAGCCACTTAAAATCAGTAGTGCCTTTTGAAACTCTTGATTCTAGTGTTTAAATTAAATTGCTAAAGTGTTTGACTTCAGTTGCAAATGTTTATGGATCACTGGGAGTTCTTAGCCTGTCTGAAAGTTGAGATTGTAGTGAACATTGACTTAAGAGCCAATTGACAGAAAAAAGCTGTATAACTTTGAATTTACCTGTGCCTCTTTAGCTCTGTGTAGGTGAGAAGCCAATCAAAAATGTGTTTGTGTGTGTATTCTTTTAGAACCTTCTAGGCTTCTCACTTTTGTAGTGCGTTTTACTAACACTGGACAAAAGCAAACTTTTCAGCCCAGACATCTCCTGTTGGCCAAACAAGCCCAAGCATGTAAGCCCAAGATAAGGATAGCAGCTCCCAAGTCCAAAAATAAGTTGTGCCTGTATTTGTGGTGAAAGCATAATACAAGGTCATAAAATACTATTTTTGGATCAGAAATTGTTCAGCAATGTCTCTAAACTGCTTCTTCTTTCAAAACCTCTTGGCACCTGGTATTAAAGTTGTCACTTGCCCTAGCTTTGTCGTAGGAGATCTCTTGGATGCTAGGCGGCTTCAGAACCGGGATTTCAAATTCTAAATGTTTTTTCCCCTCACCTCCCACTCATAAAACAGCTCTGTCAGTGCAACTTTCTGCTTTCAGAATAGAGCTAGTGCCCTAGGTACTGCAGTTGACAGATACTTCGTAATCCAAGTGTTTAGTGGTGGGAGGTGATAAAGGGGAAAAAAATTAGAAGTAGTGTGAGGAAACAAGGAGAAAAGAAAACAGGGTAAGTAAGGGTAGTAACAGGTTATTTTACTTTTTGCTGACCAAACGAGGAGTTGTCAGGGTAGAGTTTGGGACTGTGATGCTGTCACAGCAGAGCGTAGGAGAGAGAAGGTGTATAATGAACAGGTTTAACAAAAAAGTGTCTGATGTAACCACAGAATGGAATTTGTACTGTGCCACTGCTCAGACATAAAAGTGATTGGCAGGAGGCCCTGTGCACAGAGTAAAATCCTGTCTTCACCAATGTGGAAAATTATGGTTTCAACTGCAAAAGGAAGTAAAGCTTGGAAGGAATTAGCATATCTCTAGCACCGAGTGGCATCTGGAACTGAATGGCTGGGTTAAATCATTCAGTAGTGATTAATGAGGCTCATTGCTTAGGTTGTACAGCCTTTAAAAATTAAAAAGAGTAATTTAAAACTAGATGCAAAGAGAAAGAAGAAACCATTGCTGCCATTTACCTCTTGAATACAGAAGGTGGATGCTGCCTTTTGATACAAGGAGAAAACTGTCAAGTTCTGCTGTTAAGATTAGAAACTAAGAAATGAACTTCTGAATAATTGTTTTGAGGAACATCTTGGGATTTTTTTAAATATTTTTTTTTTTAAATGTAAATTTCAATGCAGTCAGGGCTTTGAAATGGGAAGGAGTGTGCAGGATGGGATTTTGCTGCTGGTGAATACTTGGCTTCTAAGAAAATAAAAAAAATAACGATTTCTAATTCTCTCCCACTCATGAGTGTTAATCTGCGTTGCCTATAGGGGAAGCAAAATATTGAAACACATAAAGTGAAACAAGATTAGAGACATACAGAGCATTTTAACTTTACTTGAGTTTGATTCTGGCAGTTGCTGAGCTGAATGGTAATGTAGCTTGGTATCATACCAGGAATAATGTTCAGAATGTTCAAAGGCTGTTATTCCGTGGGAGGATTACAGTACTGATATAAACATACTTCTGTTTACTTCCAAGTTTTTAGTGGAGCGAATAGAGAAACCAGTGAAGTGTGTGTTGAAGTGTTAAGGGTTTATATTTTTTTTTTTTTTTCAGAATTGTAAAAAGAAACAAACAGTGGCATCATTTATGATGCTTTTGCTTAAAATGGTTGACCTTTCTGCAGCAAGTTCATGAGCATAGAAAATAAAAGGGAACTAGGCCCTTCTAGAATAAGGTATTTATTCCTCTGGAGCTTATCGCTGCAAATACTAAAATAGAATTCCACTGCTTGGGACTTAAGTTCCCTAAACTGTGTTGCTGAAAAATCTCTGCTCACAACACTTTTGGCTTCTAGATTGGCAGGTTTTTTTAGTTGTTTATTGTTTGTCCTGCTTTTCGTTTAAAATGTTTCTGATTTTCTCTTTTGGGGAGGAGATGGTGATGTGTTCAGCAGAAAATAAGGAAGTCAGTTGTTTTGTTTGGCTGGTTTTTTTGGTTTTTTTTAAAGCTAAATGATTGCATCTTTCTCATCCATACACTTATGTGGTACCCATGACCATAATGTGGAAGAGGGCTATTTAATCATTTAATCCCCGTTCCCGCCCCAGTACTTCATAGCAGATGGGGATTATTTTTCCCCTACCTTTGCTGGGACAGCCAGGCTAGGGAGGTTGACCTGGTGCTTTAATGTTGTGACCAGAAGGAGTGAATGTCATTTGCACAGGCAACTTTTGGGTTTTTCTAATTCTCTGACTATTAAGGTTTATTGATACTGTGTTTGTGACTAATAACTGTGAATTTTTTGTGGGGAAATTACTGTTTGCATGTCTATGAAGTCAATCATTATTCCAAAAAGATTGGGTTAGTGTCTGCACTGAGATTATCATGTGTTCAGGACTGATATTTCTGTCTTTGACAGGAATTTGCATTTTTATTTTACATCAACTTCCAGAAAGGCATTTACATTTTGTTACCTTATTGCAGGAAGGAAAGCAGCAACCTCTCAGCTAAAAATTCACATTGACCTGCAGTCTAGTAATAATTAGAATTAAACAGAGGTAGTAATTTAGCTCGGTCATTTCATCACAGTTCCCGTAGGCATGCAGCTGGTCATTTTGAATCTCGTAAAAGGAAATTTTATTTTGCTCACCTTACGCAGGTCAAGTAAAAAGCCACATCAAGTTAATGAATCCCTTTCTTTGCAATGAACTGAACGTGGCATTTGTTTTTGTTCTGGCAGTCGTGAAATCACAGGGTGTTGGCGACAAGTCCATTATTGGCTCCGTGCACTGTGTTTCTGAGGGTTTTTACTCCACCCAGCATATTATGTGTGCAGACTGTATCATACCCGTTAAAACTTGTTCTAAAATGAGGATTCCTTTTTTTTTTTTTTTAAAGCAGTAATAAAGAGAAAATAAAAATAGCTCCCTCTTCTTTATTAGCATAAATGAAAGAGAAGCAGCAACTCATTCCTTTTGTGGCCTGAGGAAATAAAAGAAAACTTGGATGAGTTCTCAGCCCCTTAAAGTCAAAGGAAGTTTAACTATTGATTTTAATTTTTACCTTGTCTTACTGAAGCTCAAGTCGTGTGTCACTTTTATTCTACGTGTTGTTACTTAGGAAGCTTAATAATGGGGAAAAGGAGATGATTAAGAATACCACTTCTTAAAAAAAATAGAAAAAATTCAAGAGTAATCAGATTCTGCAATTTAGGATCCCTTTTTGTCATTGATTGCAAGGTTGAATTTATGGTGTGTTGTGTTGGTGCTGTTGGTGTCTTTCATGTGGTAGTCACTCATTTCCCTGAATACCCAAACTGGTTTTGTTGTAGCTTCTCATTTTTATCTGCTGTGTTTTGATTTTTGTTTGTTTGTGTGTCTAATAGCTTTTCCAAAACATTTCTGGCTTTGAATTTTCCTGTGTTGTATATTTTTGTGTGGCATTTAGGGAAGTATAATACATAAATCCAAGAGGTTTTTTTCCATAGTTCTAATTTTTTTTAGATAGCAAAAATACTAAACTGTTACTGTTGCTCAGTTTTGAAAATTAATAAAATCTAGTTCCTACTAGCACTGTATTCGAAGGGAACCATAATATATTCTAAACAAAGTGTTGAGCACAGATCACTTGTTTAAAGAAAGAACTTAAAATGATAACAAATGCATCAGCTTTTAGAACATGTTGTTTCCAAATCTCTACTTCATTTATTTTTTTTTTTTCCCCAAGAAGTTTTAAATTACACAAAAAATAAAGCCAGACCTTCCTTAGTGACTAAAAGTACCAGGTGTCAGATCAATAGCATGTGTTGGGAAGCAAGAATTTCATCTGAGGAGACTTTAAATGCACTTATTTTCAACTTCCATGAGCTACAAGTCTAGTTTTGTTTTTCTTTTCAACTGGTCAATGCTAGGTAGAGTTTTGTTATTTTGCTACTGATTTAAGACAGAGATACCTACATATTTTTCTTCAGGCTTTTAAGGGCTCAAGTTTAAGTGGTAGATCATTATTCTGTGCATCAAAAGTGAAGGGTGATTAACTCTGTCTGGGTGCATGCAGTGTAATTTTAGAGGCTACAAATGTTGTTACAAGTCAGGTTAAGGTTTAAAGGTGAAAGTTTGGCTGAATGAGTTTTACAGCTTTAAGTTAATGTATGCAAACAAAGAAACTCTTGTTTTCTACCCATTTGTGTCTAATGAGCAAGTAGCTCATGTGGTGCAGAAAAGAAAACGAGAAGATTGTGCAGTTTGCCATAAAGTTAAAACTACATACTTTTTATTTCAATTTAGAAGTTCCATTAAATAGACCGAATCTAATACAACTTTTACTTAGGCTGTTCATCATCTAAATGTAAAGGGAAAGGATAATTGCTTTAAACTAAGTGATAATGATAAACTAAATGATAATGGCTTTAAACTATTTTAGCTTAACTTTTAACATTAATGTATTTTTGTAGATTTTCTCATATGCCATTAAATAATTCAGAGGACCTGTTGAGGTAACACTTAAAACTCCCCCAGTGTGTTTCAGCTTTTCTTCTAGATAGTTCTAAAGTTGCATTGATAACTTAGCTTTTCACTCAATTCTCTGTCTTAACCATATTCCTGAAACTGTAAGTTCAACAGTATGTGGGAAGAGAATGGCCATATTTTGAATGACAGGGAAGTTATACAAAAAGGCTGGAATTTCTTTTAAAGGCATCAGCCTGATTTATGACGTTAAAATTGTAAATAATGAGACAGGTAAGACCTGTCTCTGTCCTTTGTCCATGTATTGCCTTCTCTCACTCTAAAAGATTTCTAAGAGCCAAGCAATTTGGAAGCTTTTTTGAACTTGTGATCGATTCTGTTTACATTGGATAAAAGCTAAATAGTGTGGATTTTTATAGGACTGCATAGCAGCACAAGAAACTGTTCAGCTGCATCTGAAGTGATCCAGCCTGATAGCAGTTCTGAGTGCAAAATCCAGGGTGCATAAGTGGAATAGAACAAAATGGAAGTGATTAACGGGAATAAAAATAAACAGCTTTTGGTCTCGGTAAATGATACCTTTAAAGCATGGCAGCCTTGTTGAACATAATTAAAGTTGTAAGAACTGGGGTGGGGTGAGTGGGCTCTATTCTCTGAGGTCATGGTGGAAATACAGAGGTCAGGGTTTTACACTTAGTCCTATGTAAACAATGTTATACCCTGGTAAATATAAGAATTGATTTAACTAGATTAAGCTAATTTAAAAAAAAAACCAAAAAAACAAAACTGAAAAAAAACCCCAAACCAAAACAACAAACAAACAAAAAAACCCAAAGGAAAAAAAAACCACCAAGGGTGCTTTCATTTGATATCAAAATTTGAGTGCAGCCTCTATATCCTCTTTTAACCATTTGATGGGGAAGGGTGAAGAGAAAAATGAGAAGTACAGGCTTCTATTTATGCTTGCTTCGGGTTGCCTGTTGCTCCTGAATGATTCTGTGGTGTTTGACTTTGTACAGTAACATCTCTGTAGGTTTGCCAAAGCCTATTCCTTGAAGTCTGTAGGTTCAAATTGACAATTCGTAGAGATTTCTAGTTCTAGTTACATCCTTTGAATATTATTTTCTTTTGCTGTGGAGTTCATGTGCTTATTCTTCTTGTTATCTTGAACCATGGAGTCATAGAATAGTTTGGGTTGAAAGGGACCTTTTAAAAGGTCCTCTCATCCAACTTCCCCCGGCAGTGAGCAGGGATATATTCAGCTACGTGAGATTGCTCAGAGCCCTGTCCAGTCTGACCTTGAATGTTGCCGTGTATCTCTGAGTATCTTAAATCTTTATTTAATTCCAGTGATTGTGGGGTTTGGTTGTTTTCTTTGCTAGTGGTTTGGATTATGTATTCAGACCTATATTTATGCATAGTAGAGAAGAAACTCAAGAGTGTCTTAGCAGTTTTCCCTTCTGAATGACCCGGATTTTGTCTTTTTTCTCCCTGCCTCATCTCTGACTCTGTTTGTGTAGAGCCTCCTTTCATTACAGTCCATCACCAGTCAGAACGAACCATCAGCTCCAGGCAGAACGTGTCTCTGACTGTTAAAAGAAGGATGGCTGGCAAAACCCATAAGACTGGAATTGAAAACGGAGCTCTGTAACTTAGCCTGGCAAGCACAGGCACCACTCCCTCCCAGAAGCTTCCAGGGCAGTTGCTCAGGCTCTCGGAGGCTTTGTCTAGCCATCCACCAGCTGTGAGCTGGCTGGGGCTGCCCACTTCCAAATGGCTGATTGTATGAGCTGTCACTTTGTCACTGCAGGGTAGGGGAGGCTGCAGGCTCTTGGAGAAGAGGAAGGTGAGTGTTCAAACATGATGATTAAGTACGTGGAAGAAAAACTCTTCAGTTCCCGGCTCCAAGTGTCTCCAGGCAGCTCTTCCTCGGTGTGAAATGCTGCTTTAATGTAGGTCAGCTTTAACTGCTGTAAATGAGTGTAGTTCTAGTGAAGTCAATGAGCCGCTGTTAATTTACTTCTCTTGAGAATCTGCCCAAGTGGATGAGCAACTGGCAAACTCAAAGGCGAGTGCTTATCCCGCAGGAGAAGTGCAAAACCAGTTAGGTGTTTTGTATTTGTTTTCTTCTCCCTCTCTTCTGGGGAAGGAGTTAACATTCCTGCATCCCAGCGGTGTTTATTGCAAGTGGAATTCTACTCACAAAAGGAAAGTTTGTGGAACTGTTGCTGTTTTGGAAATAAAGTGTTAATAGTTATTTCAGTTTCTCACTCCAGATTGTCTCTTTCACTAATAAAATGAGTGGGTATCACTTCAGAGCGCAAAACTGTCAGTCAGAGTTCAGCATGACTGACCTAATTAGCAGCTTCTAGATGAGACTGAAGATTGCTTTTAGTGGACACTGCTGACATTTGCCCTGCCCTGTTCACAGAAGGAGGCATCGTGTATCCGAGGGGTTTTGATACGTCTAGGGAAAATGAAATAAACACTGTGTTTTTGCCCCCAAAGCTTACTTTGCTGTGTTGTAGTTGGTGTTTACCTGTTGTTCCAGAAGGAACTAGATGTAGACTAGGAATACCTTTGATGTGAAGCTCGTGAGGATGCAACTCTGTCCATTCAAAACTACTTAATTGAAGACAGTCTTGGGTCAGCCTGTTGCAAATCTACTACAGGGAATTTCAAGATTGGTAATGCTTAAAATTTTCTGTTGTTCCAAAAGATCAAATGAAAATGGTGTCCATTTTAGCAAGCTAGATGACAAATTTGGTGGCTGAAGCCATGTCAGATAAACCACACCACTGGAGTTTCCTAATCTAGTGCTGTCAAGTAACGTTGTCTCTGAGAGGGATCAGATGGTTTTAGTACTGAACTGTGCACTATGTACAAATATGCAGATAAGAGGAAAAAACCTTAATTCCAGAGCATACTGCATACATATCTATTGGAAGAGTGTGCATTTAAGGAGGAATGTAGATGCCAGCTGACTCAGTTCTGTTGTTGTTTTCCTTAACAATTCATCTCTCCTCAGGGACTCTAAACTCTTCCAACTGATGAGATGATTTGGTTACCTAGTTTTAATGTTGTTCTAAGTGTTTGCATGACTGGAAAATTATATTTTGTTCACTTTGGATTGCAGCTTTTTACTGCCCAGTACTTTGGTTCCTCCTGTAAGCTGAATATTGAAGCTCCTTAGGTGAGGTGCTTTGCATAGCAATTGCTCTGTATTTACCCTAGGTGCAACTGTGTAAAATGTTTACTCTTTAATGTGTATTTCCTATTTTTGTGATCAGATAGCTCCAGGAATAAGGCAGCATTTTACTTTTTAAACATTCATAAACACGTAATCAGGGAAGATTTGCAATAAGCAAGAGAATGTATGCAAAATGCTGCCTTTTGTTTCAAGAGTACAAGGAGCTTTGCTACTTTCTGCCTTCCACAGGCACTTCAAATGAAATGTTTAGCCTGGAATGTTTGGTGTCAAATGTCCTCATCATGTTGGTTTTGCTTTTGTTTTTCTTTTTTTTTTCTTTTTGTGAATGATTTTGCTTTTCTTTTTTGGCCCAGGTTGCATTCTGGTTGACAGTGTAAGACTAGTTGATATTTGTAGCTGGGACTTGTAAGAGAATCTTTGAATCATCAGACATATAATCTTCCAGCTCTATGAATTCAGGGGATGTAAGGAAAGGCATAGCCCAGTACAAAGACAGATTCTTCAGTATTTCTTTTTTAACAGCTCTGTAATGGTGCTTTTTATATGTTAAAAAAACCCTGAGGATTTTTTGGGGTTTTGTGTTTAGGTTACCCTACTTATGGTCTTAAATTCTCAAGGGTTGCAAACAGAGGTAAGTCAGGTCTCCATCCCACTTGTCTGCAATGAGCACACATATTCCAGCACAGGTACCTGTTTTATTTGGTATCTCCTTCACAACATGGGAATTCTCTTGCCTTCTGTACATCTGCTGGACAGCAGCAGTCGTGGTGGTCCAAAGGTCTGCCCTGAGCCCTGTGCCTGCTGAGTGGGAAGTCATTTTCTAGGTCCTGATCAGTGGGGATTTGAAGGCACTTAGATGTCAGCAGATTGGGAAGCAGTGTTTAACACAGCAAGTGTGATAGTAAGGGTGATGGAGGGTTGGAGTCACAGAGGTCCTCAGTGACATGTGATCTCCGCTAATTAATCAAAACCAATCCCTGCATGCAGGACTTCCTCAGCAGTTCCTTCCTTCCTTCCTGATTTGAGGTTCCTTAGCGTGGATAATGTTGTGGGTGGTAGCAACGGAGAATTTCTTGGTTTGACTTGGTTGGTTGTGTGATTGCTCTGTCACTTAATGCTTGGCTTAGTTTTTTCTCTGTCTTCTGTAAGCAGTCTATTCCAGACGTCTTGCTTGCCCTGCCCTACTTATTTTAATTACAGCTTGAGTTAACTTTTCTTTGAACATGTTAAGGTATGTCTCTAAAATACATGTGTTTTTTTGGTTTTTTTTTTGAAAGTCAGATATTATATAATGTATTTGGTATGTTTTGGAACATGCATAGTTCCCTGGCAACTCTTAAGCAAAATTATGCCTTTCTGTATGTTGTAGTGTAGGAAATTATTATTTTAGTCTTTAGGTAGGTACCAAGTTAATTATTTTATTTTTTTTAAATATGAAGTAATACCCTTGGGGGATAAAGTAAGATCAAAAGACATCTCTATTTAAGAAGTTGGGTTAAATGTTGTCAGTGTTAATACTGCAGTCCTGCTAACATTCATACCCAGTGAAATGACGTGGCAGTCTTGAGGTCTAATACCCAGTTTCAGGGAAGGTGTTAAGACCAAACTCTTTTCCTTCTAAACTTTGTTTTCTGTGTCATCACAGACCAGGTCAGAGCAGTAGAGGCCTCTTTGTTTCTGGGTTGAGTTAAACTATAGGAAACCACGTTCAAGGCCAGGCTGGATGGGGCTCTGAGCAAGCTGGTACCAGTGGAAGGTGTTGCTGCCCGTGGCAGGGGGCTTGGAACTAGATGATCTTGAAGGACCCTTCCAACCCAAACCACTGTTGGGAAAAGTATTAAAAGTTGTGCTAGTGTGCACCCCCTCCTGAAAGATTGCATGTAGATTTTCAGTTTTCATAGGTATGGCTCCATTTCAGACATTAATATATCTGGCTTGTAAGCATATAGACTTAAAAACTTGAAACTTAAAAACATTCTCCTCATAAATCAGCAGACATTTTGGGAGGAAAGATGAAAAGCAATTTGGAGGTGTTTCGTTTTTTTTCTGACTTGGAATCTGATTTAGGAGATCAAAATCTTTAAATAGGTTCTGTTGGAAGCTGTACATTTAAAAAGACATTGATGTAATGTATTCACCACTTCTTGCCATTGTGTTTATGTGTGGGATATCAGCAGATCTGTAATGGGAGGACTTTGCTTTAATTAGCCGGAATCTGAAAATATTAATCAAGTAGAATTTTTCTTCACTTTTGTTTTGCATTGACTGAATAAAGATGTTTTTATGGGCTCTTTTGGTTTTACCTGGTGTAAACGGCACCTGTCTAACCTAAGGTTCAGGTTGGTTTTGGGTTGTTTTTTGTGGTTGCTGTTGTGTTGTGGTTTGGTGATTGTTGTTGTTTTGGGAGTTTTCTTTGGGTTTTTGTTTTAATGGGATTAAGAAATCGCCAATTAGGGTGCCATGAAAGCCATGGAAGAAGATCACAGCACCCAGCCATCAGAAGCAATAGCAACCTGGGAAACATTCAGCAGTTGAGCTAATTAATTCTTCTCTGTATTAGGCCTCTCTGTTACATTGGCCACCCTAACTTAATGCATTCAATAAAAAGTAGGTGCTACTCTAGTTGTATTTGGGTTTTAAAGAAATACTTCTAGCATGAAGAAACTTGATAGAGAGTCTGAAGAACAAGATTTATTAAAGTAACTTCATAGTGACATTTGAAATCATTTTACCTTTTTTGGAAGTAGCCTTGGAACAAGACTGCATTCAACAACATGAATGGAAAATCAGAGTTTAGCCAATATTATCTTGCCATCATAAGGAAGTGGTTTCAGTCTCACAGTTGAAGGAGTGTTGTGTTAGGGATAAATATTTATGTGTCCTTTAACAATGAAGCACCAGTTCTGTTTGTTTTTCTGTGTATGTGCAACACATTAGTATTAAAAAAAAAAAAGAAATAAAAATCCAACAGAATTCTCTATTTATCCTCACTGCATTTATCTTTTATTAGGGATTATTGAGAAGTATTGGATATTCACTTCACTTAATCTTCCCTGCTGATGTCTATTGCAGGAAACATGACATTTGTTACAAGTGCTCTTCCCATGATAAGGTTCAGATAGTTAAAGATATAGTTGGGAATATAAGTTGGATTTGTTTGCCCGTGATAGGAGTGCTGACATAACATTAGTTTTAACAAAAGGCAGAACTACTACAAACAGCAAAAATTATTGCTCTTATGTCTCAGTATTTCTTACTACCTTATTATTTTGGAATTGTGTGGGAAATGTCACATCAGCTTGGATGTGTTGGTATTAACCATAACTTTCAGTATAGTATTTGTGATTGAAATCTACAAAATTAAGCGTTTTCTCAAAATAATTTAAAAGAAAGCATTTTTCAATTCTAGGAGCAACAGGAAGACAAGAATTCTCTAGATTACATTTGGTAATATGTTTCCTCTTACTTTATTAAGGCATCCTTACCACAGGGATAAAATCCTAACTATTTTGATTGTATTTATTCATCTTTTTTGCTTTGAAGAGTCTTAAGGAGTAAAACCGGTAAGCAGAAATTATATTAGTTTCTAAAGATAAGCTTTTTCTCTCCTTCCTTGCCTTCTATGAAATGAAAACTCTGTTGTATTTGTCTATTCATGGGAATACACTTCAAAGTTAAGTTTGTAAATTTGATAAATAAAATCATGTAAAAGTCATGAAGTACTTGTTAAGAACAATCAAGTTAGAGGCTCCATATGGCAGTTTGTTCTGATACACTCATATTTCAGTGTGTGTCAGAATTTAGAAATTATTTAGGGAATAGATAACTCATACTAGATTAGTCTTGTATTAAGGTCCAACATAGTTCAGAGTAGGCAACTGAAGCTTTATAGTAATTCTGAATTTTATAAGAAGGAAATAAATCTTACTTGATTATTTTAGTGTATCCTGAACATAAAAGTATATTGCTCTTAATAAATTTAAATTGTCAGAGTTTACTATATAGTAAGGAATGTTTCTTAAAGATAAGGTTTCTTTCTTCTTGGGTGTACTTGTGTTCTAAGTGTGGAGCTAGGTTAATTATTGGATACTTAAGTCCCAAACTCAAATTCATTGTCCTAAGATAAAAACATCTCTTTCTTCCTTCCAAAATCTTTATCTTGCCTCACATTCCTTCTCTGAGATAGCTGAAAGGATGTACTTGTTCTTCTAGATCACCAACTGCCTTATTTTATATTCACAATACCTAGTTATGTAGTTTGAAATAGATTCATCCTTGCATAATGTACAAATATAAGTCTATTGGGTTTTGGTAATTGGGTTTTGTTTTTTTTCTGTAGCATATTCATCCTTCTCATGAAGAACCAATAGTTTTGACAATTTTCAGCAACTCCTTTTAGACAGGCCTTTAATCCTCTACTACTGCCTGTCTCCCTCATTACAAATACAAGTTTAGGCATGCTATAGAAGAGGGGAATGTTTTCTCTGAGAAAACATTCAACCTTAAAGAAAAAATGAAGTTTCTTCAAGTGTCATTAAAATAAGAAAGCTTATATATAATTAGAAGTAAAAAAGAGGTGTAACTCTCATGTGTGCATTTAAACAGCTTTTTACAATTTGGGAAGCTTCGGATACAAGAATGCTGTTTACAAAATGTATTTTCTGCTCCATTAGAATAGAAAATGCCATTTTTAAAATCTATAATGACAAGCGATTCATTACCCCTCACATCCACATTTCTTGAGCATTTTTGTTTCATTCCTTCTATATCTGTTAGAGGCACCAACTGGAGCATTGCTATGGTAATGGTACAGTTTCCTTAGGAAATGCCACTCTTTCCCCTGAATCTACATCCTCTCTTATTGCCCTACCTTGCTTGATTCTGCTCAGTGTTAGCACAAGGCCACACTGCTCTGATTCCTTCTCTTTCCTAAAGGAAATGCATGTCCAACAGCAGAAAACTGAATTAATTAAAATTTAGCATAGAATACTGGTTACAGAGCAGTATTGCTCTTGCCTTTTGTATGATCAGCAGGAAATGCCAGGAGCTGCCTTTTTGTTTGTATGTGTGTGTGTGTGTGCATATGTCTCTTTTCAGGTTGTGGTTTGGTAGAAAGCAAATTATTTTTCAAGTAAAGATAGTTGACTTCACACACACACACACACACACACACACAAAGTCTGGAATTTAGTTTTATAAGGTGATTGATGAAAGTAACAGTGTAGTATTTTATGAGTTGTTTATAGCTCGTCTTAGAGTATAGCAAGAGGTTTCTACATTTTTTGGATTAAGATCCTATGTAGATGCAGAAAAAATCCTTGTACCTGGCTCTGTATACCCACTCTAATTAATTTTAAGATGTAAAGATGGGGATGATTCCCCACTGGTTCCATCCTATCAGACTGGTCCTCTAAGAATAGCTTCATGGGGGGTGACAGGGGCTTGCAGTTTGCAGTTCAGCATCCATCTTCAGGGGAAGACCAAAGATGGACTTATTTTCTAATGACAGATAGTAGCAGAAAGGACTTTTTAGAGCTTTGTGTCATTGCTATTTTACATATTGTGTTTTCTCTATATATATGTAGTGTTTGGTCAGATTTAGATCTTATAAGCAGGCTAAGGTCTTGCTTCCTTCTTTTACCTGAGCATAACTCCATACTCACCTCCAGGAGCCTGTCAAGTGTCCTGTGGATTCTTTGAGAAAAGCTTTGCCTTCTAACGCAGTAACAAAGAGGGGGAAAATGCTCTTGAAGATACATTTGTTGTGCCAGTGTGGGCATAGTAACAACCAGTGCATCTTGTGTAATTAAAGCAGCAACTGTGTGACTCAGATTTTGTGCTAGGCAGGTGGAATGCTTTGTTGTGGGTAATTAAATTATAATTCTTCTGCTCTTAATTCTTGACTGTTTTCCAAGGAGTTTTCCGACCATGTGCATCACCTGTGATAAGACCAACCTTGTCTTTGTTTGGCTTATGCATTCCTTTTTACATGACTAACAGTTAAGATTATCAGTGTCTGTCCTCTCTGAAGATGAGTGTTCTGTGTTAAACATCTGCCTCCACTTCAAAGAACAGGATTCAACTACTGCCTCTTTCACTTGAATTTCTTATTGGAGAGATAAAGTATGACAGTGGGATAGACTTGGACTTTTCGGAATGTTCTAAATATTTCTGAGAATTAAAAGTGCATTTTTGAGCTCCTTGCCACCAAAAGGACTGTTTGAGATTATTTCTACAGCCTTTTTTAATCAGTAAACCAACAGTGAGGAAGAGAGTAATCCTGGGAATATGTATTTTTAAAGTACGTGCAATTTCTCGTACAGTAGAATAATGTTTGTTTGTAGAACTTAAACAGATGGATGCCATTTAATAGCTAATGTGTAATTCTGCATAAATACAAAATTGACTTTGTTCCTAATGCATTTAGCTATTCTGTCAAATTCTAGTCTGATGAGGAGCATCTGAGGCAGCTAGAGGTGTTTAGTCTGAAGAAAGGGAGGCTCAGGAGGGATCTTATCACTCACAACTACCTGATAGGAGGCTGTAGCCAGGTGGAGATTGGTCTCTTCTCTTAGGAAGGAAGTGGCAGGACGAGAAGAAACAGCCTCAAGCTGGGTCAGAGCAGGTTTAGACTGGGTATTAGGAAAAGTTTCTTTGCAGAAAGGGTGGTCAGGCATTGGAACAGGCTGCTCAGGGTAGAGTCACCATCGCTGGAGGTGTGTGAAAGATGGGCACGTGTGGCATTTGGGGACACGGTTTAGTGGTGGACTTGGTAGCGCTAGTTGGACTTCATGTTCTTAAAGCTCTTTTTCAACCTAGATGATTCTGTGATTGCGTTAGGAGCGTCAGCAGCTGTGACTTCCAATTTTAAATGTTATGTCGGTGAGAAAACGGCACTGTGTGTTGTCAGTTCCTACACAAGAGCAAAGTTGCACAAGGACTTTGACACAGGAAAGCCATCAGGTCTGAGCTTTTCACCTGGGAAGGGCAGCTGTCCCAGGTGGGGTTTTGTGAGTCCGTGTCTACCACAGCTTGTAAACCTGCAGCACAAATGGCAGAGCAGACTCTGCCGTTTACAGGAGCTGCTTTTATGTGATGTGTGTGAAAAAGTGTCTTGTCTTGGAAAGTCAAATAGACTTCTTAATGTACTTCTCTTTTGTTTATATTGAGTTTTTAAGTGGCTTTTTGTAAACCCCATCACTGTGCTGCTGCTGCCAAAGTGACTAATAGATCTATTGACACCATCTGTCTGAGGAATCCACAGCCGCTCTTTCCAAGTCTGGTTTGGTTTTCAATAGAAAAGCATTCTTTACAGGAGGAACTATTTCTGTGTTCCTCTTTTCTCTTTTGCTCTCATTCCTCTCCCAAGGATCCTTAGTGGTGATTCATACTGGAATTTCCCCCAATTTCTCTTTCCTTTTGCACATCCAGTAAATTTCTCTGTTGATTCTCCAGTATTGTATGATTTGTTGGCAAGTTCTATCACAGTATAGAAGCTGTAGGGCAATCTGGACAGAAATAAAACATGAATAGCTCATTTCGCAGATAATTCTTTTAAATTGTTTTGTTCTTTTGGAAACTATTTGATGTATATAGATAATGTTTGTACAACTGAACTGATGGTGCGTTAACCAGATTTAATGGAGTGTCTTCTGAAATGCTTGTGCTTCGTGGCAGAGAAACCAATTTTGCAAAGGGGAGTTAAATTGTACTTAAAACTTAGAATATCCATTTCTTTAAAAATTATTTTAGTTGAGTAGTATAAGGACGTGGGAGGGGAGGAAATCACACGTGGTTGACGTGAAGTGTTCCAGTCGTATCCACCACTGCTCACTCTTGCCAGTTTATGGTTGGCAGAAGCATCATGGTGCTCGAAGCAAATGATGTTCTTAATGGTGGTGATTTAGAGGGACATGTGCACACATTTTTATTCAAATGTATACTTCTGTGAAGATGATGTTCTGAAGCATGGTGGTGCTTTAGCCTCTGGCTCACTGAGCCCCTTCACCAATATCTGTGAAGTGAAAATAATATAGGGCCAGTCTCCAGAGCAACAGTGATCACTTGTGCTTGCTGAAAGTTCTAGCAGGTCAAGGCAAAATTTATGGTTTGTGAGTGAGGACCTAGTCAAGACAGGAGAGTGGTTCTGTCATGAGTTAATCTAAGGAGTTTTATTAAAAAGGTGAGGGGGTGTGCAAAAAAGGAAAAAAAAAAAAAAAAGAAAAAGTAGCAAGTTAGGTAAAGTTGGGCCAACTGTGGGCAATGGCAGTGAGATAATGATGCCGTTGTGAGCACTAGAGATTATGGGAAGGGGAACTAACTTCTCTCAGGTAATGACTTTAGGTTTAATTGTTTCATAGTGAACAAGTTTCTTGTGTTTGGTTGATGTGTGGTTCTTACTTTCATAATGTTTAACTTGGGTTAATATTAGACAATCTGAATCTTCAGGTTAGGAAGTCAATACTGCAGGTACTTTCTCAATTGAAGTGAGCCACCTGACCCATGTAATTTAATGGTAGTGAGAAATCTAAGTTCATCTGCTGACCAATTTTCCAAGACTGTGATTTTTTGTTAACAAAAATCCAAATATAAAAAGAATTTAGTAGTACTGTGCTCAGCTCTATTCCAGAAGTATGTTCTAACTCTATGAATGGCACTTGCAGCAAATTATTTGAAAATAGCTGTTGTTTGAGTCTATTGAGTTCAAGAATCACAGAGAAAGAACCAAACTATAAATGGTTTTTAGGGTTCCTGCACTGGTCTTCCTCATGATGATGCTACCATATCCCGAAATTCTTGTTCTCCGGTTCTGGAGAATTGGTTGACTTGCTTTCTGTAGGAGTTCATGGGATTCCTTCATTTTGCTAGGTTTGAAGGACAGGGGAAAGCGACTATACTCTAAATTTAGCTAAATTTACTCATTTATGGCACTAAAATTTGCTATTGGACATGATGATGGGAGCAAAATGACATAACAGATGTCTCTGTAGTTCAATCTTCCATCTTTTCCCCTTATTTGTTTAAGCAGACATTTTATTTTGGACATTTTTATGAAAGAAATGTATGGGTCACATCTCTTGGGCACTGCATTTGGTTCTGCAGACCTGGACCAGTCCTATAACAATTATTTTGGAAGCACTGTGGAAAGGACAAGAAAAATGGTGGGTTTTGAAAATATAAAGATTTGGTATAGCGAATAAAAACCTTTTTCTCAGGTAACTTACAAGTCTGTATCATGAAGGAGCTGTTTTGTTGGTGAAAAAAAAATCTTATTTTGGTTAATAGAAGAGTATTTTTTTGTTTTTAGTTTCATATTCAGTTGTTTAGAAGTAGTTTCAAGAATACTCCTACTTTTTCAAAATGGCTTTGTGTTGTTCAGTCATGTGCTAGGATGACCCTGCTTGGTCAAGCAGGGAGCTTGGTCCAGGTGACCCACTCTGGTCCCTTCCAACCTGACCCATTCTAGGATTCTTTCAGTACTATATAGGTTTTTATGAAGGATGCATAACAATTTGCCAAGTTCAACCACATTCCCTTTTCAAACTTTTTATCTTCAGTTTTTTTTCTCCTTCATGAAATGGTGTCTTGAACATACCTTCACATGCAAGACAGAAAAAACCCCTGTCATCTGGATGCAGCAATTTGTCAACCTTAGAAATAGAAAAGGAGCATGTATAAGGAACATATAGGAGTTCTTTAAAGGATTCCCTGTTGTGAGTGTGTCTGCGTGAAGAAATCTTTCATCTTGAGAACAATACCTAACTTACAATGCCATCCTATCATATTTTGATTGAAAGCTCAACTTAAAAACGTATTTACTTGGAGGAAATGAGCCAGCCAGCTTTATTGTTATAACTATGTTATGTTTTATTCTGGTAATGTGTACCTTTTATGATTTATAGAAATCTATAAGTTGTATGGCTTACTATTTAATTTAGAGTAGTTTCTGGTGCACATGTGCAGTCATATTGTCTGCAAAATTTCTTAAGGAAGTTTTTTTTTTTATTATTTTTACTAATCACTTAGTCGGAGAGGGATACTAGTTACTTCAATTTTTTAACAATTTCTATATTCAGTCACCGTAATTTGCCTTTTCCTTCTTCCCCTTGCATGAAATAACGCTTAGGAGTAGATTCCTTCTTCCAGGACTGTGAAACTCTGATTCCTCTGGGTTATTGTCTTTAGTAGTGCACTGTCTTATCTACGTTGGAAGCAATGCACTATTAGCAATGCACCACTTACCACTACAGTTCTGTCTAACCCTGAAGACTTTTTTTCACCAGTAGTTATTAATAGAGTTCTGTCTCAGTGGAGAAGCCAGCATGCTGCAGGGTGAGTGATAGGTATTTATAAGGAATAAATACTTAAGAGGGGGTGGGAGGGAGTAGTATATTAGTGAAGGAGAGCAGGTAAATTGTTGCATAGAGAGGGGACTATAATTAGCAATGCTAATGTGCATACAAGGCTTTAGGCATTTGCATTTCCAGCAGTGTTTTGTGGAGATGGCCTCTTCAGCATTACTTGTCTTTTTACTTCTCGTCCCCTGCTAATTCATTCTTGTCATTGTGAGAGCTTTTAACATAAAAGTAACGATTTTTAGTAATTCGTTCTGGGCTTTGTGACAGCATTAACAGGAAAATGGGGACTTTCTTCCTCCTGAAGTATGCCAAAAAAAGGCGTTTTTCAAGGTCGGGGGTGATCTCTGCTATGGCTTGATGATACATGCTTATATGAGTATTCTCTTTTCTCTTAAGCATTAAAGATATTTACTTAAACTAGGATGGAAGATATTTTCTGGATCTGTTGTTTTGATTCAGAATAGTGATTTCAAGTTTGTGTTTTGCTTTGGAGTTGGATTTGTGAGTATAAAAGAGGAAGAGTATATATAGTCTGTATTGGCCCACCAAATTTCTGTGATTTCTCATGAAAGAAAATAATCTAGTTAAGGTGTGTAATTAATTGAGGCTGAAGAACTGCAGTTCTGTTTTAGTTTTTTGTGTGTGTGTTTTGTGGTTTTGCGGGTTTGGTTTTTTGTTTGGTTTTTTGTTCGTTACAGGTGGAATTTTAAAGTATTATCAGCTGATATTTTATCAAGGTCAAGCAAAGAAAGATCTCTTGCATTTAGGAAATGAGGAATAGAAAACTGAATTTCATATCCCAGTTTCCTCGAGCCAGTCTAGTCTAAAGATGGGAACTATTAGGCTATAAGAAGGATGGGATGAGGTGCTTGACATAGTATGCTGCATGTGTATTTAAGCAAACTCTTAAGGTACAGCTACCCTGTTTAATTGTTTACTTGATTGCTTCCAGTCACCATCACACAGTATTTGTGTTCTTAGAGCTGGAAACTTGTATGAATGTTGGTTGACGCTGACTGAGGTAACCCATTTGATTTGGTGTGCGTGTGAGCATACTCCTAACAGGTAGAGTTCTATGGTCAAGGGATAAAAAAAAAAACCAAAAACAAAAACAAAAAAAACAACAAACAAATAAAACCTCTTGACTCTCTTTTCTAAGCAATGTATTAAATTTTCAATTTTTCAAATCCCCTTTATGGATTTAGGCACTCAAATGCCATTGAAATGCTCTGGGTCTTAGTGCCTTTTTATTGCCTAAATCTGTAAATGGATGATCTCAGGATAGGCCTGCAAGTGTATTTATTTTTATTTCTAGTTCTGTTAATGTAATGACAAAGGTACAGACAATGGTGACAATGACTTTAATTGCTAGGAACATGCTTGTATAGGGTCTGTTGCATTTTTGATACTAAGTGCACACTGAGACCTTTAGAGAAGGCTCTACATGTACTACATGAAACATTCAGTGTGTAAAATATGTATAGAATGACAGCTTATAGAATGGGCATTATCTAGTATATTGTTGTCATTAGAAGAAAAGAGTGTTGAATAAATGCTGTGGCTTTTATTCAGTTTCAGAGTGCTTTAGTCTGTGATGTCGAAAAAAAGTCCTTGATTTTTTTTTTAAATAATTTTGTTGTACCTGATTGAAACCTCATCTTCTCTCTGCTGTGTTTTTCAAAGTAACTTAGGAATTCTTGTTTGCCTCAACATTTTATCCCATGCTATCAATTTATGTCCAGTTAAGAGGTTCTTCCATTTACAAGGTTTTAGTAGTTCAGCATTTGTGTAGAAGTCGGTCTCTGTTCATATAAATAATACAAGGTGAAAGCTCTGGGAGCTGGGCTTTAACCTGATCCCCTGTGCCTTTCTTCATCAGTTAACAGATGACTTTCTGGAGATTTACAAGTACAAACATTGAACTTTTTTTCTCTCATAATGCTGCATGGTCAATTAAGAACTAATACAACAACTAGATGAAAAATGATCCTGTTTATGCAAGAGAGACTCAGAGGTTTTATTTTCATTCTTAAAGCTTTATATCCTGACTTACATTTGAGAAGTTTTCATCTTTGGCTCAGATCAAAGTTTTCTGTCTTTTTAAACAGAATTCTGTGTTGAGTGGGCTTCACTGTTGGTGAATTCATCAGCATTTTTAATTTAAAAAAAAATTAACAATGGTATGGTGCCTTGTTATTTTTGGAAAGCCTGTTTAATATGCCAAATATCTTTGCATGGAAAATAAAGCTATGTAACAAAGCTGTTGTGAAATCGTAATGTTGGCTTGTAAGAACAGTTTGATTGCACTGATTTTTGTGACATCGTTTGATTTTTACTGACAATTGAATGCTAATACTAAAAGAAAAAGAACCCATAACATGTTTACTGTTCAACAGTTAGGCTTTGTGAATCTGTGCTGTCAGGTCAGCTGCTTCTGCGGGGCCGTTTTTGCTTTCTGGATATTCTGACAAGTGCTTCTTGATCCTTTTAGTGTGATGGCATTGATTAAATGGCACTAAAACTGGCACTGAAGTGAAGAAGAGGAGAGAAGAGAAGAAGAAAAAAACTTGTGATCATTTTGATTAGATTAGATAACAGACTGTTTTCAGCTTTTGGTTTAGTTTCATTATTTGTAACAGTATTTAAACAGTGCTATGCAGATTTTAGTCATCAGCACGTTCCAGGAGCCCCAGGATTGCCTGTGTCCCTCCAAGAGAATATGGGGGTGGTTGAAGTTCCCCATGAGAGCCTTCTTGTCGGTCTCTTTTCTGGAGTTGAAATAAACACCCATGTTAAAGGTAGGATGCAGAAAGGACTTGGATAACTGAAGTGAAACACTGTCTACAACTGCTGTTCTGAAACCTCCATCATCTGTTTCCCAGTCCCAGGGAAGCCTGAACAGTGCCAGATAAATTCCCCCCTCCACTCCCCAGCTTTCTGTGCACTTCTCCGTGCCTGCTACTCTCCCTGTTGTCTGTCTCAGACCTACCAGATTGGGTTTCATAAACAAGTCATAATTGTTTTCTTCTAAAATTGTTTTTTTTAAGTACTTTATGTAAAATTGATCAATAGCCCTTGGAGCAGAAACTTCTCGATTTGCTGCACTTCTGTGACTGCTGATACAAATGGCCCTCCCACCACCTTTCTCATTTTTTTTCTCTGAAATAAGTTTTCTTGTCTGGTTTTAAAAGAAAGGGCATAAACATCCTGAACACACCTGAAGTCTGTGACCTACTCGTTCCAGGTGGAAGGAAGTGACTAATTTACCATTACTAAAGTGGCAAGGCATGAAAAATCCAGATTTGATTTTTGGCTTGGTTAGGCAGCTTCACACCAAGTAGGCTAATTCTGCATAATTTTCTGCTTAGAATGTTAAAAAAATATTATTTCATGTTGAGTCATTTTGTCTTTCCTCTGCATTCTGTAGGGATTATATGTACCTAATAGAAAAATCTCAATTTTTATTCATTTATATATATATATAATGTATTTTTTTTTAATACTGTTGAATGAAAGAAGTTGATGTTTATATATAAACAGGGTTATCATTAGAGGACATGGCTTCTCATCACATCACTCTTGAGCTGAAAGAAGGACATTTGATTCAATGGGACACAGTCTTTTCTGAGAGCTCTGAGCTCTCCCTGAAGCCCAATGGTAAAAGATGGGATTTGGGCTGAAGTATTCTGGAGACTTTTCTCTTGCCTTCTTCTAAGTCTTATGCACTAGTTTCTTCTTTTTTTTAATTAGATTATAATTTTCAAAGTTGATAAATGAACTCAGTTGCTGGTTTGATGGTAATGTTTCTCCGTGATGATGGTGTGCTGTGTTGGCAGATGGATTCAAACGAAGACTTCCAAGCCTTTTCCCCATGTTTCCTTCTTAACAGTCATGATACTGAGCTGCACTTGTGAAAAATCAACTACAGTTGAATCTGTCCTGTGTATCTTGACTACTTATAATTTAATTCTGTTTATAAAATCCCGTAGCTATTCCATTGTGGTGCTCCCAATGCAGATATGCCAGGTTATAAATATTTGCAGCAACCACGAAATTATAGAATAATTTCAGAGTAGAAATCCTGTGTAATGTGGAGTGGACTGACAATTTGCAGTACAGTCTCTTACAAAAAGACTCGTTCATTTTTAATAGACCATTTTTTTAGCACTGCTTAGCTTTTTTCCTTAATCAAAACACTGGGGGAGAATTTCCTGTTTATTTAAAGTAAGAATTTAAAAGAAGGGCAGATTAATTGTCATCAAAAATTCATTTAAACTGATCTATGTGCCATAATGCCTACTAATTAGTCATATAATGGTGTATTAGAAAAATAAAAGGATTGATATTAGGGCTTTACCTGTAGAGGAGGAACAACTGATGCCCGTTAATCAATTTAAACCTCTAACCATGCGTTTAATTCTCAGTCTTTGCATTGGGTACTGGTGAGCAGCTGTGAGCCTCAAGGCCTAGTGGTTCTGTCTAATTAGTCCCACTGAAGGCTTTCAGCCTATTCAGGAAGCCTTAATTTAGGGTTTTGTTTCAAACAGCTCTTTACATAAAGTGGAAAAGTCTGTATACTGGTTGCCTTTTAGCATTTAGAAACTATACTGTGCTTATGACACAAACCCAGTAGTTTAGCCTTGAAAACCCTATTGCAAAAAAAAAAAAAAGGGTGCTTAAAACCGTGGATAGTCCTTTGCAAGGATGAAAACAAACAGAACGTTTAGTTCCTTTTACCTGCCTCTCAAATCATGTTTGATGGTGTGCCTGAGCTGTACCAGAGCTGGATGTAGCAACTTGAGCAGTGTAAGTTGTAGTGAGATTTATGTTGCATGTTGGCTGTAAAGGTCTCATCCAACTTCCACCTTGCAGGACGGTTTCAGTAAGCTCTGCATGGAATAACCATGGGAGGAGGGAGACAGGACATGGAGGTGGGAATTAAAAGTAGTCCACTTGGCATTTTCCTCTCCAGTTTATTACGGCTTAGTGAACAGGTAGCTTCCCTGCATAGTAGAAGTACTACCATGATCCTGAGCAGTAGAAGTTGAGATACTTGTACATGAGATGAAATTTCTTTTTCTATATAAATATAAGTAGCTTTTTTTTAATCAACATTTCTACATCCTTGTGAAATACAGTTTAATTTCTTGAAAGGGAAACTCTTAGAATATAATCATACCTTAGAGTCTTACAGGCTAGAGAATAGTAGCTTTTCTCAGCTGATGGAGCATTCTTAGTAGAATTGTCTGAATCTAGCTGCCTATTTTTATAGGTAGCTGCTGCTATTTTTCCAATTGCTTATCTGTGTGGAGGTATTTTAACTTGTGAAATAAGTTATGGGCAGAGAAGTAATGACTTCTAGTAGAAGTGGGTTTTTTTGGTTTGTCTTTTTTGTTCGTTTGTTTGTTTTTTGTTTTTCCAGTTTGTTTTTGTTGTTGTTGTTGTTGTATTTTTTGTTTGTTTTTGGTTTTTTTTGCTGTTTGTTTTTTAAAAGATGTATAATATTTCTAGGTGCACAACTTCCTCTAAGGTTTATTAATTCCTGGCAATAACCTATTTTTCTTTGGTGGTTGAACCCCCTCCCCTGTCACCGTGATTGCTGCTAGAAGTAATAATAAAAATAATTATTCCTTTCCCTTGTTTTCAAACAGCTATTCCCCTGAATAATTTTGGAGGCTTCACCATCATTTGCACTTATATGTGTAAACCACACAAACTTCTGCCTGCTTGCCCATGGTGATGTTGTATTATGCATTATAATCTTCTCAAATTGTACAGTTCTGCTCTTCTGATTTTCACTTGCTGGGTTTTTTATATTTCTTGGGCAGATCTGCAGAGCTCTTGAGGTCTGTGTCTCTTCCCTTGCTTGGTTTTGATATTCATCTCTGCTTTTGACTCAGCCTCAGGGTTGTGTAGCACCGTGTCTTTCTCTTATGTCTCCTTTCTCCTTCCTTTTTCCATTTTTGACGTCTGAATATTGATCTCTCTTTCTCTCTAGGCACTGATCCTTTCACCAAAACCCTTTATAGTAGTAATTAAAAAGCTAGTTGTTAAGCTAGCTATTAAAAATAATTATAAATTAATTAAAATAATGAAAAATAGATGACTGACTTTTTTCATTTGATCAAATAATTGAATATTTAACTTTTTCTCGTACTGCTAATAATGTTCTTCATTCCTTAAGTCTTATCAACAAACATAAGCTACTGCCATTCTTGAACTTTTATTTCTATTATAAGCTTCAGTAGGCAGTTGACAGCATTTTTGTTTATCTGTAAAGTTCTCACACTTAGCATGCTATGTGAGGTATAAACATTGTCTTCATTAATGTTCTGGATATGTCAGAATTTGCTTTTAAGGTTTAAAATTGACTGAGGTGGGCTGCATTCCTCTAGGGATTTGTTACTAATCCTTAAAAAGGCCATTTCAAATATTTTGTTTTCTTTAAAGTATAAATGACTTTAGACAATTATCCTTAAAATTGTGGTTCAGTACTTTGTCTCAAAGCAGTCAAAAACTTGCTGAAAAATGGTGCTGTTTAAATATCTTCCTTGAGTGTGCCTATCATATAGGACATCTCAAAAGCTTTCTTTTACATGTTTTAATACATTTCAGTCTGCTGGATGCTTAGGGTATTAGCCACAGACTTTTCTGAAGAATTCAGTATGAATATTTAGGAAAATAATCTGTTAACATTGCTTTTTACTGTTTCTTTTATCAGAACAACTTGATAAGGTGTGCTTTTTCTCCTGTTAATTTTATGTAGAGAGATGTTAAATATAGTTTTAATTCTTTGAGCTTTTTCTTTATTCGCAGATCGTGTTGTAGTGTAAAATGAGACAGAAACAACTAAAAGACATGTTGCTGACTGTATTCTATATATATATATATATATGCATGTAACTGTCTATGTAGTGTAGAATCTTCTATCAAGAAGCCATGCTGTTGGGAAAATTGAGAGGGTAGTTCAGCAATCTTTTAGAGACTGTAAAGTAAAAATGAAAGCCCTTTGAGCTTTTCTCAGTTCCATTTACACCCACATGTTTCATTTGGGGGTGTCAAACTGGGAGCTGGGGCAGTGCCTCTCACAGCAGGTCCTGTGGCCTTTCCTTTCGCTCTTCCTGTGGATAACATTCAGCTTGTTGGCTGAAGCTGTGAGATCATGGAGAAACTTCAGTGAGCTTCTTGTTTGGACTTCTCCACCGTGTAAAAGGGTGATGTTTCCTACTACAGTCACTTCAAAGTAGCTCTCTATGGGTCTTACTTTGGTTTTGGGATAACTGAGAACTTTTGCAGTGTGCATTAGTAGAGGAGGAGTTTAGGAGAGCTGAGCAATTCCCTGCATGGCTCTGTTTCTTGGCATCTCCCAGAGAGCTTTCCTTTTAGCAGGATTCAGAGCTCAAAGTGTGAGGACTGGGTGCACAAGTGTAGGTTATCAAGATGACTTAAGGTTTATGTAGGAGTAAATACACAAGCCTGGGAACTGGAACTTCTCTAGGCCCTGTTTTTAGCCACTGTATAATACGAAAGTTTCATTGTGATTGCATTCAGGTTGTGGTACCATTTTCACTACAACCACAACTAAAATCCAGTTGGGAAGGTGTAGGAGTGGCAAAGATGTTGGTTGATGTTTTCGATAATTTTTCACAAGGTTTTCAGCAGCTGTGCTCTGGGAAGTCAGACCACAAGATGATAATGGTTATCCATGAGAGAAGAAAACTCAGTGCATGGTAGTCTTCTGGGCACATTTAAGGATGTCCTGGGATGTGCCTTTCCATGTGTGTTGCCACACACCTGCAGTTGGATTCAATGTTAGCAGTGTAAAGTTATGCTTTATGCAAAGGCGTAAGTAGAAACAGTTGTAAAACAAATTGGGCATGTGTAAGATCTCTGATTTTCAGTTTGAGTTTGGAATCCAGGAAAGCTTTGAAGAAACAAAACCCAAATCCTCCTGCCCTGGGCACTGGTGAGGCCACACCTCAAATCCTGTGTTCAGTCAACAAAGACACATTGAGGTGCTGGAGTGTGTCCAGAGAAGGGCAGAGGAGCTGGGGAAGGGTCTGGAGGGTAAGTCCTATGAGGAGCAGCTGAGCAAGTTGGGAGTGTTTAGCCTGGAGAAAAGGAGGTTCGAGGGGGACCTTATTGCTCTCTACAGCTACCTGAAAGGAGGTTGTAGCAAGAGTAGGGTTCTCCAGGGGACTGGTGACAGGACAAGAGGACATGGCCTCAAGCTGTGCCAGGGGAGGTTTAGGCAGGACATCAGGAGGAATTTCTTCACTGAAAGGACTATCGAGCTCTGGAATGGGCTGCCCAGGGAGGTGGTGGAGTCACCATCCCAGGAGGTGTTCAAGAATGACAGGGTGTGGCACTTAGTGCTCTCTCTGGTCTAGTTGACAAAGATGGTGATCAGTCAAAGGTTGGACTTGATGATCTCAGAGGTCTTTTTCAACCTAAATGATTCTGTGACTTCCTGGCCTGTTGAGGGACAAGAAATTCAAACACAGTCAAAGGGAAAACAGTAGAGTGTTTCTCAGATTATTTTGATGGCATTGATAGGTAGAAGTTTATTTTAGGGGAAAGTTTGCTGTTTTGACCTGTCATTGTATTGGTGAAAAGTAGCAACAGGAAAATACCTTCAGTCATCATGCAGTGAATATCATGTTGATTGTTACTCAGAGTAACTCAGCAGGAGATATTTATTGCTTTCCCCTGAAAACATGTTACCTTTTATGCTTTTCATACTCATTTACTTAGCTTTATATTTAGAAAAAAGTATGCTTTGCAGAAAAGGTTAGGGATAGACAGCTTTTAATGAAGGGATTGCACTGAGTAATTAAAATCAAACTTACTCCTGAGCTGACATACTTCTCCTTTAAATACTTCACGTTCAGATTCAGGAGGGTAGTTTTCATATTTCATTCACCGTTGCATCTGAAACAAATTTACAGTCATCTTAAAAAGCAGGATTTTGGACAGGTGTTTTGAATTCTCGTATTTCTCTTTAAATCAATTTTGGGAACAAGAAAAAATTTACAGTATCATTTGTATGAGATGTACCAAAACTGGTACAAGCACAGCCTGGGTATGCTGTTGACTGTTTTAATACTGGGCTTGTGTAGCTGGAGAGTTGAGGAGTGTTCCTGATACAACTGAGAAGAGAAAACTCCTGAACCTATTGAGAATTGCTGTTTCTCTGGTTTCCCAATAGCCCTGTGGAAATGAGGATCCTCTTTCCCGTCTCTCAGCATCTCAGACATTTGAACATGCAGTTGATCAACATCAGATTTGGTCTCACGCTGAATCTGGAACTGGAAATTAGTTAGAAGTTGCTGTTCCTAAGCATGGTAGGAGGTGGAAGCAACCCGTCTAAAATCCTATAAAGAGAATGCATTATATTTGTTTTTGTGAATATGTGGTTTAAAAAAAAAAATAACCCAAACCCCATGTATATCTTTAGGTCTATTTTTATGAATGTGATCATCCAAAGGAATATTTTATGTTTTATTTATTTGTGCATATAGAATAAGCCTTGGAATAAAGTAGCCTAGTGTGCTGTGATCACGCCACAAATAGTTGAAATCTTTTACACTGATTACAGACAAACCTACAGATGAAGTAAAATTCTTCTGCATAAGTATGTCTGACATCTGACTTATTAACACATAATACGTATAAATAAAATATATAGCATATATATAGCATAAAAATATTAATGTAATAATAGTTTCTGTAATGTATCTACATAATTTTGAGTCGTGGGCATTGTCACTAAACTGGAAGTTCATTTGGTTCTGCAGTGCAATTCAGAGTTTTCCATTGGTTTCACTGTTTTTCTCCGTGTTCTGTTTTCCTGTCCCAAATGGCAAAGCAGTGCTTCACAGCCAATGAAGTACCCTTCCTGTCTGGCATAAAACGTGATCAAGGACAAAGATCAAAGATAGAACCTGCCTGTCTCTTCTTTGATTCCTAATCCTCCGTCTCTCTCTCTGCTCAATAGAAAACCAAGCCCTGGAAATAACAATTCTTCTGTGACTCACACCAGCCCCTGTCCCAACACTTTCCCATTTCCCCTGTCTTTTCTTCGCAAGCTGCTGACAACAGATCAGAGCTGTCAGGCCTGCCTTTGTAGGGGATACAGTCTGCCAGGGAAGAAGAAGGATAGGGCAGCAATGATTGTGCTAAGCTGTCTCAGATCTTCCTACTGTGTCCCATCTCCTCTGTTTAAACTGAGGTTATTTTTGGTATCTTTTCAGCTCTGGTGTCCACAGAATTATCCAATTATCATCAAATCCTATCACTTTAATGTAGTTCAAGTATCTCTTTCTTTAGTGGTCTTGCAGTTCTTTTTTACTTGAGTTCTGCTTAATATTTGCAGCTCTTCCATAATCCTTTCTCCCTCTTTTCCCTACGTTCTTAACAGCCATTCCAGGGTCTGTGCAGCTCTCACAATGTCTTTGTGTTCCTGCAGTATTTTTCTGACCCCACTGCTTCACTCCTCCTGCAGTTTGGTGTGGTCATTGTCAGCTTGTCACATCATAGAATCAGCTGGGTTGGAAGGGACCTCCGAGATCATCAAGTCCAACTCTTGATCCAACACCACCGTGGTTCCCAGACCATGGCACTGATGCCACATCCAGTCTCATCTTAAAAACCTCCAAGGACGGAGAATCCACCACTTCCCTGGGCAGCCCATTCCAATGCCTGATTAACCTCTCTGTAAAGAATTTCTTCCTAATATCCAGCCTAAACCTCCCCTGGCACAGCTTAAGACCATGCCCTCTTGTCTTGCTGATAGTTGCCTGGGAAAAGAGACCAATCCCCACCTGGCTACACCCTCCTGTCAGGGTGTCATGGTTTGAGATAGCCCCAAAATCCAGTCCCCTAGCTCCATTCCCCCCTCCCACATCTCAACCTAATGTGAGATGGGTTTTTCCAGACAAAACACACCAGACTCAAAGTGGGGGAAAGGGAATATATTACAATGACTGTACAAATAAATACCACATCACATTATACACACGATCACAACTATCTCTACCATGACATATAGTATTTACAGTGGACCAGATCTCTTCTCCCCTCCAAATAAAAGTCCAGGAGGGAAAGAAGGACAGATCCCTTCCAGTCTCTGAACAGCAGCATCTTCTGAGGCAGCAGTCTGTCTGTCTTCTCCACATGCAGCAGCTGATAGCTGGATTTCTGCCAGCATCCACGAGGGAGGTATTCAAGCCTCTCTCGGCCCCATCACCTCCAACCGAGGGGTCTTCCGTGGGCTTCGTAACCCCAGACAAGGTCGTATCACCACGTCATATCACGAAGACACAGGGGGGTCTTCGTGACGGTCTGGTATCTCTTGCAGGGCCTCTGTGCCCTGTCTCTCAGGCTGCCACCGTGGCAGCAGTGCAAGGGGGGGGAGCCAAGGTCAACTCTCCCTGCATTCCTCTGGCCGTCCCGGTCCAGCTCCAGGACGCTCTGAGCTTCTCAGCTCCTCTCTCTCTCTGGTGCTGCATGTCTAAAACTCTTCTCCTAAATAGGAGTCCATGTCCCTCTTCTCCAAGAGGGGTCTCAAGGGAGTTTTAGGGGATCTGGTACAGTCTTACCCCCAGAACTCTGTCTCTCAGACTGCTGGCTCTCTTTCTCCTCGGCTCTCTTTCCAGGAGTCTTCTCTCTGCGGTGCTGCATGTTGTTTCTGCTGCTCCTTCAGTTCAGGTGTTATCTCTCCTGGCTCTCTGCCACCGTTTCTCTGGTCAGTGCCGGCTGCTGCTCTGTGCCCATGGAGAAAACATCTCCTGGCATAACTACAGGCACCTAGCCCAGCTTTATGCTGTTCCAGGTCCCTGCAGCCCCCCCCAGCCAGGGGCTGGGAGGCCCCAGAGGGCCCAAGGGGCTCAGAGCCCCTTCCTCGTGGCTCTACAACATGGCCACCTCTCCTCAACAACCAAACTACAACTCCTCTTTTCCGGTGAGCTTGTGGGATGTTGACATTTTTTGCAGGAGCGCCCATTGGACAGAACTCCAAAACTTCCAGGGGTTTCCACCCCTTGGGGTCTACCACTTTTCTAGCCTCTGGGGGAAAACAAGATTCAAACCATGACACAGGGAGTTGCAGAGAGTGATGAAGTCTCCCCTGAGCCTCCTCTTCTCCAGGCTGAACAGCCCCAGCTCCCTCAGCCTCTCCTCACAGCACTTGTGCTCCAGTCCCTTCCCCAGCCTCGTTGCTCTTCTCTAGACCTGCTCCAGGACCTCAATATCCTTCCTGAACTGAGGGGCCCAGAACTGGACACAGCGCTCCATGTGTGGCCTCACCAGCACTGAATCCAGGGGAAGAATCACTTCCCTGGACCTGTTGGCCACACTGTTCCTGATCCAGGCCAGGATGCCAAATGTCCAAAGATGAGCTGGCCTTCAGATACATCTCAACCATTCTCAGACTTCTTGTTGTGCTGTTCTTCTCAGTATCATCCCACTGTGGAAAATATCTCCCAGTGCTACTGCAACCATTTCAAAGACAAAATGAGTAATGAAGTAGGCTTTATTACCATTGTGTTTGTTTTTGGTTTTGAGTGTAGTGCAATTGCTCACTGGGTCAGAGTTGATTTTGCATTATTAATGAAAATACTTCTGTAATTTCATTAATGTTTTCCCTAAGGGAAAATAGTATTCCCAACTTATTCCCACACCGTTCCCAGTTTAGTGTGGGATACTGTTGTTTTTATTGAGTGAGTTTTGGTTTCAGAAGTCAGTGCTCTAGGTACTGCTATCTGAGACTATTCCAGTACTTGCCAAAGTCAGATGAGATAAATGTCTTACCAGAAAGCAGAACTGAGGGAACAAAGAAATAAAAGTGACCAGTTTCTTACACTGGGAACATTAACTACTGCCTGAGGTTTTATGTAAATGTCAGCCTCTTACAGAGTGCAATATAAATATTATTATTTTAAATTTATATTCTAGCTAATTTAATGAATAACCAGGTCAGGACTTATTTATGCTAAGTGCTGGACAAAGCAGTAGCATGCATTCATGGAGCAAAGGTTGACTGTAAAGCTACATCTCTTGAAAATAAATGGTTCGTTCAAGGGCAATTTAGAAGAGTTGTATTTAATTTTGGATTAAGAAACTAAAGCATGACACTTACTGTTGCCACTTCGGACTTCTTTGTTAAAAGTGATTATTTCAGAGAGCGAGAGTCTCTTAGCATCTCCTGGGAAATATGTCTTTAGGTATTAAAACAGAGACTCAGTGTTAATATCTGTGCAATGCAGTATCTGACTTTTTTTTTTTTCCCCATTCCCACCAGGCAGAGTGTTTAAATAACTATAAGATAATATATATCTTTCCAGAAGACTTTTTGCTTAGAAATTTATGGCTTTTTTCTGTATGTCCAGACTTACTGCATAATAAGGAACAGAAACAAACCATTTACACCAATATGATATATGATTTTTTTTTAATTATTTTTCTCTCATGTTTATTTAGCTTATTGCCAATACTCCAGCTAACTCCTGTTCAGTTGACCAGGTCATGAATATTGTGTAAATGGAATGTCTTTAGCTTCCAGTGTTTGGGTAAATCTCTCCGTGTAAGAGCCAGGCAAAAGATCAGTCTGGATTTGAGGCATTTTTAGTACAGCTCCCATTTAATCTCTTATTTCAAAGAGACAGACAGACGTGGCTTAAAACTCCAGGCGCTCTGTCATTATTCTAGGGTTTTTTCCAGCCGTAAATGAACAGTAAATTATTGGTTTCTGACGTCTCCTGATAGTGTGGTAGCTGTGACAGAAATGTAATTCATGGTGTCTTAACCTTGAAGTGTTTTTTGTTGCTGTCTTTTTAAGTGGGAAAAATGTTTTCTGAGTGCCTACAAATTTATTTTAAAAGCCGTGGTCTGCATTTTATTTAAGACTTCGTATTTAAAGTGCGACTTGCTTTACCCAAAAATATCCCTTAGTAGAAGAAACAATTAAAAAGAACATTTATTAAGTTCATCTCTCATTAGGATCAGAACAGTAGCAATTAAAGGAGAGAAACAAAAGAATTCCTTCATGTGATGATGTGAATTGAAATAAGAACAACTTTTTCAGGGAACATCACAGTGGTTTCATGATGGGACTGATCAGTTAGTGTTCAGGGCTTTTCAGTTACATCTTGCTCACTTGTGTGTGCTCAGAAAAAGATATGGGGCATTTACTCTTCCTTGGAAACACGTAGGGAAATTGCACCTTCTCCTGATCCAAGGTGAGAGCCTTGCTTGTCACATTTTATGGTATCTCTTGAAGAGAACTGGACCTGTTCCCAGATCAGTATTTGGAACCATTAAATGTCTCTCGAAATGCATTTCAATAAACCTGTAGTCCCGTGTGGGCATTAATCAACTGATGTGACAATGCTGGTACGTTCCAACTATTCATTTTTTCCTTAGTGTACAAATACTCACTTACTGGTGAATGGTGGAGTTCATAAAGGTGGCATCCCTATAAAGTAATTATAGAAATGTTCACAGTTGTGGCTGGGCAAAGTAATGTCAAGATTTAGGTAAAAAGTGTAGCTTTATATTTTTCTAGAATATATGTTCAATGCTCAGCTGTTAGAGAGGAACAGCTGTTGCAAATAAAACTCTGTCAAACACCTACTTCCCGAGTCCAAAGTGACACAGTGATCCATGTCATTCTCCAATCAGTGTTCCAGAAATATCAGTTAAATGCAGTTTTTACTCTTTTGTTTTAAGTCAGAGTAGAATTAAACAATGACATTTCTGTTCTGACACAATCGACTATTCTGAGGAAATCTAAATAGGCAGAGCATTACTGTCTTTATTAATTGCTTCATGTTTTGGTTACGAAGGGAAGACTGCAACATCTGCAATGGAAATGTCAAAATAGTTGCTTCTTAATATGCAGTATTCTTGTAGGCTACAAAGCTCAGGAAATGAGATGTTTATTGAAGCTGCACAAGGGTAGTATACAAAGATATATTGTTAAAAACATGGAGAAATTGAGAGAAAGAAAATCAATGGGACAAAATCTCTGTGGATCTTCCTCGTTCTATTGTTTTTCCTTGCAGATTATTTGTTGTCAGTGCAACCAGGCAAACCCAGTAGGTTAGGTTAGCTGCAGGTATTGAAGCAGAAAAGCCACTTTCAGAAAAATACTTTGATTTTTCCTTTAATTATTTTTCCCCTGCAGCATAATGTGATATTATTTTGTAGCGTGTGCTTGAAATAGTATTGAAAGTCTGCTTGGGTTTCCATGTTCAAAAAGGATAAACTCAAAGTAGAATTTAAAACAAGGAAAAGGTGAGCGAATCTTACAGGGGAGAAAACCAGATGAAATTGGTTTGTTGACTTCTAACAGCAGCAAGAACACAGAATCCAAGAGGATGGTAAAAAAGGAAAAGGTTGCAATCTGCATGTCAAAAGGATAAAATTCCAAGACGTGTTTGAAGAGATCTGAACTGCAGGGCAATTGAAGCCAGAAAGAATGAGGTGTTTATGATTTAGGGTACATTTAACCTGAGGATTAGAAGAAGATTTCTAACCACTGTGGGAAGAGAGTTATAGGACATCTTTCCAGTCAACATACTCAAATGCAAAAATATTTCTCCCCACTTGCTGGAAAGTTTCTGAAACCAGTTAACGGTGGAAACGCTGGGGAATTGGGAAAGTTCTTATGTACTGTTGTTTGCAAGGATCACCGAACGCTGCTTCTGAACCTGTGGTTTTGTTTGTTAACGTTTTTACTAATAACTTTGGCAGTAATTAAGCCAGTTACTCAGATCTTACATAACCTTTCAATACTAAGAGGGAAAAAAAAAAAAAGGAGGGATCTTGTGTTAAAAAGTCGGTGTTAAATGCTATATCTGTGAAATGGGAAAGAAATGGAGCCAGGAGTGTACTGGCTCTTTGGAATTTGGCTAAAAACACAGTCTGTCATGGAGTATTTTATAAGCATTGTGATAAATTACAATTTAGATATATAGATCTTGAGAAATGAGGTTTTCCATATCCATCTGAGCTCAGGTTTAGATCGACTGTAGATATGGTTTTGATTTTTGACTGCCTTAGGCTGCATGGATCAAATTTGAGGCAGTTTGTTCCAATAGCACACAACTTTTTTGTTTTTCCCCCTAAAGGAGAAAGTGTTTGTACACAAGGGGTGCACAGTGCTTGAACCCTTAATATCAGTAGCTTTTGCATGAACTCATTCCCTACTGTTTTTCAGTAAGTTGTGTTTGTATGTGCTACCAACAGGAAGTTTTAGGGGAGGGAATAAGGGCAAATCTTGCCTCTATGAGTTTGTTATTCATCTAATGTAAGTTTTCTTTAAACCTGCACATCTGTTTGTGTCAGTGTCTGAATTCTTGTAAAAATTGTTGTGGCACAGTCCAAGAAACTGGAAACATGACTTCATATAATTGTTCTTTAAAGTAGCAGCATGAAATAATTAGTATGGCATGCTTTAATTGGTGGCATCCTATTGACTTTTTATGAAAGACTTGAATTATAATAAAGGCAAAGAACACAAGTTGGTTAGTTCCTCTGACCTGGTGCTGTCATCTTTAGGGGACAGAAAAGCAGCTCTGTTGTATATTTAATGGCAGATCCAGCATGTAATAGGTGTTCTGCTTCTATTTTTTTTTATCAAATATCCTCTTGAGAAGGATTTTTGACAGGAAAATTACAGGATTGGTGCCCACTCTAAGATTTATGTTGATAATTGAAGCTGCTTCTTCTCAATAAAATGAAAATGCAGCTTAAATAACTAGCTAAAAGAAAAGAAAGGTTAAAAAAAAAAGAAAAAAGTGTAGATGTGTAGAAAGATTATAACTTGGTTGTCAAGGCCATTATACCCTTCAGGCAGTTGTCAGTAAATCTGTGTTTAATGCTGTCTAGGTGCCAGTCAACTAATCATACAACTTTTGTCCCTTTCTGCTTTAAGCAGTTTTATGTAATTAGCTAGAGAAATGGTACTTTATAAAATGCTAGGATTAAAAAAAAAGTAATGTACCTTTCTGTTATTTATCTCCTCCAATGTTAGCCAGCAAAGATAAAATGTATATGAGCATTCCTGGACCATCCTGATGGAATTTCTCCACCCCCCTCGCCCCTTTATGGTTTTGAGTCTCAGTTTTCAACAAAGATTAGAGGTCAGTCTTTATACTTTCAGTCTGTACAGTACTTGAAGTTAGTGTAAAGCCACTTAAATGTCAGTGTGGAAAACGTGCATACAATACATCTGAAAATGGCATTTCATTTATTTGTGGTCTGGACCAGGCTGACAGAAACAATAGGAGGTTTGTACTGTGCTGTGTGCTGGTTGGCCAGCATTATCTGTGAAAATGCAAACACCATACATACTAGCATATGTGAAAACTTTGGTTTTTTTTAAAACAGTTCTTAACTGCCTTTAAACATCTTACATTGAAATTGGCTTTTCATATTTGCAGAGTGACTTAGAGGGATTGATTTTTTAGCTCTGTAATCCTTTCTTTCTGTGCCTTTCCTTGCGAGGTACATAGGAAGTGAGTAAAAATATAAACAAAATAAACTTTTTAATCCCTGTCAAGGCATTTTTACCTTGGAAAGAGATCTAAAATTGGTCAGCCCAGTTGTGAGGGCAGAAATATTGAATGAAGGGCTTTTCACAAAAGCTGTGTGAGAGTTCAGGATGAGTAGACACAAATGCAATTTGCAGTGGCTTGGATGTGTTCTCAGGGCACATGGAAGTATATCAGAGGTTTCTTTAGATACTGCAACAGACCGGTGCTGATTTACACCATTTCCTTTTCTTCTTTCACTGGGTTTGGCCTGTGCCTGGACCTCTTGGAGGTCCAGCTCAAAATCTGGCTTTAGAGTGATGTGCAGGGTTGTGTTGTGCAGTGCTGTGTAGCCAGCAAAAGGGTTCATGATCTTCCTGGCTTCTGTTCCATCTACCCATATCTTGGTTTCCATGTCTCAGGCATGTTGGAGGTAAAAGTAATTGTAAAATGTAATTACTTGTTTGCTTTAGGTACCAAAAAAATCTTGCAATACAGTACTACATATGTTTCCTAAAGATTAGGTTTATTGCTGTTTGAGTTAGCTTTACAGGAGCATTATTGATCATTGTATATAAACTATCTTCTTTTACTGCGTGCAAAATGCTAACATATTTCAGTGTAGTCAAGCCCTGCTACCAGAGATTTGTGAATGGGTGGTTAGTGCTAGCTGATTAGTGTAACATTTAATTTGCATTGATTATCTTGAGATGAAGAAAATAGAAAATAAAATTTGTACATTTGAGGATATTTTTATTTTATATATCTAGAAACGTGTGTGTGTGTATTACATGCACATATTTAGCATATGTTGAAAACAGAAGTCCCTGGGACTCCCTTTTTCCTGTTTCCATATCAATTTATGGTCTATTAGCCTGCAAAGAATAGATCTTGCGTTTCTTTTTGGTGCTTCACAGCTGTTCAAACCTCATGTTATTAATGTTAATAAAGAATCTTGGCATCCAAGATTTTAATAATCAGGATTTAGTGACCCAAGAGACTTAATTGTATCCATAGCAAAGTTGTGCTTCAAGAAAGAGAGAAATAAGGGAAACAGTAATTTGAATTTGAGTTTAGCATTTTAAAACTCTAAAATTTTGATACCTCTTTATTCCCAATTTGGAATTCTTGGGCACCGAATTGCTTGTCATATACTTCTGTGGTATATATCTATCCAGACAATTATAGGGTTTTTTGCATACCAGTTTTTATCAGGTAGCATTTTGAATTAGTTTGAAATGGAATGCTTTTTTAGAAGAGTATCTTGTTTACTTGTAACTTTTCTTTTATCCTGGATACCCTCATCTCACATTGGATCAGTTTTCTAGATTGGAGACAATAACATTTTTATAATGTAAAATGTTTCTCTGATTTACCCTGAGGCATAAGCAACACTCAGACACTCTGTACATTTGTACCTCTTATGGTACTGCTTAACAAGGGACTAAAAAGAGACAATAGTACAAGCAAAATAAAGCAACTTTGCGGGTGCTGGAAATGGTAGAGTTACTCTGTAGACATTGCATGAATTAATGGACTTTCCAAAAGGTCGAATGAGGTTGACTATGGCTTTGGGTTATGGATTAGAGCAGTACCAGTTTTGCTGGTCGAGGTGGTCTGATGTCTGTACAGTATCTGTAGGACTAGTTTTTCGTAATTCTAGATATGCATATGCATGGCTGTGTAAATCTGTATACATGAATAGATAAATAAATAAATTGATATGATTTAGGAATATGGCAGTTTACTTTGTTGCCTAAAGAAAACTCAGGGAGGAAAAAAAAAACCCGAGGCAACTTAGTATGGGGGTAAGGTAAAAAAAAGGATTTAATCGTGCCTCTAAGGCATAGGGGTTACAAACTGTCTGTCTGAGGTGTTCCAATTTATAATACTGTCCGTCCAATCCCAGGTTTTTCCACCCACTGGCTTTTGCCCCAGTCCACCCCCTGCCCCACACCTTGGGAATTGGGTCTGGGGTCTTTTTGAGACCCTTTTCTTCATCACTTCAACTTCCTTGGAGCACAGAGGGCACACAGTCACCCAATTCTTGACTGTACCCTGCAGTTCAGGCTGTGGATTAGATGTTCTCAGACAGAAGAAGGCTTACCTTGGAGAGAGACTAAACATTCTAATGGAATTTAGGAGAATTGATATGGGGAATTGGGGTGAGAGGGTCGGGGAATGTGTGTCTGCTGTGCTAAGGGTAAGGGAATAAATGCAGCTGCTTATAAAACCTACATTTTCTACATAACTACTTATAAAACTTATAACAATTAGAAAAATCAAAAAAATCAAAGGACTCTGAGGCATCAACCTCACTAGTATAGGTCCCCTGTTGAAAAATGCTTTTGGACATATTCACTTGGGAGAACCTTGCGCGTGATGAAGTGCATCAAGGTTTTCTTCTGTTCACTTCAGGATGTTAATAACTCGTCTTAAAAAATGCTGCTCTACGAGGTGATGGTTTAGTTGTCTTGCAAAAGTACCGTGACTGTAGCTGGCAGCAATTTCCTGAGAAAACTCTGCTTATTTGTCTGTTTGTTTGCCTCGCAGGTTCCCGTCTTCGACAAGAGGATTTCCCGCCTCGAATCGTCGAACATCCTTCCGATCTCATCGTTTCCAAAGGAGAACCGGCCACTTTAAACTGCAAAGCAGAGGGCAGGCCGACCCCCACCATCGAGTGGTACAAGGGGGGCGAGAGAGTGGAGACAGACAAGGATGACCCGCGCTCCCACCGCATGCTGCTGCCCAGCGGCTCTTTGTTCTTCCTGCGCATCGTCCACGGGCGCAAGAGCCGGCCGGATGAAGGGGTCTATGTGTGTGTGGCAAGGAATTACCTCGGGGAAGCTGTAAGTCATAATGCATCGCTGGAGGTGGCAAGTAAGTCCTTTTTTTTGTTGGTTTTTTTTTTTCTTTTCCCCTCACCACTCTTTGGTAGCCAGCCGCTTGCTTTGATGTTATTCGAAGATAAAAATAAGTGTGAGCTGCCTCTGAGGCAGCGACTTAAAAGCAATGAAGGAATTACACGGTTAATTATTATTTATACAGAGGTAGGGAAGTGGAAAAAGAGTCAGAAGATGTATCATATCACTGTAGAAATTCAGATGGTTTTGTGCGTTCTCACTACTTTTATGCTTCCATGCAGTTATGATTGCTTAATGTTTGTTAGATTTTGTATACTTAATTTCAGTTTATAGATGTTTTTTCCTCTCCAGATAACCATGCAAACTGTAATGTGTAATAGGAGGCAGGATAGCCAGGATTTTGGTACGTTTGGAATTTTTCTTGCACAAATAAACACTAGAAAGAAGGATGGCAGATTCAGAAACACAAAATGAATTTTTTTTTTCTCTAAAAGAGCTGACCCACAAATTATCTCTCTAGTTTTAAGTATTTGGCCAGCGGAAGGTGCAGTCAAGTATCTTCACATCACCTTGTAATGCTTATCTCTTCCTGTATACCCTTTAAACTCTACTTTTCCTTTAGAGGAAGAGAGTGTGCATTTAAGTGTTTTAGGCATTCATATGGAGGGCCAAGTGTAGGTCAAAAAATATCAGTTTTGGGGTACTAAAGTATGAGAGGAAGCCTCACAATTCAGAATTAGGTATCTATTTTTAAGTTGCTTTGATAGGCCTCCTTTGTAATGTGTAGCAATTCATCTGGTGACATGTTGAAGAGCTAGCACAGACCTGGGTGAGTCACTCGGAAAACACTGATCTCTGCTGACTAAATGAATCATGTTGCTATCTAGCTCTGATGAGGCTCCTATCTTTTAGATAAGTTAAGCACCACTGTCTGTGTATAACTTCAGAAGAAGGGCTAGGTTTTCATAATTCTCACATGAGGTAAAGGAAATAAACTATAAATTTGTGAATTTACGTGAGCCCTTTTCCTAGTGTTTCTCACATTCCAGACAAACCCCAAGGACTTTCATAATTAGACCACAAGGATCTCAAGCTTCACCTGTAGTAGAGTAGATACATATTAAGATTAAGATCTATGACCATGCTGTTTCCTTGTTAACCACTTTTAGTGATAAAAGTAATCAGTGTCTGGGTAGCTGGAAGTATGCTTGTCCAGTAAATGTATAACCTGTTTAAATCAGGTGCTGATTGGTTACTTCCAAACATTATATCTTGTATCTCGGAGGTGTAATTTTAAGTGGGCATTAATGTTTATGAGATTTTGATTTTTATCTAATGCTGTTGTTTCATTTATCACACTTCTCGTTGATTCTTAAAATGAGTTTTAATGCTCTGTGGTTATTCCATGGTCTTTTGGTTTGGAATGTAACTTGAAGTAATCTTTGAAATGCTTGTAGTGTTTCTGTGTCTTCCACAACTTTTCATCAGAACCCAGAAACCTGAGGTGGACTTCAGTGGTTGGTGCACTGTGGCATCAATGAACTGGGACACAGTTGCTAAACGTGTTTGTCACCCCTATCTCAAGTCATCTTCATGTGATTATGATAGAGAGTGTGACAGGGCCTGAATGCAAAATATTGATATCACCACAAATTTTTTTAAGAGCTTCTGCCAACACTCGAGACCAAAAAAAAAAGAATTATTTTTAAAAGCATTTAAACGTACACCAATTAACAATAATGTAGCATTAAATTCTTAAGCCATCTCAAAATGGATCTCACGAGCCCTTGTATCGAGAGCTAGTGTCAGAAAATAACCACCAAGAATGCTGTAAGGGCAAGAAAAAAAACAGACTCTATATTTGGAAATAAGATTTGTAGGTATAATGGCATACAGTTTTAATTGTATACCAGGAGATCATAGACAAAGAATTTTGACAGAAAAGGTTAGTATTTTGGTAAAAAAGGTAGTGATGTGACAATGCAAAAGCACCGAACCACTTTAAATAGCACAGAAGAGGTGAGGAACAAGGAAAGAGTTGAAGGCTGGTGGAATAAATTTGCATTAAATTAAAAAGCTCTGCACTGTAGCTGTAATGCTCTTGTCATTATGAGCTGTAGCTGCATTCACAGCGGATTGCTGCAAATCAGCAAACTGTTTTGATTAACTTCTCAGTACACCTGGGCTGAGCAGCACAGCATTTACATTTGTATACATGTAGTCATCCACAATGGCTGTTTTAGAAATCCTTATGTTATAGTTTAATTTTTGTGTGTTTACAGGGGAAAATTGCCTTTGTTTGGTTTCTACTTTCCATGAAGTACAGAAGATCGTTCAGAGTACTTGTTTATATGCTTTGATGCTGAAATTTTAACCAAAACCCTTTTGCGAAACATAGGGAACAGCAACATGTTTTGCACTGTAGCTGTTAACTCTCGCTGGAAAAGGCAGCTCTTGTCTGCACCAGTTTGTTTCATAACATGATAGGGAATTTATCACTTCTCTTCCATCACCTCATTTAGTAACACCTTCAGTTAGATGAAATTCCTTCACTGTTCAATGGATGTTGTAGACTTGTCTTCAGATTCAGTTTAATACTAAAAGTAAATTTTCAGGTCTGTTACTCCTCCATGCAGTTCATGTTTATATTTTTTTAAGAGTTCCAGTGCTCATCTTTGAGATAATCCACAAAGAGAATTATGTAATCAGGTGGATATCTTCCTTAGATACACTGTGCATAGATTCCACAGTTGCAAAGGAGTAAAATGAAGTGGGATTTCAAAAGTGTGTTGTGTTTAGAAGCTGTTTTATCTTTTTTTAATATCTGTGTATTTTAATGGGCTTTTAAAACAGATTTGATTGCCGCAAGGGGGGAGAGACTAAAATCATAAATCATAGAATTGCAGATAGTTTTCCCTCTGCTTTGTTACCTTCTAGTCCTTGACCTCTCTTTGGTGACTTGACTGACATTTGCATATCATTTACTCCAAAGGATGCTGCTTTTTCTCCTATTGATATGTATTTCAGTAATGATAGTGTTAGTCCTTAGTTAATACCTTTGAACACGACCTAAATACAATTTATTATCAGCAAATTGAATTAAGTAAGTCTCTTATTCCATCTCTGCCTTTTGTATCCCTTCCAAAATGTTTGAAGATGCCATATGTCTGCTCATAGCATTGGGGATTTGTTACATCTTTTCCATAATGTTATTTTATTTGATATAAAAATATTTGTGCAGCTGCATTTCCTTAAGTTTCTGGGATTATTTCTTTGAAACCATGCCCCATCCCCCAAAAACCCCTTAAAAACAAGATGATCCTTTGGCTGGTGAAGAGTGGTATATTAAATCAACAAAACATATACTTGAACCCCCATGAACATATTCTGTTTGATTATGTTTCAGGGACTGTAACTTTCCCTAATCAAATAACTAGCCACTTGATATTTCAGGAATTAAAATGTTTCAGGCACTTTAGAGACTGGTCAAACTATTCTCTGTTACACAGCCCTGTGCAAAGAAGCTTTGTAATTTAAAACTACATGACGTTTTCTCTGTAATATAGATCTGTAGGATCATCGTAAATGGGAAGGAGATAAATTTGCATAAGCAGGAACTCAGCAGAAAGGTGAATTACAAGTCAGTGAAATGAGTGAAATGAAATGTTTAATTTGGGCATTTATTTATTTATTTATTTTGTTGACTGATTTCATCTAGACTTGAAATGCCATTCCCACAAAATTTTTGAAATGGAGGCTCTCTGTGTGTGTTCAAAGTTAGTTTGCAGATGAATGAAGTTTGCAAAGTGCAACCCAGAAGGGTGTGTGATGGGATGATCAGATAACGGGGCTGTAGTGTCCTCCAGGCTGAGGCTGCTGCAAGTCCATTTCCCTCCCTCTCCCTGACTTCCTGAACTCAGCCTTTTGATCACTGGAGACCTACTTAAATCAGCTCCATGTTTTGTTTCTGAGGAATGTAACTGGTTTTGGATTACTGCCTACCAGTGACACGTTCCCCAGTGGTGAAAGGTCCTGAAGAACGTGAAAAGGGCATGTCCTTGTCAAAACGAAGCTGGGTAATTCTCCCCATAAATGTCAGCTTTTACAGGTGGGAGAAGAAAGTGGAACCATGCTTTTATCCTCAGAGTAACGGCTGAAGACTGTTTTGGCTATCACATAAACATTTGGAAAACAAAGTCATTTTTCTGAGTAGAGCAATAAAAGCAGTTTTGAAAAAGTGCATTAGCAGACTGGAAGGTGGCTGCAGCTGCTTCATAGGTTTGAATCTCTCAGGCTTGTCTGGTGAATGGATGCACCCAATTAAGAACAAATTCAGTTACTGGTGTGTGATAGTTTGATTCAAGTGCTTTTTCTTTTTTTTTTCTTTTTTTTCTTCCAGTTACTCCTTTTTGAGGAAAATTGTATCTCTGGATCTTGTGGGTGTCTGTTATGTAGTAGTTTGTAGGAGCCTGTTCATGTCAAGAGCGGCAACAATAAGCTGCAGGGGTATATTCATCTTCCTTTCTCTACTCTACAGTTTTTTCAGGACATTAAGGAAAAGTCAAATAAAAATGAAGCTGGTTGTGTTTGCTAGTCAGTGACTTGGCAAATCTTTGTCTCAGGGAAATATTATTTGAAATAAACTTATTTCTCTTTTGCCACCAAAGTTCTAGGGTAACTTTTGACAGGAGTGCTGTTGCTAGTACCTCTTGAAACCTACCATTTATCAGTGATAGGTTTACCTTGAACCTGACTCTTTCAATGCTTGTTGCAGCTGCATAGTGAGTCTGGATTACTAGAAACTGTCTCTGAAGCATATTTTACCAAAAATGTAGCATAATTTAGGAAAAAAATCTTTGCAGTTAGGTCAAAGTTGCATGCAGGTGTGCTCCTTTTTATGATGTAGGTATCTCTGCTTAAGGAAAACACGAACAACTGTTTTAGCTGCTTCACAAGTTTGTTATATTACTTGCTCAGCCATTACCGTCAGTTGAAGAAAACTGAGTTTGAATACCCCCCTGCCTAATTTTTGAAGATGGATAGAGTCTTATTTTACTCTTTAGATTTTCTGTTTGCCTTACTGACCAAGTTCGTGCTAACTGCAGAACTGAAGCTATTTGTTACTACTACTAGAAAATCCCACTAAATGCTACTGCTAGGAAAGCTGGTTGTCCTAATGAGACTTCAGAGTGAATGAGAAAAAGTGGAGAAACTAAAAACTGATTTCTTTGAAACTTACTCTCGTATTACTACATATGTGTGTGTGTGCAAACTCAGGTGCTCTCCCTCTTAAGCATAGTGGTATTGGTTACCAAAGATATGAAATCTGAAGTTCCTCACTGAATTAAACACTTCCCTTTTCTTTTCCCTCACCCTTTGCCTTGTCGTAATAAGTTTGCAGAGAAGGGTTATATTTGTGACCAGGGAATTTGGCATGATTCTTTCCCATGGAGCATTGTCATTGTTGTAACAGAATCTTCAGTACATAGTAGAGACTGTTCTAGCTCTACAAATGCTTTTTTTGCAGTTTTAAAATTATTTAAAAGGTATAAAAGTGACATACAGTCAGTGTATGTGTCTTATGGTTAAAAACACTTCCAGTTCCTTTGGATTACAAGGAATAGATTCAGCCATCCTATGGAGAGGGTTGTTTCATCAGCCTCGTTACTTATTGTTGATAAAATGAAATATCCCCTGTTGTTCTGAAATTCCTCTGGCAGGTGAAGAAAAGGCTGCTGTAGAATCTGAAGATCAATGATGACTTTCCTGTACTTCATTTTCCTGTGTTATGCAGAATATGAGCTGCTCAATTATTTGCAAAATTGCTTCTCACTTTCCATTAATTTTAGGCAAGATATGGTCTCTCTGAGTTACTGTTTGTATTATTAGCTGCAAGATATGCAATACTGTTAAAATTCAAATGACTTGATTTGTATAAATGTTCTATGTTTTAAATTACACCTTATGTGCAATCATTGGCATGTTAAGAGAAAGAGGCAAACAACAAGTTACTCCCTTCTTCAGTTGCATGACAATGAATAAAACATTTTGGATGCATATCAGAATTTCCATCGTTTGAGGCACCCCTGTGTATGGCAAACATATGCTGTTTATGTTGCTTACAATTTTATTTGGCAAAGTCTCACAAAAGTGAGGGCTTTGTTTCAAGTATGTGGTTGGTGTTAAGGTATCACAAAAAGGTCTTTCTTTTTTAAGTCTTCTGCCTGCACTCATGAAATAAATGAATAAAGTAAGGAATGTGCCTTATCAGGGTTACTGGCTGTTCATACTGTAGAAAGGGTTACAAGGTTAATTTATGCATTCATGCATCATTTATGCAATGGTGTACAGATTTAAAACAAAAAAATCCCTACAGATAACCAAAACACCGAGGCTTGACTGGAAATGCCATAATTAAATATGATTCTACTTGGTACTTTGGTATGGCAGAACTTCATTTTGCAGTTATTTCTAAGTCTGTTATTAAAGGAAATTTTCGTGTGTGTTATCTAAAATGCAACTTGTACATATTTGGAAATATATAGGATTAGTTCTTAAAAAGCAGGAGATTGTATAGTCTGCAGTTGTAAGATTAGTGTTTCAGGATTTTGGTGGTTCTGTGGAGATGCTTGGAGGCGTCTTTCAGACTGCATCTGAAGTGCTAAGATTTGCTGTATTTTGGAAGTAGGCTGAGAGGACTTTTATTGAGGATATATGTCAACATATCTGAGCATTAAAGCTAATTCTGTGCTCAGAGCAGTTCACAGGTCAATGTTAGTGAATAACAGTGATACTGAAACAACAAATGAAAGCTTTTTCTAAGTGCTGATACACTACAGTCAGGACTACTGTGAAAACAGAGCACGCAAATGAAAGATTCCTGTTCAACGCAGTTATCTAATCCTGCCAAGGTCAGGGCAAAATAATAGGCTGCATGAACACTTTGTCTGGACCAAGAAAGCTGTTCTTACTTATCTGTGTCTTCCCAGAAACTATGTACAACAGAGGAATTTAGGAATAGAGTTCTTGATTGGTTGTGATAATGTGAGTATACTGATTTATTCTTAAGCTGATGAGTAATTTAGTATGCTACAGTGGCCATGCTGGGATGGATGATTAAGCAAAATCAGACATGTTATAGTCTTGCCAGAAATTGCTGTGCAGCTCAGCAAATTCATAAATCAAGCAATGTGGTGGCAGTCTTTTTGTGGAATGGCAGCTCTGATGGGTAAGAAGTTATCTGAAACCAAAGCTGGGGAAGTCTGTTCTTAAAATAAGGTGAAAGATATTCCTTGCAGATTTAGGGTTATCTGTCATTAGTTTCAGAGAAAAAAGTAGAATTGAAATTGTTCAGTTTGCAGGACCCTACCTTTCTAAGCATGAGCCTGAGACAGATGTTTAAGTCATGCTGCTGAATCCAACCAACATAGTGAATTGATATCAAAGTTCTCCTTAGTTTTGCTGTTGCTGTTTAAAAGCCTGTGGAAGACAATTCAGGCTGATAACATCAACTATAAATAGGAATAAAGGCAGGTATCCTAATTGTATGAAGGAGGAAAAGGAGGTTTTCATACTGCAGTCTGTTTTCAGTCCCTGCTGTATATTCTTCTTCCCTTCCCATGCGACAGAGCCTCAAGCAGAGTTCAGAGCGAGCACTGTGGTGGAAGTTATCCCACCTTGGTGGAAGTTATTACATGAATTGGGACCATTGGCTGTCTCCTTCCTGAGAGGAAAAACTCTCCTTTGGTGAGCTTCCTCTGGTCCAAGGAAGTCTATATATGCTGTTTTCAACCAATAGATATCTATTCTATTTTCCCCCCGTTTCTACTTTAGACTCCTGATCTTTCTTCCCCCACAGGCATTCCTCCTCCACCATCCCCCAAGACATCTTGGTAGAACTAGATGAAGATCATTCCTATTTTTTATGAGTGTTTACATTTCCTAGATGATGATATAGGACATAGGCCTGTAGGCAGAAGAATAAAGTCAGACAAATAAAATGCTGGCTAGTAATCCTCATGCATTGGTTCTTATGCTTCTTCCCCCAATACTACATTTTAAAACATGTTTATCTGAAGTACTGAGAGGCTCGATTCTGACTTAAAATTCGGAGATAAATTTGCGTTGTGCCAATTCATTTTGTGTATGAATTTAGAATATTTGGCAGATACTCCATATTGATGAAATATTTTGAATCGTCATTCCCCAGAGAACAAAAGTATCAGCTGTGCTGAAAATTGTGAAGAAATCGGTTTTTATTTTTCTTTTTACTGTCACCCTATTAAAACCTTCCTTTAAGATCATACTGCTGACAAAGACAGATTTGCATCTTTGTGTCTGTGAGCTGTTTTGATGAGAACTGTCTGACTTGACTTGCGTCCTGTATGTAAATTGATTTCAGCTGATTGCTTTGAATTTGAAAGAAATTTAATTTGAAAACTGCCCAGTTCCACTCCCTGAGGTAGTAGATGCTTCTCTACGTCATCTGTTAAGCAGTGCCTAGTCAGCATATGTCTCTCCTATTTGTTCCTCTTCTATTTAAAACTGTTTTCTCCAGAGAAAGAGAAATTCCCTTTAGACCAGACAGACATCTGCTGACTCTCCTATGAGCAAAGCAACTGAAAAGGTATCTTTGCCCGTGATTAAAAGAAATATGTCTGGAGGCTCTTAGTTTTTGTTCAGTTAATCAAAGATTAAACACATGTGGACTGTCTAAACTGGGCTTCTTTGTGCTTCCGTGCTATCAAAAGTGATTGGAGAGGGGAGCTGTGGGTTAGAGCTGACTGGGCTGGCATTTAATTTTTTACCTATATACATGCTATAATTCAGTTTCAGAAGTTCATAATAAAGTGAGGAAAAAACACACCAAAAAAGGGTTTTTTATTCATTTACAGCTGAGAAGTATTCCAGTTTAAGGGGAAAAAAGAGGAAAAAGTGTCATATTTTTTTCCTAACACTTGTTTTTAAAAGAAAAAAAAAGAGTCTTAGGGTTATGTGAGTTACCATTTTGGTTTCTGTAACCATTTCCAGATGCAAAGGCATTCTTGGTTGCTTTTGTTCCCTAATTCCTCTTAGTAAACGCTTTCTTGGCAGAAACTGTTAATGTTAGAAGTCTGGTGTTCAGCTTAAAGCCTTATCCTTACTCAACAATTATGCTACTGATAGACTATTTAGTAAAAACCTGCAGGTTTTTTGCTGATGTCAAAAAGGAACCAAACCTGACCTTAAAGTATACAAAATATGTAGACTAAAAATTCTGCAAGAGTAAGTTGGCAATAATTAAGCAGATTCCTTGAATACCATGCTGTTCTTAAATTTTTCATCAGACACTAGCAAGTCTCTCTTGTAGACATCTTTATCTGAAGATAATTTGTTTGGCTCCAGTTTTATTAGTGGAATAGGTTCTTTGGTGTAGTCTGTGGTGAGCTTTTAAAACAGGAAAGTCTCCACTGATAATGTGACTTAACTGAGTTATTTTTTTAAATGGTGTCTTCTTCTCAATTGCTCCTTCTAATAACTATGGTTTTGGTTTATTACCAGGTCAGATTTTCCTCAAAATATATGAAAACTTTCCTATGTACCACTTTCTGAATAAACACTAAATACAATGGAAAGGTCTGTCCTTTAATAAATAGGCATCAAGCAGAATTTTTGGCAAAATACTTGATGTGATGGCAAAGCTTCCTTATAAAGTAAGATCTACTAGACTTATATTAATAATTATTGAAGGAGCAGACAATGAAGTATTCAAAACTGCCATCATGAAGTTAGCTAATAAAATATAATACAAAATCTCCTTAATATATAGCTTTTTCACTCTTAGTGGGCTGAAGCAATCCTTTGGTATTAATAAAAGGTGTAATGGGAAGCACTCTGAATTACTTCATTTTAACATGCTAACTGAAGTAATTAGGTTTTTATACCCAAAATAGTCACAATATTTTCCAAAAATGAAAAAAAAGTCTGAATGGTCAGCTCATTTTACTAAATACTGCCTGTGTACAGAGGAAAGAGAACGAATGCATACTTCAATTCCAGCACCTTAGCATTGTTTTGGAGTATTTCCCTTTGCAAGAATACTCTGAGAAGTCCTCACTCCTCTATTTATAAGGAGGTATTTCAAATAAAGTTCTTAAAAGCATTTTATAAATGGTTTAATGTGTCTGTATTTGGAAAGGAAGGTGGTCTTACTGTTGCTGTTCTCTAGACAGAAAAGCTGAGGCAGGAAGAAATTAAATTGTGCTCTCAGGGTCACAAGAATGTCTGTCAGCTCTGGAGAGATTGGGAATTCTCGTTGTTCTATTTGTTCCTCACAAGACTGCTCTTCATCACTCTCTTTTAAGGACTATTTGAAATGTTTCGTAGCTATTTTTAGCACTAATTGCAAATAACTTTGGAAACCCTTTGAAATGTTCCAAAAATTAGCCCTTTTGGGTGGTGCTGGGATAAAAATTGAGTTCTCTAACTTGTAATTTTCCATTTCCCTGGGTTTATTCCTCTAGAGCCTGTATTGTTGATTCCCTGTGGTTATGGGCCTCCTTATTTTTTTTTTTCTTTCTCCCTGCCAGCTGCTCATGGATCAGATGAATATATCAAGATGATTGTGTATTTAACCCTCTGTTGTCCACAGAGAGAAGGCCAAAAAGGATAAATGCTAATAATATGTAGGTGCTGTACAAGATGCTGGAAACAGAGAGACTTGTTTTTCTGACTTTAATTTACTGTGTTCCTGCTGGACTCAGGGCTGCTCCTGCAGGAACAGATGAGTGTCACTGATTTTCATTTCACCTGTGCTCAGGGAAAGCCTGTAAAGTCCAACTCAGCCCTTTTGTTTTAATACAGAGAGGATGCAAACAGAAGAGGATTCTGTGCCTAGACCAGGAACATCCAGACTATCTCTGCTCCAGCAGTGTGACCTCCCTTTGGAAGGATTGTAGCTCCCATGCAGGAATGGTGCTGCCTTCCTCTTCTGAGTTTGTAGGGGTTCTTGAGGCAGCAGTTTACCCACAGTCTGCCCTGATGATCTAGTACATTTAGCAAAGCTGCTTCTTAAAACCGTATTGCAAAAGGCATGTGGACTCAAGAGCCTGGTGTGGTTGTGGTCCCCCCTCTGGCTTAGCCCAGTTTGGGGGCAGACCCTGTGAAGGACCCAGCCTGCTCCAACCCTGCCCCACGTTAGATGCTCTCTGGGGGCATCTTGGGAAGGCGGGGAAATGCTAGAATGGTTAAAATTCCCCTGTTATCCCGTCAGCCATCACCCAGGCTCTTTTGTTCCTCCCACTCCCTACTTGTCCTCTCTCCTTTTCTTTCTTTCCAGCTCTCCTGTGGGCTGAGCAAATTGTTTAGCACAGTACCTGATGCGTAGTGTTGCTCTAGGCCATGGTGGGATCCAAGTAAAACCATCTTGTGGAACTGGATTTAGCCTTCAGGCTGTCAATTAGTTTTCCCTGTTCTAGAGGGAGAATCGCAGCTCACACGTATTTCTGCTCTGTGTCGGGGAATAGATGCAGAGCTTGAAAATAAAAAGGGTGGAAAATGGGAGCAGTAATTAGCAATTACAGCCCCTGGTTTTGTTCCTTCAGTATGCTGTCATCATTTAAACATTTTGTTACTCGAAAGGAGAAAGTATGCTTAATCTTTTCCTGACTTCAGTTAGGACAAAAAAGAAACCTGATTTAAACCAGTCTTCACAAAGGATTAGATGAGTGTGAGGAGAGCTGGTCCATGGAAGAGCATTGTAAACTAATGGTGAAAAACTGATTTACTTTTCTTCAAATTGTCTGACTGCTTTGTAGAAAGAGTCAAGCAGTGACCCTTTTCTCTAAACACACACACACAAACCCACTAGTTTAATAGAGAGAGGTGGAAAGAGTAGAAGTACATAGTTCAAAATGGATTTACACAATAATCATCAGTCACAACTTGCAGGATTTGCACATAAGACAAATAAGATAAACAAGATAAGAAAACAGATAAGTTGTGGTGAAGCTAAGTCCACTCTCCATATTTGAGCTGAACTGCCTCGCAAGTATATGCTTTTACTGAAAGGCTTCATCATGTATCTGAACCTGAAAGTTGTATGTTCAGAAGGTTTGCATTATGGGACCAAAGGCTGTAAATTAGACAGTCTAACAAGATTATTCCAAGATATGTTGGGAAATACAAGTAGAGGTAAAGTACAGGTGAGTAATCTAGTGAGACCACTGTTGGAATGCTGAGTCCGCACACATACACAAAAGAGAATATTGGAGATTTGGAATGGGCTCAGAAAGTTGCACAAACTGTTCCAAATTTGAAAAGCCTGGGATACATGAGACTTAATAGTTCTATTAAACCAAATATTACAAGGTAACTTGAGGCTACAAGTCAACTAATACTATATAGAAGTTCCAATTAGTAGTGTAATTCCATGACCACAGATGCAGGGATTCTGTCTCTAAGAAGTCATATATGTACATATATATATGCATGCTACTCTGTCCACAGTTGCAGCTTGAAGAAGTTTTGTACCTATGAAGTAAATCAGTAGGAAAAACATTGCTAATTCTGTTGTAATTTAGCTTTCACACTGCTCTGGGAACTTAAATCAGCACTGGAGTTTGTTTCGTTATTGTCATTTATTCTTCAATTAAGAACACGGTAAGGGAAGTCACAGCATAAATGGTCACACTCTTTTGTCTTCCTAAGTAACATTTGTGACTTGAAGAAATACGTAGTTATTCACACAGTACAGAAATTACTGAATCCAAGCAAAGCAGGAGAAGGGACAGAACAGAACTGCAGTTGAAACTTCCGAAGCATAGCTTGTCAGAAAAGAGTAGTAGCTTTTAATATGCTTTTCTTTCATGGGAAATATGGATTCCTTGGGCCATATCTTACTAAAATGAGGAAATGTGCATTTTTAAGTTTTTGGGTTTGTGTTTCTTTTGTGTTTTAAACACTTACTTGAAATGTTACTGTGTTGAAGTGAATTGATGATACGCAAGGCTGGACGAGGCTCTGTGTGGTATCTTTAAAGTGGAGAGCAGAAAGTTTGATTTGTTCTGTGGTCTACATCCGAAGACATTAACTATTCACCAGACTTTGGTTATTGTCTCTGTCTGTAATTCATCTTGATGGCATCTTGTAAACCCATAGACCACCAAAAGAGCAGGAAACAGTTCAAAGTAGCTGGTTATGCACTAGTCTTACTCAGCAGATTTTGTTTAAAAGTGTCTTGATGTGCACAGAGCAGATAAATTTTTTTTATCCCGGTCTGTGGGCACTCAGCTGTGTCAGATCTGCCAGCTGGGATTGTGTAAGAAAATGAAGGACCCTGCCCGGCGGCAGAAGGTGCCAGGCCCTCATGGCTCCGTTCCTCTTCCCGTTCCTCCCCTCCTCCCCCTTTTCTAGGAGCTCTTAAACTTATATCTGTTTTCTGATAATGCTGTTTGTACCTGTGCTTTTAGTCCTTAATGAGCCATCATTTGTCTTCTCTTCTGGATCTCAGGCTTTTGGTACTTGGCAGCCCTGCAGCCGCAGGGGCTTTAACCCAGGATGAGGGATCCTGGGGCAGGTGCGGCCATGGGAGAGCTCGGGAAGGGGAGGAAGGCCAGGACTCTCATGGGGTCAGCCTTGCCCCTGGCCTGGAAACAGGATCATTACCCAAAAAAAGCCAAGAAAAATCTTTTTAACAGATCTATCCAAGCTAGGTAAAATGGTTTTGCATCTTTTATTTCCAAGGATTTATGTTTTTTTGAATTTAGTAACTTCTTGCTCTCCAAAAGCAGACAGGGGGTTGCTCCTGATGGTACGTGGTGTTGGCCCTGACTTCGGTCGTCATATTGGGGCTGAGACCTGATGCACACAAAGGTACATTAAAAGTAATGATCTCTTTATTCCTGACCTTAATTATTTGTGTTTCTGTCTTTAAATGATTGGGAGAGATAATAATAATTACTTCCCTTGAAGGGTATTACTTAGGATAAGATGACTTGTTGAGATATATGGCTTAGTGTGTCTAATGCCTGATGATTATTTGCATCTGATTGTTCCCACTACAGAGGTATTGGAGATTCTTCTGGTTGATGAGTGGAAATTGAGTCTGAAATACATGTGCACAGTGGTAATAAATAATCACAGGTAGACCCTTCTGTGAGGATAGCAGAGTGTCAGACTTCGGAACGTGTGGCCTTGGTTTTTTTGATTACAAGGGAAACAATTCAAGGGAATATTAAAGTATGTCAGTGTTCATATATATTCAATTGTTTGAAGTAATAAGTAGTTTAACATACCCTACGTTTCTTGTGTTGATCTTCTAAATCAGATACATACTAGCATTTTGCTTCTAATTTGTTTGTTTAATTAAACATATGTTTGTGCATTATATAAATTTTGTGTGCATCTGACTTGAAATAAAAATTCTGCACAAAATTATTTAGGCATTTTTTCCAAAGCTATTATTTTATGCAGAGAGAAACTCGACCTTAAAAAATAAACTACAAAATGTATTTTCAATTGCTGCATGCAATAAAGATCTTTTATGAGCCTGTGCATTTTATTTTTGTATCTTAGATTTACAATATAATCTATAAAAGAAGTAATATGGCCACTATAAAAAGTTATGACAGGCTTTGCAGCTGTATTTTTTAAGGCCCTGATTGGGAATGGTACAGGTTTCACTTTCTTGAGGAAGTTCAGGATGTGCTTGGAATTGAGAGAGCTTCTCCAATAAGAACTGGGAAGGAGTAGTGCTATACTAGGGCTAATTGGGGGTAAAAAAACACTGTTTATGAAAGAGGATTTTATCCAAAATATATTGGAAAGTACTTTTTATGGGTCGAAATAAAGTTAGTGCTGGCAGATGTTGTTCTTTGTTACAGTGGGGTGAAGTAGGCTTTTTGGTGATGGGAAGATAATTGTTTCTTTGTGACAGCAACAGAATATAAGGTAGGATGATTTATTTTTTTTTTTTTGTAATTTAGTAAGCTTTTGTCTAAATATTGTTCATTAATTCCAGTGGTGATTGTTAAGATGGTCAAATTACACAAATGCTTTCTGGGCGTGCTTTGCCATTTTGTTTAGCAAAATAGTAGTCATAATAATTTTGAGCTAATTCATAACCAGAGGTTCCTAGGCAGAGCATTACTGTTTCTCTTGCAGCTTTTTTCTGGGGTAAGGATTAGTGGTGGTGTGAAATAAGACTTGTCAGCTAATAAAAGTCTCTGCACTTCATACTACGTATGTCCTGGGGAAAGTTGGCTTTATGGTGTGATTGTGGGCACCTGAACTTGTTCATTACTGGAACAGAGGCCAAATCTCTGCAGTTCTACGTTGAGGGTTTGTAATGCACAGGAAGATTTTGGAGGGAGTGTAATGTGAAGTCTCTTTTGGCTGCCATTTAACTATAGAAGTTACGACAACTTTAAGGAGGCAGGGAATCTTACTGTTCAAAATACCTGGATTCTGGTTGAAGATGGAGTAGAAAAAGGCTGTAGTCGAGGACAAAACTGATTTGTTTGCAGTCCGTCAGTGACACAGAAATGTTCTTCTGTCAGTGAGTGAAGAGAAGGTTCATTTTGAATCCAGTAACTTTTCATTTATTTGCTCACTTTCTGGTAGGCAGGAAACAGAACTAGCCTGGTTTTTTTAAATCTCTTTAGTTAAGAATGGGAAATTCTAATGTGAAAGCTTTTAATGTATTTTAATGATGGGGAAAATATTTGCCTTTTATCCATGGAATCCTGTACCTAGCTTCTACTTCAGCCTTGGGCACGCTTACAGTAAATGAGCTGTTAATCTCTATCACTACTACTATTTTTCATTTCCTTTTGAAGACTTAGTTATCTTGAGAAACTCATCTGTCCTTAAATAAAGTCACTTTCGTTTGCTGTTTTTCTTTCTTTACATATTTTTCTTCCTTTACATGTTTTTCTTCCCCAACCCGGGGTTTATCTCTATGTGAAGTGATCTATATTAAATTAGTCTGTATGAATAGACTGCTAGAAAGCCCACAAACTACATCTTGGTTTGATGTGAAATATGTGCCGAAGAAAAATAATTGAGCTGAGAAAGAAGGCTGTGTCTACACCAAAGTTCAATCAAACTGCTGCACATTCATAGCATATATCACTAGGATAATACTAATTACAGAGGCAGTATTGTGTCAGATCTCTGGGCTGTTTGTTAGCCTGTGTGGGCTGTAACCATCTCTATTATGTGTCACGTTGACAGACAGTTTCCTGGAGCAGCAGATAGACCTGCTGCAAGTGCATTGCTCGGTTACTTAGCTTGTTTACTTGACTTTGTCAAGCTCAGTGTAATTTTTGATAGCATCAGTCAGCAATGGAGATGTTTTTCATTTTAGATGGTTAGCAAAAGCACCCTGGGTACTTTACAGTCTGTGTTTTCAGAGTGATCAACACTGGCTCGGTCTTTGATTTATGCACCATCAGTACAAAGGTCAATTCCTGTAAATAAATTCGTATCTCCAATAATTACACTACCTATTTTTGAAGTGCTGTTTTTCCCTCTTTGAAGAATTACGTGTGTATTTTCAAGCTTAACATTCAGGATGACAAACATTTGCACTTACAAACGTACAGCAGAAATTATTTTGTCGAAAACCTTGAATGTCTCTTCAAATTTTACTATAAAGCAAGCAATGCCATGCAATAATTTTCAGTTGTCCTTGCTGTCTTGAGAGGTGATTAATTCATTAGTGTATTCAGAAAAAAATATAAAATATAAATTGGAGTGTATTGCTACCTATTTAAAAAGTAACACAACTTGGTTTTAGTTTTCAGGACTGTCCGTATGGTGTTGTCAGGTTTTATAATGGGCAGTACTGCAAGGGTGGAACTGGCCTAAAAGAAATAAAAAAGGTTTTTAAAGGAGTTATGTCGAAGAGTACTTAGGCCAGGAAGCCACCCTGTATTCCAGACTTGAATTATTGTGCTTTATGGCTGTGAACTAGTAGAGCTTTTCTACCCTGGTCTCAGTAGAAAATGTATCTAAAGAGACCTATGGTCATATAGAAATACCTTTGTGTGGGAGTTTTATACAACAAAGACAGCACTTCACTGACTACTTTGAGAAAGAAGTGCCAGCTGAGTCTGTAATGACAAGTATTTGAGACAGGTTGGCCATTCTGCTGGTGCAGCTTTACTGTGATTTGCAATTAACATGATAATGTTGCTTATTGTAGGATTTAAAAAAAACAACCCATCAGTTAAAATATTTTCAGTGGCTTTTCAGTTTCCTTTCTAAGTAAAATCTTTTCAAAAATTTGTGGGAATGGCAACTAAGTTTCAGAATTAAAGAATAAGAACTATTGATATGATTCCTATGTATGGGGGTTAAAAATTGAGAAATGCATGATTTTCCTTTAGATAATTTTCACACTTCCTTTTGATATTTCCTTTGGAAAAAATGCCAGAATGTGATTTGATTACACACATTCACGATAAAAAAGAAAATTAATCCCGACTTGCAAGTGTTCTAATTGTCCTTCAAATTAAAGCCCTGGAAAATTTAGGTTTGAACTGTAGCCCAGTGGAGTGTTGACATAGCACATTTCTAGAACTCATACATTTTAATACTATTTTCCTTTTTGTAATCTTAACACTCACAATTGGAAAGGTAAATGAATAGGTCTCTTGGACTACAAAGATAAGCACTCTGCTGGTAGCCTTTATTTCCTCACAGTAGACACTGAATAACATTAAAATATACGAAATTTCTTGTAAGTGAAATTATGTTGATACTACATATGAGGGTCCTAAACTTGAAAGATCCAGTGGAGTTTTACATAAATTTCTTCAAGATGCAGTGATATCTTAGGGCTTATGACTTTGAGCAGGGATTTCAAGTTAAGAAACAGAAGAAATGTTGTTGGTGTTTGAAAGTAATATTCCTCTTTTCTGTTAATTTGCAGTCACTGATTTCCAAGTTCATTTTAGTTAAAGATGAACTTAAAGAGAGAAAAAAAAACCCAGCAAGACCAAACTAATGTTTTCAGAAGGAAAGCACTGGGTTTTTGTGGCAGTTTATGAAACTATTTCAGACTTTTGATTCAAAGATACTCCACAAGGTCATGTCAGTTTTTTGTATACATCCAGCAATGTTCTGGTCCCTTTTAAAACACATTGAACCTGCAATAAAAATGAAATTCATGGTAGAGAGCATTTCAGTTTTGTTTGTTTTATATTTGAAATAAGCGAATGCTCTCACTGAGGCGTTTTAAGGAGATTGGCTGTATGAAAACTAGAGAAGGTGATTTATTTGAGTTTGTGCAAAGTGGCCTTGCAGGTTTATAACAAAGCTTTTGGACATGGCTGAGTATTCAGTTTACTAGTGTGCATGAAGGTCTTTTGCAGCAAGGTTCATTTGTTAAGAATAGTAGTTGAATTATTAAAGTTTTAGCAGAAAGTAAACCTAGAAGAACTTTACTAATACTAGTATTTAAAGGTGAACCTTTAGCAGCCTTAGAATCACTATGGCTGGAAGGTTTCTCTGGAGAATGTGTAGTCCAGCTCCTCCTTGTCAAGGCTGTCACCTTTTAATCATATGGAAGGAATTCAAAATAATGTCAATGCCAAACTGTGCTTGAGTTATAAAGGAAAGTAATAGATTTCAGGTTGTCATAAATCTGGTGCAATAAAGCAGCTCTCTCAGCTGTTCCTTATAGCTTACTTTACTACTTTGTTTCTTGGGAGAGAAGCAAGAGATGCACTGCGGAAAGGTGGTATTGATCCAGCACAGGTCATTTTAAAGTTGCACTCTCGCAGACTTTTCTTAGTGTGTTTTTTTTTTTTTTGTGCACAGAGTGGTGTGAGAGAAAGTGAAAATTCTGGTAAATGCAGTGAGAGATTACCTTTTCTGTTAGTTAAATAAAATTCTTTAAGAACATATTAATTTTTTGTTCAAAACTTATAAAGAATGTTTCAAAGACATAAACCAGAGGAAAGTATAAACCACGTACGATTTTTTTTTTTCTGCCTATGTTATGATGGGCAACAGGGAAAAATACTTCATTTTCTCTATGAAGTTTTGCAAAAATATGGTTTGTAACCTTTCCCACAGTTTCAAAAGTCACGTATTACAAGGAGGAAAATATTCTACTTTATTCTGGTTGTAACTTCTTTGGTTGACTTATTTATTTTTACTTTATTGTTTTCATGTAAGATATCTGGCATAAACTAATTCTCTTCTTATCTGTAAGAAAATTCTTCAGTCTGAAAACATCTATTATTCTGTGCCTAACTTTCCTCTAATGCCTTAATTTTGGTTTGGTTTTTGTTTGGTTGGTTGTTTCCTAGAATAGTATTAATTAGCGTGTCAAAAAAACCCCAGAATTTATCAGCAAAGATATTGAGAAAGTCGGGAAGGTGTTAAGAAAACTTGCTTAGATGTTAATATGAATGATTTTGTCTCCATCTAAAATAAATAACCTGACTGTTGTTTTGAAAGGTTTATTTTAGTATTGGTTTTATGTGAGGAAGCTCAGCCTGAATGTCTGTGCACTTTGTTAAGGCTGCAGAGAAAACTTACCAGTAAGGGACTGGCTGCTGCTCTGGGTTGCTGAATCTCAGTCAAAACCCCAAATTCAAACCTAGTGTAATCTATATAATAGCTTTGAAATATAAAAGGTAATTAAATACTTGAGAGACTGTATAGATTCAAAAAAGAACCACAGCAGTAACAGGCTATTCTGTTTCAGATGCTTACTCTGCCTTTGTAAGTCTTCTCAAAGAAAAAAAAAAAGAAGAGATTTCTCACATGTAGAAGCAAGCAGCAAGCACAGGCTATTTTGAGTGCACAGAAATTCCAGGACTGTGGAGTTTACTCCTCTAGATTGCAGCTGCTGAAGAATTAGACTGAGGTATCCCGGTCAGCCAATTGCCATTGTTCCTGTGTGGCTCAGAAAGTGGGGAGTGGGAGGAAAACCTCATCCCTTTTCTCTGTAGGTGCAGCCCACAGAGGTGGGGAGTTGGCTGGGTGTGACATTAGCTGCTTCTCTGTCAAATGAAGTCACATGTGCTCTTGTGGCTACGGTTTAGTGGAGTTGGGAGGTTTTGGTCCCAGCTGTTTGCTTCTGTCCTTCCCTGCCGTTATCACAGCCCTACTCAGAGGCAGGGGGAGTGCACGTGGAGCCACTGCCAAGGCAACCTGTTTTGAGAAAACCTGATTTGAATTATGCTATTTTATAAAATTAAACCAAGGGAACCTTTAATTATAAAACATCATGCAAGAGATGCACAACTTATTGACAAATTGCCTTAAAATATCTAGTAATTTAATTATTTGAACTGTACAGAATTGTTTTGACACAGCTTAGTTAGGGAAAGATGATACTTAGCCTATGTTTAGGCAAACTTATTTCAACAGATACTTATCAGAGAGGACAGCTTCTGGTCAAGGAGTGTGAACATGCAAACCAAGATCTCTCATCTTGCTGTCAGAGTCACATGCAGGGCTATAGCATATTGCTACCAGACTAACTGTATTTGGTAAAGGTATGGGAAAATCATGGTCCTCCAGATTGTCATCTTTTCGTGACTTTTGCCTTCCTATACAGTATTTATGCCTATAATTGCTTTTTCTTGTTTGACCTTAACCTAATGATTGAATTTTCAGAATTCCACCTAGTGCTATTCCTTATTTTCACCTGGTATATTAACCTTAAGTAATGGCATCTGGTAGGAAACTGATGTTTCTTGCCTGGAATTGCACAACTGTGTTTGGTTACTGGAAGCAAAAGTCTAATCAAACTGAAGCAATGAAATTTTGACTGCATGAAAGATTCATTCTTTCAAAGTGCTTAAACTAAAAAGAATTTATCGGTTCATAAGGCCATGCTCTTCAAAGAGAGCTTGTTTGAACCAACCGTTAATTTTTTTATCTTTTTGTTGTTGTTGTTGTCAATTTATAATAATCCAGGACTGATTGCTGAGTGCAATTAAGTGTTGTAACCATTTTCCTGCAGGCTTTTGTGGTTAGAGTTACAAAAGCTGCTGTTTGAAGTTGAAGCAGAGCTGTACCTTTGACACCCAAGTATTAACTCTGGCACAGGTGGCAGGAGCACAGGCAGGGGTGACAGTCTGCTGTGGTTGAGAAGTTCAATTAACAGTTGGTCAGGCTTAGAGAATTGATAGCTACATGATTAAGTTGTATATGATCCTTTTTACACACAGTTGAATAGGCTCAGAGCAAACATAGGGTAATTAAGTTACATAATTCTTCATGTACCTGGACATAGAATAAAAATGAATAATGTATCTGAAGTTCAGATATGAAAACTATTTCAGTAGATTCACAAGTTTTATTTTAAAATTTAATCTAGGGTTTTGTATTTCCCTTACAAGACAGGGCCAAATTTGAGAAGGTGAATTCATTTATATTTAAAGAAACACATCTTCAGAGCATTTGAAGGTTTATTGAAAGCAGCATGTGAATCTCAGTTGCTCTGTGGATCAGCACAATAAAAACTTTGACTTGCTTCATCTGAGGGTAAAATAAATCCTATAAGCTTCAGTAAAGTGGAAGCTAATTAAATTACTAGATATTTAAAGGCAATTTGTCAATAAGTTGTGCAACTCTTGCATCATGTTTTAAAATAAGAGATTCCCTTGGTTTAATTTTATGAAAATTTTGTGTTTTCTAGCCTGCAAATTTCTAATAAGAAATCATATGTCACAGTGGAAAATCAGGTTGTTCTGTAGATTTGTGATTTTTGGGTGGGAAGTAGTATTTTTGGGGGGATTTTTTGGTGTTTACTCAGCAACTTAATGCAGAGTAAGTGCCGACAGGGAAGGCATTAGAGTATATATTATGAGTAAACATGTGGTGAAATTTTATTGTTTGAATAATTGAGAACTTTGAAATACTGAAAGGGCTAGTGGTGGATTTTTGACATATGTCATGTTTTTTGGAAAAACAGTGGGGATGGATGCAGTGTTAAGTTTCTGCTGAAGTATCACAAATTTCACACCTGATCTAATAGAGTGAGTTGTAGGAGTCAGTGACCAGACCAGGAAATTTATGATCCTCTGCTTTCAATGTGAATCTTTCATGTCTCTAGGCCTTTAATTTTTTTTTTTAAAAAACTGAAAGCAGCATAAGTGAATGCTTGATTCTGGGTCAAAACCACAGGGCATTGTCTCAGAGCCCTGCAGTAACCAGCAGCTTAGACCATGATGCAAGAGCATTATACTAAATAATTATTTCAACATTTTTTACAAAAATGTGTTCAAACAAACATCTGAACAGCTACTGGGGCGAAGTATTCATGGGAATTGAGCAAAGCTGGAGAGCTCCACAAATCTCTGAAGTTTCAGAGGCTCTCAGACGTTGAGGTCCTTCATCCCACTCCTTGGTGATGTATTCCCGCCTCCCAGTCAGACATCCTTGCTGTTCCTTGCAAATGATGCAGCTTTTAGCCACTAACATCTGGCTGACAGACAGCAGTCAGCTGTATTCCATGCCAGCGATTCTCAAGTGGGTTTTTTTCTTTGAGGTTTTTTTTTTGGTTGGTTGGTTGGCTGGTTTTTTGTTTTGTTTTGGGTTTTGGTTTTTCGTTTTTTTTTTTTTTTTTTTTTTTGTGGTCTTCAACACAGAGAATGGCTGAAAGAGAATAAAAGGAAGAGCCAGAATACTCTAATAAAATTTGCAGCTCCTATGGGATCTGAGGATTTGGGTTGAGTCTGCTTTTTTTGGCAGTGCTGTGGTTGTGAAGGTGGCATTACACTGTAGATGATTCTTTTTATTCTTATTTCTTTATAAACTCAGAATGTATTATAAAAGCAATGCCATAAGAGTTCAGTCACAAGTCAAACATGAAACCACTCAGTTAATTTGCAAGAATCCTGTCCAAATCAAACTTGTTCCTGAGATTCTAGTTATCTGCTCTTAAAAAAAAAAAAAAAAGTGCTGTTTATGTATTTGTGTCATAAATGGCATGTTCTACTGCCATTGTAAAACTTAGTGGAACAGATTGGTTTTTTTCCCTAGTTCTATAGAATTCAGGAAGACTTTTATTTCTTTTTTCTTTCTTGTTTTGAAATCTACAGCAGTATTTATGATTTTGTAACACTGCTATTTCGTGTATTGCTTAAAAGGTAAGCAGGGCTTCTCACAGTATATAAAACAAAGCTCTTTTGCCAGACTGTGACTTAAAACAATTCTTCCATTAAATGTTTTTTAAAATTTGAATGTTTTTGAAATTCTTTTCCTCTCTTTGTGCCTGTATGCCTGTGAGCACACAGGTTTGCTTTCCATTGTTTGCCTAAAGCAGTGATGCAAGCTCAGCACGATGTAGATTAAGGCTTCAGGGAGCTAAAGTAAGCGTGAAGTTCAGCCTCTACCTAAACATCACCACTGGGCTAATCTACAATTTAGACTGATCCATCACTAATATTTACAAGTAGGCAGAGTGCAGTTCAAAACTAAACAGCATATGGGTACAGTTATCCCTGTTAAAATGACCAACGTGCCTTGTATTGTGTATGGAAGATAACAGGGACAGGTGGTAATCTGTCTTTTCTGAGCAGAGACAGCTGGTATTTTCCTTGGGCTTCACTGGTGCTTTTCTGTATGGTCTCACCTACCAGCTGATATCTTGCTTGTTAGAACAATACCAAGTATGTATTAACCCTTTTATCTGTTCCTATGTGATGTCCAAAGGGGGAGGTATCAGACTGCCTGTGGATAAGCTTGGTGATTTAAAATTTCTAAAATTTTCTAGTAATATAGTTACATGCTGCTTGTCTTACTGGCCTTTTCACATGCATTGCTGTGGTGATGTATATCAAGAGATAGTAAATAAAAATCTCAAGAGTTTATAATTTATATAGATTTTTTTGTTTTAAATGTCTGATGAAGTGTCACACTGAAGGAGTGCTTGAGAATGAACCTGCTTTCATTTAGATCAGGAGAATTTGAAAGGTCATATAGTAGAGAAATAAAATTGTTTTGTAAATTGACTTGTATTTACTTCCAGCCAGATTGCTTAATATTCAGGTATGTGTAACTTCTCCTTTCTGAACACAGTAATTTGGTTCCCAGCTTGAGTATGATGCCTTTTTTTTTTTTTTTCTGTAGAGAACAAATACTGATTACTCACAGTTGTTTTTTTTCTCTTAAATATTTAGTAATTGTCTGGGTTGTGGGGTAACCAGGTACTGGCACTCCATGAAGGGCAGCAGGCACCACTTCTGAGGGACTCAGCCTCTGCTTTTGGGCCCTGGCAAGTGGGAGCCAAATTCACCCATGTGGCTGTGTTCGGTTAATTGATAAAATTAATCAGCAGTTAGATTATTCCATCATACCTGATGTTGTGCTTTGAGTCCCAGATGAGCCGTGGGAACGCTGAGCTGCTGCGATGGACAGCAGTGTTATGGGACACAACATGGATGGGTTGGGAGCGGGGAGGAATTGTCATCACAGAAGGGATCTTTAAAGCCATGTCTGTGAGATCAGCTGCTGCCAGTGCTGGTGGAAGGAGGGGAAAGAGGAACATGTTAGTAAAAGCTGAGACAGGGTGATGTGAGAGGGGCTGGAAAGCCTGAGGGAGGCCAGTGTTCTGACATCTTGTTTTTAGCTGGAAGTAACAAAGAATTTCATGTCTTAATCTGAATGAACCACTAGTAGTGGTGTTTGTTCTTTTAGAAACCGTGTTTATTCTTGATTTTTTTTTTACTTTTAATTTTTTTGCTTCTTAATCAAAATGAATGTAATAAACTTGGAGGGGAAAAAACCACCCTAGATCTACCTAGACAGTAGAAGGGTTCGTGTCCAGAACATGAGCTTTGTGCAGTGTAACCTAGGGAGTCCAAGCAGAGTACTTGTCAAGACTTGAATTTTCTATGTAAGGTTAGACAGATAAACACAGAAATTCTTTAGAAATTCCAATTAATTACGTTTAGAAATGGAAACTTTCGTATTATTCAAGAAAGTGGCCTCAACTTTGTAAGTATTCACTAGCAGTCAAATGTAGTACCTTGCAAAAGAAAAGGGTGTTTTGATGGTTTTCCTGGAATGAAATGATTACCTGGAGAGTCTGTAATAGAGGAGATGAAGTGAAATTGCTTCAGAAAGTCAACAGAATTTGCCAACTTTTTGCCTGGTCAATTGTCATTTGGTAAGCTTTTTTATTTTCTTTTAAACTAAAGGTAGAAGAAGCATTAAATGAAAGAACTGTTGAAACTAACCTTCATTGTAAAAAAAACAAAAACAAAACCAAAAAACATTGTAGATAGTTTTCTCCTAAACAAGTTAAGTTAGAAAATGTCAACACTGTTTTCAAGTTCAAGTATGGATTTCTGATTTTTCAAGTTAACCTTTTAAAGATATTATCCAAGACAGATTTTTATTTTTATTTATATGTATCTTTAGTATGACTCAGCCTGGAATGAAAAGAATATATATATATATACATATGAAAAATATTATTTGATTAAATAAGAAGTAGTAGAGATTTTTGTAGGGGGCTTTTTAATTCATGTCACTGAAGAGAGATTTTTGTCTTTCAAACATGCTCAAATTAAAGTTCCAGCATAGAGTATTATTTAGAATTGGTTTATAGTATTATTTTTATGATTGCTAGTTGTTTGAAACATTAGTTTTGTTGCATGTGCATGTTTAGGCAGCACGTGGCCATGCAGGGAGGCATGAGCAGAACTTTGAGGATCTCCTGTTCTAATGGATTTCACTTGACTTTAATTGGTTCCAGGTAGTTAATTGTAGGTGTCCTTAGAGAATGCCTTTTTTTCCCTCCCCTGCCTAATTACTGCTCACAGATCCATATTTAGCTGGTATTTCCTAATAAGAAAAATGTCTGTACTGTTCTGCCCATATGTTTTTCACTCATACAGTGATGATCAGCTACAGTGATGAAAAATCTCCTTTTTCATTTCTAAAAGTTACATGAGAAACATGTTGTTTTTTTTTTCTGTCTAGGCTCCCAGGATAAACTCTGATTGATTTTAATGTGCAATATTTCATGAGCCAATGCACTTATATGATGTTCAGTGCTGCTTAAAAGCTGGGTTTTGGCCTTAAAAGGGAGACTGTAATGAAAGCAGTGGTTCATGATTTAGTCTTGTATGCTTTGTTACTTGCAGAAAGTCAAGCTTGAAATTTATCTAATGAAGCACAGCAAACGAGTAAAAATAATAAAAAAATATACAATTTTAAGGCCTCCAGATCTATCAGCTGTAGTGTGAGGAGTTAAAATACATTAGAAATAGAAAATTTCAGAAGTTGGCTTGATGTATTGCTTAATTTTTTTTCCCTCTTATTTGAAATGTGTCTGATTTTGTTGGTGTCTTGTTTTCATTTTTCATTTAAACTGGCAGCCTTCATTAGAAGCTGGAGCTTTGGGCCATTGTAGCTTCATTTTCATTGCATAAAATTCACTGCACCTCAGAATTCAAGTGGCACAGAAAGTTATAATTGGAAGAACATATTGAAATCTGCAGTCTGACATTCTGGGCAGGCTCACTGAAAAGGGAGCAAAGTGAAGGTGAAATTTATTTTGAGTTGGTCATGCGTGAACTGATTTTCTTTTAATCGTTATTATTTGTTTATTTTTAAATGAATAAACAAAATAAACATCACTGACCCTATTTTATACCAGTCCAGATGAATAAGGAGATGGTCCCTGAGGATGTGGCAATATATGGTGAGGATTTTGAGCACTGAATTACTGAATGTAGAGAAAGTACACTTTTGAATATTGCTGTGTTTGGAAAGCTCCCTTTTTCTTGTATGTGATGAATCTTTTGCACTGAAATCCAGAGGGTTATAGTTTATGAATTCAGTGATGAGAAAAGTGCCTAAATCTCTAAAAGGATGATATTTCATGTGCTCCCTGTGCAGCATTTACTAGTTTCAGCAACATTCCTGTGCCATGAAAGTTTTAGTGAATGGGTAGTCTAGATTCATGAAAGGACATCAATGTTTAAAGGAAGTTATACTCAGAATTTATGTCCAGAAGCCAGGAGTGCAATTATCAAAACGTTTTGCTGTGAATCCTGTTCTGAGCTCTCTTTTTCTCTTCTGCAGTAAAATGGGAACTAAGGCACATGGCAGTAAAGTCCAGTGTGGAATTCAGGCTCTTCAAAAATAAGAAGTCCTTTTGTAAATCATAGATTTAATTTGATATGAGTGAAATGACTGTATGGTAATACTTCTCTTCTGAATCATTTAGCCATTATTCTGTCTGGGCATGAAAGAGGTCAAAATAAATAAAATTTGTGATTTGCCTGCAGTAGAACGAAGCTGTAGACTCTTCCAAATAAGTTTTATACATGGACTCGTGATCTATGATACCTGACAAGTCATTAAGGCTTTCATGAGGTGTCTGCATCAGAGAAATGAAGCCACAGTCAGTGACAAGCTTTATGTTTCTCCTTCCCATAACGAGTTACTTAATGTATTCCATTTTAATTGTTATCTCGGAGTCAGTCGTGGTCTCACACTACAGCTACTGACAGGAATCATCAGTTATGTGCATGGTGTTTTGCAAAATTGCAAATTCACAATACATCTCTCTTCAGTGGCAGCAATGTTTAGCAGCTCATTAGCTTTTGGGCTATACCTTCTGGTCAGTAAATACTGGGAGAGGCAGACAACCTGGTTGATTTGCAGACATCTATTAGTCAAGATGAGCACTGCAGTACAACTGAAAGGAGGCACAATAGAATAGCATTTAGAGTAGGCTTCCATTAGCTGGAAGATTAAAAAGATAATTAAAACGGGATGAAAAAAGAAATAAAGTTGATTTTTCTGCTTAATATTCTTGCTCAGAAAATATCCTTTATGGTCAAGTTTGATAGTTTTGGTTATAAATTCTTAAATGGTCCATTTCATCAATTTATATTTGAGCAAAAGCAAACATACAGCTAGAAACTGTGCTGCATGCTTCTTTCTAAATGGTGGAGTACTTGAAGGGAAACATAATATCAGAGAAGGGTCCCCACGTGTAATATACTGGAGATACCAATATGTTGTCCCTGGTTACAGTTTCAGAGGTTTTGTTCAGATTTGATGACTTAATATTACTTTGAAGAAGGTAGATTGGAATAGAATTGTACAGTACTGAAACAACACTATAGATATTTTTCCACTGTTGAACAGATAACTGAGAAGAGGCTTAGATAACTCACACAAATAGTAGGATCAGTAGGAGTTACTACTGCTACACAATTGGAAAGTGAAGGTCAGGTTGGAATGTTTTCACTAAAAATGTGGCAAAACTGTGTTAGTTCAGAAGAGATTAGGTGTGGAGGCTCAGGAGAATCTTGGCTGTGTCTGTAGATACCTGTTGGAAAGGAATGGGTAAGAGGAAGCCAAACTCTTCTCAGTAGTGCCCAGTGACAGGGGGAGAAACAAAAATAAACCCCACAAAACTTATTTTCCTGCCTGGTATTTCTCTTGACATACTGGTTATTCTGTTAAAAGTGACAAAATGTGATAAATCTCTCGTGGGATCATTGAATAGTTCTGTATGAGGTACAAGCATATTATCTTTTAAGTTCTCTTCTGATGTTCTTTTTACAAATATACATTTCTTGTTGATTTCTGTATTACACCTTTTTATTCTAGTTCGTTCTTTCCCCTTTTGCATGTTAATTTTATTGTGTTATGGTCACTGTATTAAGTAGCTCTCCATTAGTGATGGTTTTGTGCTTGAGACCATATCAACAGTTGTTTCTTCACATTTTTTTTGAAGAATACCACTTTTTTTTTTTTTTCAGGATTCTCTGCTCAACTCTTTGTCAAAAGATTTCGCTTCGTTTGGCTAAACAGTTGTTGCAAAGTATTATATATCTGACTTAAAATGGATACACTTAAAATGTCTGTCTTGTTTTCTGTGCTTCTGTAAAACCCAGAAACCATCCAGTCCTACCTCATTACCCCAAAGCCCTGTCCAGTCATACCTATATCATTATTACAGAGTGATCATCTGGCTTGTTTTTGTAGGACCTACATTATAATTTTTACAGTGTGTAAACTTCCCAAGCAGTCAGTAATGCTTTGCAGTGTTCAGTGTTACAAATCTGTACTTTTGCTGGAGCATCATATGAAGCTCTGATAAAATGGACGAGAAGTAACTATAGAATATTTAAAATAAATTCTGGATAATATTTTTTTTTTTTTTGCAGGTGATATTTGGGTTTGTATGTGATAAAAATGTGATGAGTATGCAATTGAGTAAATTAAGGGGACACTCTCTCTCTTAGCACCTGTGATTTTACATCATTCCTTTTGGCTGGATATTCATTGTGTATTTCCAATAGAGACTAATAAAGATTCAAAAGCTGCATTTATTTATAGGCAAGTTAAATATTCTTTTGTTCTGTTCAATTTGTCCATTTTAGGTAAAAAGTTGCACTCTAGCCATTGTGCCTGATTCATTGCTTCGAGGCCTGTGTGAAATGAATAAGTGAATATTCACTAATTTCTGGTGCCCAGGTGTTAAAGTTGTGCACTGAGTGCTGTAGTAATTTGCATTAATTGGCAAGCTGTCATCATTGAAACACCAAATACTTAAGCAATAATTTTGCAAAATGTTGAAGCTCATTCTTCTGTCGCTTGGAAATCAGAAAGTTTTAAGTATGTGAAACTTCCTAATAAGTATCCAAGTCTTTTGCTTAGCAGGATCAAATTGCCAAATGAGATCATGAAAACTAGCACTGAACCATTTTGCTGAGAAATTCCTCCTTCACAATTATGGTTTAGACTGATTTCATTTTTTAATTGCACATAAAAAGAAATTTTGTTCTTTCCTGGCATTCTTCTATCTTCCATTATGGATAAATAGAACAAAAGATAAATAAGATTTCATTCAGAGTTTGATCCCTTCGTATTTATTTAAAAGGAATTCTCAGTGGTTTTATTCGTGTAGTGTACTCACTGATAGACATCAGCAAGTCTGACATGCTTTTATAAATAAGTTGTAGCTATTCATGATGATATCAATGACATTGTGTGAAATGAAATAAAATCTTGGAACTCTTGGTTTACAAATGTTATTAGGAAACTATCTCAGTGACTACCACAGCATATCAAACTGCCTTTTTTTTTTCCAAAAGAGCCACCTCTAGCTAATGAATTCAATATTTTTTGATTGACTTAACACTGATATTAAGCAAGAATTAAAAAGTAAACCATAATAAAACCTAGTATCACTCTACAGATTTTTTTTTGCAACCATTACTCTCTTATAAATATATTTTAATATAATGTTTTTAAGCTAGAAATATCTTCCCATCTTTTGTCTCCTGAATAATTGTAATTGTTACTTCACAAAGAGGAGTGAAATAGTATGACTGATTTTGTGAGTAATCAGCTTTTTATAATGTCCATTTTGGGATACTGTGAAAAAAATATATGTAGATGGATCTCACTTTAAAATAGGGAGTACAGACCTGGTGATAATAATGTAGATCTCTTAGAAAAACAGTACTCTAAAATCTTAGTAAAAATATTTTGTTTCAGACTGGGTGGAGGTTTGAGGTTATCCAACGTGTACTGAAGCCAACAGAGGATAAGGAAAAGGAAACCAATTATTTGTACTAGTTTTATAAATCTCTCTTTATTGCCTAACCTTTTCAAACAAGAAATGGATTTATCCTCTGTGGAGACAGTAGTATAAATAATGTCATTCTCTGGCTAGAAATGGCTCTAAAATCCTTTGATCTGATATAGGGTTGCTTAATACTAAGTACATCCTGTTCTAGTATGTGCACTCTTAGCTAGGTTTTTTAAAAAAATCAGCTCTAAAAATTCTTGTCGTTAAATATATCTTGTTTAGACCTATTTAATATATATAACACGGTATGGTTAATAGGTGTATTTAATTTTTAATGATTCTTCTTCGATGTTTTGGACTTTTTCTGAAAAGTAGATTTACTTTTTGTTCTTCAGCTCGATAAAAATATTAGAGAAGATCTCCAAGTGAAGGATGAACTAATAAGAAAAGTGTTTAGTCTATAAAAGTTGGCCTGCTGACTAGAAAAAAGTTAATATTTTCTGTGTTCTGTTTTTAAAATGTTTATAAACAAGCAGTATATTCACCTTCCCTTGGACACGGCCGTCTACTATTGCATTTATTTATTTATTACTAAACCCGTACTGGGGGAGGAAGATGCAGACAAGGCAAAAACTGGCATAATGAGAGAAAGAAAACAAGCATGAAAACGGCCATCACAGAGGGGAAATTGGGCTATCACAGAAGTTATTAGGGGAGACACTTGATGTGGCCTAATTTACCAAAGATATGGGTATGAAGAAATGGTGGCTCACATGTCTTCTACATAACAGAAGGCAGGGGCCAATTCATGCCTGTCAGGCAAACATTTTACTGGTTTAAATAATTTCTGTGTGAGATTGTCGTGTGTCCCCCCACCCTCCAACAAGAATTTTTGTTCACTGTCAGTTTGGTGGTATTTTACCCACACACTCACTTCAGGGGGGGGGGGAAGAAAAAATAGTTGATTTGAACTGGCAAATTTGCTTGCAATGGGTGTTGCTGTACTAAAACCACGGTGCTGTGCTACCCTGCTGCATTTTAATTAGTTTCTAGATGCTGCTGTTTCATCGTTTCAAAAAATGTCCTTTCACAATTTAGTCGTTCAACAAAAGATTTTTCGCCTTGACCGTGACCTCCAGATTTCTTATTTTTCGAAGTGTTGTGTTTAACGTGAGGCCAGACTTCCTTTGTGTTCTGCTAAGATGTGCCACTGCGAGGCTGGGCTTTAATGAAGTGGAGCTGGTTGATCAGCTCTCCCTGACGGGCAGAGATCACTGTCACTGCTCGTGGCCGTCAAGTCACCACGAAGCTCTGGGTTTGAGCAGTTGTCAGAGGGAACTTCTGAATTTTCCCAGCTGACTTGATGCCTCTGGGTCATGGAGATCTTGCTGCAATATTTACACTGTATGTAAGTTTGTTGGTGCTAGAAAAACCTGAGATACATCTGTGACATTACCTTAAATAGTTATGTATTAAGCAATTTCCGTAGACTTGCATAGTTTAAAAATATTCTCTGCAATTGTCAAAACTAAATGATAATGAAGTAGTTTTTTTTTCTTCGTTACATCAGGTGAATAGAATTCTTTTTTGGGTTTGGTTGGTCTTGCAAGTCATGTCTTTAAATTCAGGAACCATCTGTATAAACCAAGAAAATTTGAATAATTGGTGTTGTCATCTCTCATAATGGGTTTTTATTTTTGTTTTGTGTATGTTTTTTAAAATTATATTTTTTTTACTTAAAAAACCCAGCTGGTAGGAGGAGAAGGAAACGTTGTCTATCTTCTGAGATTTAAAAACAAACAACAAAAAAAGGATGATTATATGTAAAGTCAGGAGAAATGAGAAATGTTTAGAAATACCATGGGTGACTGAGGGTAATTCAATAAAGTAGAACAGTGATCAGGAGGTGCAGGGGCCTATGGTTCGTATCACTTTGCTTAATTATTTTGCATGTATTTTAGGAATGATACTTTGTCAAAGGCTTGTTAAGAGCAGATATTTTGAAGATAAACTTGAAATTGATATTATTTTTGTAGCCTTCCAACAGCCAGTTAGAGAAGCAAGAAAAGCCACATATCTATATTTTGTCTTTCCATTTAAATACGTTTGAAACACTCTCAAATAAAACCAAAAAAGCTCTTCTCACTTCTTTTGTAGAAGCTGCATCCTGGCTGGACTTCTGCACATTTAGGACTTGGACTCCTGGGGGGTTTATAAGTGTTACACAGTCACGCATATGCACTTGCTAAGCTTTGTTTACTTTTTAAAGTAGGTTTTGAAGCTGACTTAACTGAATAAGTTTAGTGCCCCGACTGAATATTTGTACTGATTTCAAACTGCTTATGTCAGCTTGGCTTATTTCTGTGTATTTACTGACACGTGTTAAAATATACAAGTCGGTGGTGGAGCCATTAAAACGTGTCAACATGTGAAGTTTGACCTGATTTATTAAAAGAGTCCAGCTCTGTATGTGGACCAAAATGCTGTTTCCTTAAGGATACTCTTCGGACAACTCCCTCCTGTGCCTCTTCTCTCCCCTCCTGCCCCTCAAATCTGTGCTGATAGTACCAGAACTGAGAATGAAATAATGAATTCAAACATGTACCTGACAAGACACTTTTGTCCTAATGTTCAGAGAGGAAAATAAAAATGTAATCCATTCATTAGCCGGCAAATGAATATTTTTTTTTTCAGGATACATATCTGAACTCATTCTGTGCATGTTGGAGAACCTGCACAAGGAGGACCTCGCAAGAAGGACCTTTTTTTTGGAATAAAATTAAATATTTTACTGTTTTATGAAGGCTTATGTGGTAATACTGATATAATTTCAAGAGCCACAGCTATGCAAAACTGCACTTTTGGAGTCCTTGTGGTTTGAAAGTGAAATTGCCATGTCTTCTGGTCTGAAATTGCCATGTTTTCTGGAGCTCTGATCACACTTCTGGCCATGAAAGCCTAGAAATAATAGCCTTACACTTTTCAAATTCCCACAGGCTTCTCTGCTTGCTTCCAACATAGACTGTTTTTCTTGTGAGCAGGAATTCTTTGTGCTGGCAGGATATGAGGCAAGGCCAGTAGCTACTCTTGTTCTGTTTTTGAAAGATTATTTTTTTATGACTTAATTTATTTCTGTGTTTCTTACACGTAGAAATGTTACGGTAGTGTTGATTTACAGGCAGGGTTAGAAATCTTCCTGTACCTCTTACTCCTCTGAGTAGTATCAGTAAAATCCTCTGAATTGTTTTGTGACTGAAGCCTGCAGTGAGAGCTTTTGTAATGTTTCTCCCATGACAGCCCAGGTAATAAAGACTTAAGTTGCAGCTTTTGTAAATTACTGACGTTGATTCAAGAACTAATAACAGTTCTGAAATTGGGAGGCTGCAATCACAGTGCTTTAAAGTTTGAGGATGGTAAAAATCTCCCATTTAAAAAAAAAAAAAATTAATTTTTTTTTTGTCCATTAGTGAGATAAAATCATGCTTGTCTGTATAAATATGTGTATATGTGTATATATGTGCACTGTGCTTCTGAGAGAACTCCTTTCATGACAAACACTTGAGGCACAGGAAAAAATCAGTTTATGCCCATTTGAATACTTCATTCGCTTTTTACTAAGAAGTGTTTCATCAGGTCCTTTTTAGAGCTTCTACAGTCCTGAACTACTTCATTTCTCATTTACTTGAATAGAGTTATTCTGCATGTGGGTTCTTGTACTGTAAATAAAATTTGGGTGGGTGAGATGACCATGGATTTGCTTTTAACACAGTGTTGTGATAACACAAATTCCTTCAATCAAAATGTTGTGGGAACATCACTTGACCCATGAAACATGTTATCAAACATTGTCCAAGTGTATGGATGGTTCAGTTTGACTTTTAAAGGACAATTTACTCGAAGATTTATAATGGTTGAAGAGATCTTATGTATCACTCAGTAGCAGTAGTTTCTATGTCTTCGAAGATTCCTCTAGGGCATCAACCCTGTTAACCAGACAACTCCACAGATGAGTGGGATTTATAGTATAAAGAGACACAGGATTTAAATTAAAGGAGTTTAAATTCAAATATATACTTAATGCCATTTAGGAATTACAGCAAATTTATATTAAGAATTTTCTTTGAAGCTGAAGTTTGTAATGCATATATTCTTTTTACTCAAGTGCTCAGGTAAAAAGTTCAGTTTCAGGGTTGTTGGGAGGTTTTTTAGCACTACTTCAGAAAATACCATCTGAGAAGGTTCTTTCTTTTTTTTTTTGCTTTTCAAGAAAAATATTCTTGGGACACATAATCGTGTAGATAATACTTTGGGGGGTAAACATGGAGTTTTTGTTTCATAGCATATTGAGATTTTAGTTTTTAAATATAAACTACTTCTCTAACAGCTCTCCAGTGAAAGGTATTTCAGTGTCTTATGAACACTGAAAAATTGTTTTTTCACCATCAGGTATCTCTGAAATGTTGACATGCATCTAGCTGTAAGTGAGAAAAAAAGTAGGAGGTATTGGAATACTTTACCTCTCTGGGTGACAGATTATGTCTTACCCATTGTTTTCTGAAAAAACAAGATACAAATGTTTGAGTCTATGTGGTTTGTTGATCTTTTTCCTGAATTGTGTCTCTCACGAGAAGGTCTTTTTAGAGCTTCAGCTTGGAGGATCTTGGGCCTTTAGGCCCCAGGTTACCATTTCACATTGGGGTCACAGTGATGGTACTCAAACTTAGCAGCTTCACAGAAATCCTCCTGTTGCTTGAGTGACAGGAGTTCTTTGATTTGGACACTGTCATCTGCCTTACGAAAAAAAGGGTCATTATAACAAATGCTTTTCTCAGCAGAGCCAGTGGAGATCAAGGAGCACCCTGGAGTGTGCTACCCCTGCACTTTTAATTGTGGACCCTCGAGTCCAGGATTCCCTTCAGTGGGTAAACACAGGGCATATTCCATGGGTACACAGGATTTGCCTGTTTTGGTCTGGGTTATGGCACACTAGTTTGAAAAATTAACTCGTCCGAGTTTGTTAATCACTGTCAAAACCACACTGCAACTGTGAGGCAAACACTGCACTCTGTAGGGTTAGTAGGAGCTGTGTATTATAATTGTGACCCTTTGAATGGTGTCTAGTGATAGTACTTTTCTAGACTCTTCCTGTAGTTAATGAGTAAACAGCACATCCATCCAGAGCTTCAGCCTTGAGCTTCCTGTCCTGCACCCTTAACTCCAACAGGGAGCTCTGTAACCAGCTAGGGATAGCAGACTAACTTAGCTAGATAAGTGAGGCAAACATCTTTTTATTTGAAGAACTTAGATTGAATTAGCTTGATTTCCTGTGGCTGGAGCTTTGATTTCTAAGTATTAGAAGAGATTTAATAAATTTTATCCTTCGTTGTCATATTTCATCCTGTAATCTGGTTTTGAAAAGGACACTTGTTTTCAAATTGTTCCATATCTAGCTAAACACTGGATTCTTGGCTCTTTATAATCCTCTTCATTCTTGCCTTCTTTTTCCCTGAGAGTGCTGTCACTGGACTAAATAATGTAAGTTCTTTATGGTTGATTTCAAAGTCTGTGTACTTCATACATGATAGGCCTGAGACTTGCTCTGGTTTTCTTTGCTTTTTCTTTGTGTTTTCCATCATTCAAAAAGTAGAGTATTTAAATAAACACCATAATGAACAACTCCATACAGATTTGCATCAACTGCAAATTGACCCGAATAATACTCTCTGCATTTTGTCTCATTGTAATTCTGATTTGTACATTCAGTTACACTGGAGTATTTTACACTTGTGTCCTTTTCAGTTTGTCTTTGAACAAAGTAAATACTATTGTAGTTAATGAATTCTCATGTAGAATACTTTATGATTTTACTAATGGCTGCCTGAAGCCTGGAATCCTCCTGGAATCACCACCAATCTTCTTTTCTTCGTGCAGGTTTTTCTTGTGAATATGTTGAACATTTTCCAGGCTTATGCCAGTTCTCCCCCTTTAGTTCATAGTTAAAGTGAACATGTTTTTTTATCCTCAATGCAGAATGTATTCCACCCACATGCCTGATTTGGTTCATACATTTCTTCAGAGTAGATGCTTTTCTGCTTTTATTCTTCAATGCTTTTACTCTCCTCGATTCCACATCATTTGCAAATACAATGATTACAGTCCTGCTTTCTTCCAGGGCTTTTGTAAGACCTAAATTTGCTGTTCCTCAGGGAGATAACTTTTTCTGATTTCTGTAACTCATGTTTATTATTATTGTTTTAATTGCTGTACCTTGTTTTATGCTTCCACTGACAAGCAGGTTAAGATATTTAAAAACATATATGTATGTGTGTGTATATATTAAGATTTACAGATAAATTGCAGTGTAACTATTCATAGCCAAATTCTAGATGTACTTTTTCACTTTCTCATGTTTAATGTGGGTAATTTTAGAAAATGCCCTGAAATTGAAATTGCTTTATTCTTTAGTTCTGAGCGACATCCCTTCTTTGGGGGATATTTTAAACCTTCAGGTCAGTTGAAGAACAATATTACATTAACTGACCATTGCACTGAAACCTAGTACTCAGATTAATGTTATAATTGCAGGAGTGTCAGTTAGTAGACTTTCAGTGCAATTAATAAAAAAAAAATCGGTGTATTGTGCTTTACGTATATTTGTGTTCACTAACAGTGTTTTCCAAGTGAAACTTAGAAATAAAAAGCATAGAGAAGGTTTGGGGTTTTGTTTTTGTTCATTTTGTGGTTGTGGTTTTTTTGTGAAATATCTTAAAAGTGAGTTTTTAGATGAAAATTTATGGATTGGAAATGTTTCTTTAGGCTCTGAAATTTGAAGCTGTTGCTTTAAGAAAAGTTTTCAGATTTTTTTTAAAAACCATATTTATGTACAAAATATAACTAAGTGTTCCCATAAAGCTTTGTGAAAATAAAGGTATTGTGAGTTCTAACCAAAGAAATGCAGAGCGCTTTACTTGGATGAAAACTTGGATCAGATGATGTGGAATTTAGGAAGAAGAGTACTTTTTTTTAATTTTTTATGTGATTTTAAAGACACTCAGTAGACACTGAGGCAAATCCAGTTAGTGTAATATTAATAGCTTTAATGCTGTACAGCCAAATGCTACATCTGGTTTTGCAGTGGGTTGTTTTTTTTTAGCAGCCAGCAAAGGCACTGAAGACTCTGTGTGTGTGTTGTATTTAGAGCAGAATTATCAGAGGGGTTGTCTCCTTTAAAGCAAAATACAAGCCATCGTGAAGACTCACTCCTTGATTGGAGATGACAAACCTAAATTTCCTAGAAATAGCAAAGTGCAGTTGTCCACAGGCTGTGGTTATATTTCGTTTGAGTTTTCAGACAGATCACAAGAAGATTTCCATTTACACGGATTGCACAGATGGCACTTTGCAACATGTGTGTTATGGGCTGGTGTCAGAGCCTTTTTGGTACACTTTTAAACTTGTGACCTTTGGCTATTATCAGGGTCTTTGTATTTTGAGTTGCAGTGATTTCCTTTTTCTTCCTGAAACAATTTCTCATTGTTTCTTCTTTGTGCAGTGAATGTGTGTTAAGAATTCTGCTGTGTCATTTTTGTTTTCTTTGTTCACGTTACAGTAATTTGTATCTTATGCAAAAACACCTAAACGTGAGAGTGCTGTGGTAGTATTTTTACTTCAAGAATTATCTGTATATCTCAACATAAAATTTAAATATTGACCGCCCTGTAATAACAGAAATGTCTATTTGTTATTTCTAACGTTAATGAGGAAAAACAAGAAATAAGAATTTTACATATGTGCATTTTTTTTTTGGTCAGAGTGCTTTTTGTCCCTCTCCTTGAGGAATATGTAAAAGGACTGGATTTGTTGAGAAGGTACTAGGCTGTCATATGTCCACTGGGATATAACATATGACCAGAGAAAAGGTTTCAGGGTTAATTAAAACTGATAATTTCAGAGATTTCAGAGATAGTTTTGGTTAAAGTTTTTTAAATAGAAATTCCCTAGTCAATGAAAGATGCTTTTGAAACTTTGTCTCAGGTTTAAATTAAGAGGGCTTACACAAGATTTCTAGAACCATAGAAACACGAGACACTGGTTTTATTTTTCTCTGTATGAGGACCCACGGCTTTAAAACTCCCATGGCCTTCTGAGGGAGGTGTAGATATCTTAATTTATAGCCTCAGTTCCAGGCACTTCTCAATGATACTTAAGGCATTATGTGTGTATATATAAGGGCAGCATTCATGACTACTTGAGCTTTAATTTTCTGGATTCTCAGCAATTACACAAGCCTGCTAATCAGAAGGAGGCATCCATTCCCTTGGGATGCTCGTGGACACTCTGCTGAGGTGACAACCAGCACCGCGCTCCCCTCGCGTGGCAGCCCAGGGGAGGTGGTTGGACTGAGCCTCCCACTGCCATGTCCCCCATCTCCTGTCTCTTGGGGGCAGCTTCCAAAGTACCAACTTGTTCCATGTGGACTGCACTGTTGGGCCTGGTGATAAATCAGCAGTGAATAGCCAGCTCTGTACTTCTGTATTTAAAGGGGTCCTGAACATTGATTGATGTGGCTCTTCAGTGGCAGAACAATGCTCGAGGCACATACACACATGAAAAGCTCTTCTAGTGCAAGAGATAGCTCTGTCCTGCCTGCTCCCCACCCTTCTCTTTAAATGATTCTCTTTTTGGGCTGGCCTGGACCTCGGCTAATGGATTCCCAGAACTTCAGGCAGGCTGTTTGGCCTCAACCTGAAGGACAAATGAGAGCCTTTGAAAAGTCTGGCTCTCTGCTCTGGAGAGCTGTCAGCACGTGTTCCAGTCATGGTCCTCACAGCCACCAGGTCACCTACAGCCAGGGGTCCCAAGCAGTGTTTCATACATGCTCTGAGGACATCTCGTATGTGTAAATGGATGAACAGCTTCAGTTGGTAGATAAATAAAAGCCCAAAACTAAATGTAGAGCAAGTTGTTTTGTTTTGGTTGGATTTTTTTTTTTTTTTGGTGCCAGTTTTTATTTTAGGCTTGGAAAGCGTGTAGGGGTAAGGAATGGAGCTAATGTGAATTCAGTTGTTCTCTTGTGACAAATTCCTGTTCCTAACTTGCAGTTATTTGTATATTCTTGCTTCTTTGAAAGCAGTCTCTGTGACAAGCCTTGGAGAGTTGGGCCTTTCCAGCTCTTTGCAGGCACCTCAGTTCATTAGCCTCAATTAATCTTCTGAGCAATCCTGCACAATTCAGCCAATAAATGGAGCAAAGCCAACACAGAACAGGAGAGTATTGTTACTCTTTTTTAAAACTCTTCCGTGCTTTCCACTACCTTATTTGTAATTGTCTTCATGTAGAATTTAAATATATGTAAAAATAGCTATAAAATGACAGCTCCTTCCTGAATGTAAAATGATTGCTATAAAGTAGTGACTATCTAGTAAAATCAGCTGCTCTCTCCAACTTTCTGACAATATAGTCAGGATAGAGAGCCTTCTGTTCTTCAGAAGGCTGAGTGTGTAGTACAAAAACTTTTTGCCTTACCAATGAACAGCTTAAATCCATCCTTTTGCTAGTCTGCTCTCAAATAATTGTTCCATATGACAGAAGGCTAAATAAGGGAGAAGTATCTTTAAAAAAACACCATATGCTTAGAAATAGCTGCAGTCTAATGTAATTTTTCTATGATTGGTAAAGTGCATGCTTGTTTCTGTTGTGGGTGTACTTATAGTGTGCTTCATGCAGTATTTGTACATTACTCAATTTTTCTTTATTTTTGCATTTCCATCATATTTATAAGCAAAAATATTACTTCTGGAATTGGTAACTGTAACTGTATATGTGAATATTGTATGTTTCCTTTCAATTTAGTCACTCTTGAGTCATATATTTATATTATTGTCTTGAATGTACATCAATATTTTTTTGTCTTTACTTCCAGAAGAATTAGCAATATCAAGGTGTTTTCTTTTATCTAGAACCCAAAGTTTTGCTGGATCCCAGAGTTTTCATTTCAGGGATGTGCTTTCACTCTCTAATTTCTGCTTCTAATGTTAATTTTGAATACAGAAAAATGCAGCAGCTTCCTCTGTCTGTCTTGTCCCTGAATCTAGGAGTCTTCAATGATATCTAGTTTAAATATGCAGTAAACTAAGGAAAATTATTTGTATTTCTTTCCAAAAGCTTCACAGAGATAAGTATTTTTTGTCACATGCAAGGCAGTAAAAATAATGGGTTTTAAGGTATGATTCCTTTTGCCTTCTCTTGTCTTCAGTATTCATCTGCTTTATTTGTGACCTTTTTTTTTTGCCTTCTGGAAACATACATTTTTTGTAGAACTGTCTTAATTTCCACTTCTGGGTAGCATTTTGTTTTTTGGGTTTTTTTTGGTTTTTTTTTTTGCTTGTGATGTCTTGACCGCGTCTTTAAATCTTCAAAATAGAGACAAAGAAAAGTTAAGGTCAGACATACCAATATTTGATTGATGTGCCCATTATAAAAATTCATCTTTTGTATTTATCTAGCAAAATGTTAATGTTCTAATTATGTTTTAATGTGAATTTGACATGATGGAATGCTGTAATTATGAAGTTTTGAAATAACCTGGTGGTTCTGCCTGAACTTGTATCTCGTTTCAAAGTCTGAAGTCCTGTTTTGTGCTTTGAAGTGCAGTGGTGGTTTTTGATGCAAGAGATGGCAATGTGCTGAATACATCTTGGTTTGGGAGGCTGGGACTCCGCCTTAAATCCCCTGGCTTTTGGTATTTGGGAGCCTGTGTAATTTGGAATCAATCTTCCAAAGAATGTGGATGCTCTTCTAGAGAACTGTTTTGAGGGCAAAACAATTTTGTTCACTAAACAAAATGGTGGTTTTTTGAGTGTGATAAGCTCATGACACTTCCTAAAGAAATGCTTCAAATAGAAACATATGCCAGTGTGGGAGAGACGACAGCAGTTTCCAAAATCAGACCCATTATAATACTTCTTCACTTTCACTTAAGAAGAGAACGAAGGGGCTGACTTAGAATATCCCAAGCCTCCTCTTGTCATTACCATCTGAACCCCTGTTACTCCATCCTCTCATGTGCCCTCTTGCACCTACCTCATGTTGTTTGCTTGATGTATAAGAACTCCATTGGATATGGGATTCAGTTTTCTCTGGTTAAACTCTGCCACCATAAACTAAAGGACACCTAACAAGACAGTGCTTATAGTGATGTTGACAAATACCCAGTGCAACAGGAGTGAAAAGGTTTGGGGTAAGGCCCCAGCATCAGCTGTCTGTGGTTTTTAGGGCCTCTGCTTTAGCCTAGGTCTGGTCCAGATGCTTGGCCTGAATGACCTAATCTCCTCCCCAGGAACTTGTCTTCTGTCTTAGCTTCAGCTAAAGGGAATCCAGTTTACACACTGCAGAACTGCCATGTAGTGCAAACTAAAATACCATGAGGAGGGGGATGTTTGGGAGTAATTTCAAAAGCAGACTATCTAAATTGAAAAAACTAATATATGCACACGGAGACATCGCTGGGTGACAAATGCCTTATTAAGTAGCTGAGCAGTCCTTTTACTGCAGAAGGTGACCTAGACAAGGAAATCCATCCCTAATTGGCAAAATCAAGAAAAACAAAGGAGTTTGAATTTCATCTAGTCCTAGATTATATTTTTGTTTGTTTGTTTAATGCATTCTCTTTCTTAATAGATCCCTGATCTAATATTATGTAAGGAATGAAATCTATTACTAGGGAGACTGGTAGGAAGATTTTCCTGTCTACTTCTCTGTCATCGTATTCCTCTGCTTTCACTGTGCTCTTGTAACAAGAAAAATGGAAAAGACCTTAATGAAATCCATTTATCCAAGGTTGTAGTGATATTTTTTCCCCTGTGTGGACTGCAGTGATGCAGTACGCTTGTGAAACATTCAGGGAGATTCCCTTTTACATGGATATTCTGATAAGGTATTTGTGTTGCAGCACAAGCTTGGCTTGGCATTCTGTGAATAAAGTGACCAAGTTGCACTGTGGTCAAAAATGAACTGTTGCTAAAGGAATCCCAAGGCTGTGTCTGAAACTGGATTTTCTGGAAATTAGTACATTATAGTGCCTCCCTGAGCTCTACATAATTAGCTCTCCACGTTTTCATATGTTCATCAATTTACATTCATTGAAGGATTTAGAAAATTGGATAAGATACAAAGTTAAAGCTTAAACCGATACTTACAAGTGAAAGCGTTTTAAAAAAAAAAAATCATGTAGACGCAGTGGCAGTTACTGACTCATGCCAAAAAAAGGATAATTTTGCTCCATTGCTGATTTCTGCACCCAGCCATAAGCTTCATGCCTCTCCTAATTAACTTCATGCTGGTGAGCAGATTGAGAATGGCTCTAGTCAGTGCTGAAAAAGCCTGGAAACATGCTGGTTTACAGCCGTATGCAAAGTTGCTGGATTTTTTTTAAATCACTGCCAAAAGCCACAAGACATAGATGCATATGTTTCATGCTAATCACAAAATAATAAGGTAATTGATATTCAACAATTTAAAACAACAAACAGAGTGCATACTCTAAATCTGACTGGCTGGTTTTAATTAAAGCTGTTGCCCACTGTTTGAGTGGAACCACAAAGGAAGTGGTGGGAACTTGGTTTTGAAAGAGAGGTCTTTTCCAAAATGTTGATAAAGCATTTAAATAACTCTTTATGTGTGTCCAGGAAGGCAGCTGATGGTCTGTCCTCCTTTCTTTGTTGCTCATAGTAGATTTCAAAAGAAAAAACAAGGTTCTAGGAAGGTTAAACCATGAGAAGGCCTGGGAAGGGTTTTGTTTCTTTCTTTTAAATTAGCTATTATCTTCTAGGGAACTCACTTCAGGATTTGTCCAGATTCATCCAGATTTTTTGAAAGTTAATTACACCTGTTTTAAAGGGTTATCTGTGAATCTGTCTCACTGTTTTTGAGCCTGCTACCCATCTACATCACACAGAAGCTAAGGACAGAAAGAGTTGTGTTGTTGATGGAAAAGTAGTAAGAAAATTAATAGGATTCACTAGAAGGGAACAGGGAAAAAGGTCTTAGCATCGAAAAATAGACACAATTACTATTCAGAATCAACTCTTAAGCTAAGGGGATTTTATGGAGGGGTTTTAGTTGCAGTAATTGTCGGGTCTAGTAGTCAAAATACTAGGCTACTGTGAGATGTTGAAGTTTTTCTTGGTCTCAGTCAACCCTTGTAGCAGTTAAACCAGCAAATAATCATATAAAATTTGAATGACATGTCTTCAATAACAGTTCACATTTCTAACAATTATTTAATTGAGAGAAATGGAAACTTTTATTGAATATGTGTCATTGCTTTTCTGTGCTGCACAGTAACTTTTGATAAAATGTTTCCTTTCTGTTGTCTGGAAGACCACCAGGAATGTTTTGAATGATTCTGATGCATAAAACGTCTTTGTGCTTCATAGCTGAGCTGGTTTTATTTGTTTATTTGGGGTTTTTTTGTCTGTGGGTGTTTCTCTGTTCTTTGTAGGTTTGGTTTTAAAGGAAGTGGGAGAGATTGGCTGCAGAACTATGACGAAGAACATTTCTCTTGTCTTCATTGCCTGGTCATCCTCCCCTGTGGTGGGAATTGCCTCATAAAACCTAAAATTTTAATACATGAAGTGGCTTTTGTAAAGCAATGCAATCAATGATTTATTAACTGGCTATTTCTGGGTAAATTGATAAGATTCTTTTTCATTGGAATAACAAGCGTGATAACATTTTTTAAGAAGCTCTGTTCAAGGAGGAGCTTGTGTAATTCCCCTTTTGGAAATACTTTGGAAAAGAAGATTTTGTTCAGACAACTGCCAGATTAAGCAGTGGTCAGGAGCAAAAGGCTTAGGGGTCCAGCATGGGCGTGGAAAATACATTTTCTAAGCTTTTCTTGTGTTTTGACGATCAGCATGTGAAAATGAAGAAAACCTCCATCTCTTCTTTTATCCTTTCAAATTAGAATATGACGTTTAAAGATTGTGAGATTTCTGAGATGACTGTCAGAAAGTGATTTTTTGTCTATTCTCTCACTCTCATTAAATGGGGAAGGATTTATTGTTTTGCTTAACTGAGGCATTTTTCTGGAGAAACTCTGAAAAAAAAAATTGCCAACTTACTGAACTGGAAAATCTCAACCTGGTTTTTTTTTTTTTTTTTCTTCTGGCTCAATCAACTGGCTTCGTTGTTGCAATATACTGGTACAAACTGTTTCCTAAAGAAAAGAAATAACTATGAAGAATGGCTACTAAATATGTAAGTCCAGATGCAAATTCTTTCAAACCACAGTTTCTGACTGCCAGAAGCTAAACTCTATGTATTAGGGAAAAAAAAAAAATCTGTTAAGCATCTGCCACATACCACTAATGGAGACATAATAGTGGGGCAAAGCAGAACTTGAGCCTGGTCCTGCAAGGAAATATTTTATGTTCTGATGTTTTGTTGGTAGGGGCATTTTTCTGTAGAGGTTAATGGAGAAACAACAAAGAAAATTATAGTATGTGTCATTTTTTAAATATTCGAGTTCAAAAAGGGGCATAAAGAATAAAGCCTGGAGTCAAAGTGAAGTGGCTTTACATAGTCTTTGAGGTTTCAGGCCCGCTGTTGCCTTGGGCTCTGTTTCATTACTTAGTGAGCCTGCTGGGTCCTTTGCATGTGCCATTTTTTCCCAAGGGTGCAGAATCTCAGGAGTCTCAATACAGCATTGTCAGCTGCTGCAGGAAACACGGTAGCTCTTCTTAAAGGAAGTTCAAAAGTAGTATTTTAGACTCATGATTGAAAAGAGGTGGGGTACATTATTAAAACTGAGGGACTGGAGACTTTACTAGGGGCAATCTACAGGGAGAAGTGCTGAAACTCTCCCATGCTTCTGTTGTTGCTCATGAATTTCATTTCCTCTGGCTTTTTCTGCAAATGCTTGATAAATGAAGCCTAACTCTTCTTCCTTGCACCAGTTTGCCTTTGGGAGAAGGGAAAATAAGGCAGTGCTGTTTTGCTGCTTTGTCCTTCACTCAAATCCACGGCTGTGGTAAATAACCCATCTCGAAAATTTACCATTCTGCAACCACCATCTTGTGTCTGCATCTTCTGGGTGTGCTTGTAGCAGTTAAAGAGGCAGCAAAGCTGTTGGTGGAGAAAGTAGAATCTGTCAGATTTGTTCCAGCTGTAAATGGTTCATTTATCTAGCTTCAAAACTTTTTTATTGCTGTATTTCTGAGAAAATAGTTATATGAAGTCGTAAATATCAGGAAACTCAAGCTGGCAAAGATTAGAATGAGCAGTTCAGTGAGGATGAGTGCAGGGCTGAAAGTATCAGTTGAAAAACATACTTGGCAGAGTCAGGAGAAATCATTAGGTTCCAGCTCACCTTTGGATTATTTCTTTCTATAAAAACTTTTGAATTTAAAATAATGACTTTGAACAGGTTTCTGAATAATCTGCTGATTTGAATTAGTGGATATTTCAAGGCCAGTTAAGATGTTTGGGTTTTTTTAATATAAAATCCAGAAACTACTGACGAAAGATTCTTCATTTACCAATAAACATCACATTATTTTTGAATCTGCATAACTGAAGATTATTACGTAAAAGATTGAAAAGATTTGCCTTTCAGTTATGTTGCTGGCAGAACTTAAGTTACATTTTATCCCACATATAAGCTCTCGGTGTCCTTCATAAATTTTTGCTCCATGATGTTAATTTTCATATGTGACCATGGAAAAGCAACAAATGCAGGCTTCCTGGAACCCAAAACTTTGTACAAATTCTATATTGCACTATTAGATATTGTACAAATACATATGTTGTGTAGGAACTGTGTAGCTTGGGTGTAGAAAATCCATGTGCACATAAAGAAAATAAGAGTTGAGTATAGAACTTCCTATGTTTCTTTCTTTCTTTGCTGCACTCAGAGCAGACAAACTTTCATATGTTGCCCAGACTACAGTTTAGCACTTGAATACTCCCACTGGCAGTAATCAGCATATGTCAAATGAATGTTGCTGGAGAGAAGTTCCTTGAAAGATCAGATTGCAGCTTTCTTAATATGTGTGTTATTTCTGAGCATTTGCAATTAGATATGTAGGATTTGCCATAGGCCCTTGATATTTCTTTCCTGTGTTGCTGACTCTGGCTGTCCAACTAAAATAATGTTTAAAATAATTAAGTTATCTTAGTTAGAAAAAAAACCCCAACCCAAAGTTATTGCTGCGCTGGCTTTTTCGGGTACGTTGTTAGAATTTTGGGGTGGTGTAGGTAAGTGTGAGGTATTTTAACATGTGCAATATGGTAGGCAAAAGGCAGGGAAGCAGAGTCCAGTGCCCAGTTTGTAGCAGTTCTTTGACTCACCAGTTCAGTAACACCTTGGGTCTGGCTTTCAGAACAGCCAGGAAAACTTCACTTTCCCGATACAGAGCAAGGCATTTCTTCTAGCTGAGGTATTGAAAATGGAAGCAAAGTCAGTCTCTGCCTTTGCTAGTTTAGATTTTATTTTATGATCATAAAATTGTAAAACAAAATCAACCATGCACAAAGTTGAATCTGTAAGAATCGCAGTCATCCTGAAAGAATTTCTGCTGAAAAAAAGTTGTGTTCCTTCTAGTTTAGAGCTTTGGGGAAAAGGTTCTGTAGCTTGCCCTTTATTTGATTTTATTGTCCTCACTGGCTGCTTTTGTGTCCTTGACTTAAATGTATATATGCACTGTTCCTCACAGTTTTCTCTGTGTAAACATTTGAAGAGCAAACAGCAGTATCTTGTAAAGGGTAAGTGGATTTTCTGAGGTGAATACCCTATAGGTAATGTGGACTTGAAAGAGCATTCCAGCAGAGCTCTGGCTTTTCCAAGGCTGTCTCCAGTGCTCAGTTACCCTTAGCCTTGCTCAGAACTGTGGCATCAGTGTTTTGTTGAAACTGTTGGAGAAGCAAATAAACCTTGCCTTTACTGGGATTAATTTACTGCAGCCTGAAGCAGCAAAGCAGTTCTGGCAAGAACTCCTGAGCTGAGTGAGCAGCACCCTCACATCTGTTGACAGTGGGAGTTCACTGCGGAAGTCTCTGGGAAGACATGAGACTGTCCGGAATGGGAGGGGGAATATTAAGTCACTGACAAGTGAGAGCTCTGAATCTGAACACTTCAAGTCAACTATTCACATGGTGGAATATGGATATGGGATTTGTTGTCTTTGGTTTCTCCAGTACTCACAGCTGGAAAACCGAAGATGGTTATGCTGGGAGAAACCTGTCCAGTCTGACTTGGCCCCTTGCAGAATATTCACATTGATTAAAGTAAATTTGCTGAAATTCTAATCAAAGCAAGTCTTTTAAGGGAAGTTAGTAAAGCCCTGATTTTTCAGAGCTGCTTTAAAACCTGGCTTAAGTAATTGAATAAATTATGTTTGGGGATTTGTTTTTCTTCTGGATGGCCAGCTGGATCTTACCAAATCACTTTAAAACATTATTCCTTGTAATCAGTCTTTGGTCCTCCACAGCAGTGCTAGACTAAACAAGGCAGAGCATTGAAAATCAGAATTAGTTTCCATGATGTAATCATGTTGAATACTTCAACCCTTACTGACTTGAGTAATTTCCTTCTCCAACTTAATTATTGCACAACACCGATCCTCTTTATTATTAAGCAGTGCCTTTAAAAGGTACTTGCATTTTATCTGAGCACTGCTAAAGGCCTGATCCAGTCTTGGCAATGCCACTGCAAGATCCTGGAGACCTGCTGGTCCTTGATTATCTTGCACAATGTTGATGTAGCACTTTGAATTTTCATATGGCATTCTCTTAGCTCTAAGATTAGGGTAGCAGTGGGCATTACATTGAATATTTCCATAGTCTGAAAAAAAAATATACTACTCCACAAAGATGTTCAGATCTAGCTTCAAATTGGAAGATGTTTTCAGAGTACAAATTTTAGTTGGTTGTAGGTAAGAGATAAATGTGTATTCAGTCAAGAAGCAGACTAGTTGCATAATTGTGGTTAATGACCAATTTCACATTTTGATATTTCTTTAGTCAAAGGGAACTATCAGCAGTCACTACAGAAACAGTAAGAAAAAAAATCATCTAGAAAATAAAAGTATTAAATATTTTAAACAAATAGAACCCTTCTGTTTGTGAGCGTTTGGTGAGCCAAAGAGGAAAAAAAATGTTTTGAATACATATTTCTGAGCGAGTTCATTGCTTAGGTCTACAAATTTCTGTCAAATTGTTGAATATGATATAAGCTGTTGAAACTTGTCAGAATTAGTGTTCAAAATAAAAGGATCTGATTTTCCTTTAAGGGTTTTGCTTGCGTGTTGTTACTAGCATTCATAAATTATCCCATGATTAAGAAAAGCGACGTGGGAAACAGAAACACTTTTAAACTGATGGTGAAGCACATTAGTGGCTATTGTAATAGAGTATTGCTTTGTACATTTATCTCTTCTGTTTCTAAAATTGTGTGGTTCCAAATGGATCTTTGGTTTTGTGTGTAGTCAGACTTTTTATATATTCCGTACAGCCTTTACTTATGTTTATACCTCATTTATTTTGTTTAAGAAGTACTTATGTGCTTTTATCACTTAGTTTTCTATTGTTGCTGCCAAATCCTGAAAAATTGGTCCCAGTGGTATGCTGCAGCCATTAAATACCAGTTGGTTGCAGAATATCATTTGAACTTATTAAAATGTGATTCATCTGGTGCCAAGTTTATTCTCAAGCCTTGTGCTGGGCCAGGCATTATACATCAAGGGAAAAAAATGCAAACTCCCGTGGGTAGAGCTGGACAACTAAATTCTGTGAGCATAGTTAACTCCTGTCTGCACTAGATCCAGAAGGGTGCTGCTGTCCCTTTTCTCTTACCTTACATTTTTTCCTAAGTGGCTGAGGGAGAAGGCGCTAGAACACGTGAGCAGGCAGAACTTCTGTGGTCCTAATCCCCTAATTAGGCTATCTTGCACAGATGGTATTTAGGTTCCTTTTTCCGTGTGGAGAAAGCATGTGGTAACAATATTCATGAATTTTTCGAAGATCAAACATGCTGTGTAGGTTTTGCTTGCATATTTCTTAACCTTGTGTTTGGGCCAGACCACAGGTTGGAAACAAATGTGAAATCGAACCTAAATACACAATGAAATTCTTAACCAAATCATTTTACAGCATGCAAGAAATAATAAATGCATTGCACCACTCTAGTGGTATTTCTGAAAAGGCAACAAGTTTTTTCATTGTCTTGGTTGTTGACCCCGAGAAGTAAAATTCAGTAAATTTTGCACTGTTACACTCATCCCAGTGTTACATTCAAGAGTATATTACAAGGCAGGTATGTTTTACTTTTGTTTAGAACAGTAAATTCTGATAAAGACATACTGAGTTTTCAACTCTATATAGCAGGTTAATTTCCTGCAGAGTGATTTAAGCATTTTGGACAACATTATATAATATATTATATAATGTAGATGTCAGAGGGAGATGCATTATTGTAAAGCACTTGCATTGGGAAGTCATTTGAAGACAATTATTTTATCTTATCACATAAATAGCCTCAGTACTATATATATAAATATAAAAGAAATTGCATACTTACCTTAAAAATTACTCCACTGATGGCAGTGTTTTTCATTTTCTTTTGCATCACCCACAGAACCAAGGAATAACAAAGAAATGAGGCATCATAAAAGCAGAGACTCGCTGTGGTTAAATGTTATATTAAACTTGCCAATTTTAGTGACAGTTTCTTGTCTGGCATTTATATGGTGCAATTGGAATCAAATTGCAGCTTTTAAATTTTCCAAGGTGGACTTTCAGTAAATGAAATGGGATTTTTCCACATTGTTTTGATAAAACACTGATTTACCATGTTTTGTTACTGTTGGTGAACATACTGGAAGTGTCAAAGAGATTCTCATAAGAACTTCAAAGGAACAAATAAAAGGGGAAAAAGAAGTGCAAGGAACATCCAGAGGGCAGAAGCAGAAGATAAGGAGAGGTAAAGAAAATTCAAGAAATAATGTTTATAACAAAATAATGAATCCAGTGCTAACATAACTTGAGAGAATGTTGTAAGTTCTGGTATTTTTTAACAGAAGAGAGTGGAGATTCTAGTAATGATGCAGGTGGAGAAGAAGAGTAAGAGTAAAAAATTTCCTGTTCTACATAAGAAAGATGAGTATTATCTCACAGAAAAAACAGTACTAGTGTAGGGGTCAGGAAGAAAAGAAATGTGGACATCAGTCTATCTTTTCCATTTTTCCTCCTCCCATACAGATTTAGTTAATATGGTAAAAATAGCAGAAAGTTGAAGGCTATAAAGGGATCTCATGAACATGTGTAATACAATGATGTTCTAAACTTTTTAAACTGTGTGTAGAACTGCAATGAGAATATATTAAAAATAAGTAAACTGCAGTTTAAATACTGATTCACAGATAGAGTGTTTGTGGGTACCATTAAATCCTTTATAATCATAGGAATATATTTTAGAATTGTAGAATCATTTAGGTTGGATGCCATATTTTTCACCTAGTTGAAAAGTGAACCTGGCAGAAAGCACTGACAGGAGTTGTTCTCTCTTCTTGAGAGATTGGCAGTGCTGGAGACTCCACTGTTTCCCGGGTGTAATACATTCTACTGCTTCATTATTTCACTCCTTAACATCTCATCTGAATTATCCTTGCTGTTATTTAAATGTTTTACTCCTTGTCCAGTCCACTAGGGGCACTGAAAATTGTCCTCTTTCTCTTTGCAGCAACCTTTGCATAATTAAAAACTGCTATCGTGGCCCTACATCACTTTTCTCCCAGCTAAAGAGAGATTTTGAAAGATTAGTATCGTTTGCATAAATCTTATTTTGACAAGGCCTGTGCAGTGATTACGATAGCAAAAGCAAGAACGCGTTTTCATGTGAATAAGTAAGCTTTTGAAAGCACAGCTCTGGTTTGGAATTGTGATCATATGGGAAGATGTGAGGAAACAATGAACTTTTGCTGAGGCAAAAATGACCCTGCAGCTCTGGTGGCAGCTGGGCCTTTGCTATTTGGCCTGCCCACTGGTCCAGCTGTGTTATTATCTCAGTCCTTCACCCTGAGAAAGCAGTGCCCTTTCACATTCTGTTTCTGCTGCATAGGAAGCATGCCCTCAGTGGTAACACTGTATTTGTGCCATGGCAGGGAGGTGCTGGAATGGGAAACGGGAGGTATCCTGCTCTCCCTTCGTTTCAGCTGCCAAAAAGAATGAAAAGATGGAGTTACAAAGAGAGATTTGGGGCAGAAAGTATTAAAACAAGTGTCCTCCTTAGGATGATACTGAATGCAGTGCATGCTGATACTGAGTACCACTGAACCAGGTATGGACTGTAACTGTCTTTCGTAGTAGGACCATTCCATATCCTTCCAAAATATTCTGCTTGTGTAACATACCACTGCTAAAAACATTCCAGTGGGAACTGTTTTGTTCACAGTATAACGAGTTGATGAGTGGAAGTGCTAAGATGTTCTTAGCTCTCTTTTAGGAGATAGATAAGTGTTTTCAAACAGGTAAGTGAAAAAGTAGAAAAACTTCTGGCACAGGAAAAATCAGACTATGCCACAATTGTTGCATGGTTGAGGGGACAAACGCTTGTGTAACAAGCACATTGCACAAAGGTATTTTAACACATTTGAATGTAACCACACTGGACAAGAGGAAGGTCTCTTCACTGTTTTAGAGATCAAGTGTTGCTGCTTCAGAAGCCTGTTGACGCATCTGCTATTGAGGTGTCTGATTTTTAACCTAAATAAAGAACTATCAGGGCTGGGTACGAGCATGAAAGGAACCTTGAAACTCGTGAACTTTTCAAACCATTGTTCAGTGATCCCAGTGGTATTGAAATGTTTATAGAGCAGCCTGGGAAAAGGAGCCCTGGTGCAGGCGTGCTACTGCAGACAGAGCTTCAGTCGATGGACAAAGGAATACGGACAACCCAGAAATAAGATCTAACAGTTTAGCTAACCCATCTATTTCTCTTTTGGCGGAAGAGAGACAGCAAAATTTGATCTCCCCAGAGGGAGATAATAGTGCAAAGGAGACAATAAATCCTTCTGAAAGTCACATTTACCTCAGTTCTCTTGAAAGGTGAATAAAATAAATCAGACATGTAAGAATAACACTCCTTGTCAAGCGGCTTTTCTTTTGTAAAGGAAGGAGAACATTCGGATAGACGAAAATGAGACAAGGGAAGATATTTTGTAATTGAGTCTGATAGTTTAATGCAATGATTTTATGAGTAATTTAATGTTTAAATAATTTTTGAAGAAAGATGAAATGAGAAAAGGACTGCGGCTAAATATTTTAGTTCTGTGTCCTTTTTCCTCCAGTACTGAATGATTTACAGGAAAATTGAAAGTTCAAAGTCAAATTAGATGGTGAAATGATAAAATCATCTACAGAAAAAGGAAACCATATCAGCTCTTGCTCATTACTGTGTAAATGAGCAAGAGGAGAAAAATATTTTCAACCCTGTGCAATAGCAAGGAAAGCTACAAAGAAGGTGGTTTTAAAAGCAGTTTGAAAAGTGTACAGCATCAGCAGAGGTAGTTTCTGGTGGAAAAACTTTAAAAATTTACTTGAAATGTGAGAAGGAATAGTTTTCCTGCACACAATTTCAGTAATTCTCTCAGTATTCTGGACACTGAAAATGTTTGATTTGCAACAGCAGAAGTTGGGACGTAATTCAACAAGTGAAAAGGCCAAGTTTGAAACCACTAAGTATGTCAGAATTTTATGGAAAGTACAACATGTGTTGCGATCGTATCTTGTCGAGAGGCGACGTTGCATCCAAACCCTCCTCTGCTCCACAGCAGCGATAGCGTGGAAGATGTGAATTTTATGTTCTCAAGAGTGAAACAAACCCCAGAAGACCAGTCTGGGTTTAAATTAGTCTGTGGTTGGTGGTAATGAGCCACTATTACGAATTTGTGTCTCTGTAAGCTGCTGGCCAGGATCTCCCTTAGAAAAGGCAAATCCAAGGTGCCTGTTGTAGTGGTGGGGTTTAAGATTGTTTTCCTCAACGTTTCTGTTACTTAATGACAGGGTGCTTTCTCTGCTGAACACGCTGACTTAAAACTTTATTCAGCGTGATGGCTTTTCAGCATCCTACTCTGAATATGTTTTTACCCTGCCAGTGGTGTGTGATGAAAACAGCTGCATTTCAGTGTTAGGGGAAGAGATTAACCCAGCATTGAAAATGTCTCACTTGCCATAATCCTTGTCTTTGGGGTTTTGTTTCAGTAGTGAATATGGTAGTGGCTGTATCAAACAGTATAGGAGTGGGAGGGAAAGTGGGTGTATAAGGTCATATGTTTTCAGTTATGGAAATTGTTTGGGAAGGTCAAGTTTCTTAAAATTTAACAGGTGAATGTTTTATCATACTATATTCCCTCTCCCTGTTAATGACAGTATATTTTAAGGGAAAGAAGGGCATTAAATGACATTTTTTTCCTGATTTTAACTTGAAAACGTTTTGAACTTTGCTTTTATGGGATAGCATGAGTGAGTCTACAGATATGCATATTAGGACTGACTTCACCCAGCAAAGAGGGTAAAACAAAATTAAATTCAGTATTGGCCAAAGCTTATAGCCCTGTGCTAAATGATGAACAGAAGTGCCTTCTTTTGGGATGAATAGCGGATTTGTCGTATACAATCAATGATCTCATGAGGTAAAAGTGACTGAAAATTGGAAGGTCTATGAGGGCACCAGAAGATGACTGATCATCTGGTGAGATTCAGCTTAAAATGTTGTTGTCAAGTAGATAAGGACACTTAAGTGCCGTTGTAGAAAGACTAGGTGAGACCCCATCTGATATACTGTATACAGCTTTTTTCTCATGTGTTCCAGAGATGCGAATTAAGACTTGAAGTGATGCTGAGGAGAGCTACAAGAATGACTGGGAGAGTGATGAATTAGGGTTGTAAGAGACTGTGAGAGTAGCTTTGCTTGGCTTAGTGCAATTGAGAGCTTAAAAATCTATACTGTATGAACAGTGTAGAAAAGGAAAGTGTTTCCTTACAGTTAAAAGACCACATTTTACCCAAGAACAAATGGGTAGAAAATGGTCTTAAATAAAACCTGAGTAGAAGTTTTCAAGGTGTTTAATTATAACAGATGTGAGCATTTTGAAGCAGACTTTTCATTAGAGTTCTGAGGGCAGAAGGGTTGCTTTCTAAGACAGATATTAATAAATATATTATGAAGTTTGTATAGTTTGTATTGAAACTAAGGATTAGGCTCATCAATTCAGAACATCTGTGCTAATTGATTGTTGTTATGAAGTACATGATTGTAAGGATACACCTTTGAATAAAATTTACAAGGAACATGTCTAAAAGATAAGAAACCTTTAAAAATTACTTTATTTATTTAAGTTGAATTTTATTAAAGCATCCACAATGGAAAGCAAAACCTTGTATCCTTCAAATAAGGATACAAATAAGCAAAATAAGCAAATAAGCAAAATAAGCAAAACAAAGTATCCTTAATAAAAGATACTTGGTGATTTTCATGGGAAGTGGACATCCTGTACTGGAAGGAGTAGCACTGTTGCCTTATAACATGCAGTTAACTATTGTTCCTTGTGTATTTCTCCTTCCTGGATAATTACAGGTAGTGGAAGACAACAGTGATGTACCAAACTTTTTTTGTGTGAGTGGGTTGTGTCAATGATTGTCTCTGGCTGTAAAAGCTGTGGTTAAAGTCACAAGTCAAATTTCATTGCAAATATCTGCTTTTATTTCCTTGTGGATTTCTTCCTTGGAGTTTAAGCCTGATATTTCTTCTACTGCTTTTAACAAGGTTGCTATTTTTTTCTTTGTCTTATAATAAGACCCTTTTAATGTTTAGAGTAGTATGCATTGAGACCCCAAATACATAGGTTATTTTACAGTTATTCTTTTTTAATATAAACGTTTCATCTTGAAAAAAAGAGTAATTTCTTTGGCACTGTCATAGTCCTTCTGTGCCTTATTTTGTTGAGTAACTCTGATATTTATGATGCATGTTGTCAAGTAAATAAATCAAGCATTGTTTTTTCTGTATATACTCAAGATAACAGTTGAAACATTTATTTCTGCTTTACATGTACTTATCTACTGTGTCTGTCCAGTCAATCTTCTATGTCCATCTTTTGAAAAAAAACAAGATTTCAGGGGCCAAGCATTTCCTTTGTTTCACGCTAATGGAAGTCTGGATAACTGTTTGAGTAACCTGGTCACCTCAGTCAGAAAGTTTAGTCACCTCTGTCAAATAAAGCGCAAGATAAATTCTTTCTGCATTGATGGAGCTTGTAGTAATAATGCCTTGTATACAGAGCCATCCTGCAGATTCCAGGTGCTTTTAATTTTCTCTGCATTGGCAAAATGATAATGATCCATTAATCAAAATATTTATTTATTTATTCTGTCTTACTAAACTGTAAATTACCATGGATGGTTATAGCTGACTATATTACAGATGCACATGAGTCTTAGTTAATCAATTAACTAAGTTAATAGGATAAATTAATAGTTTCTCTGGTAAGAGAAGGTTTACTAAAATGGATACAATCCAACATACACATATTCTAGACATTAAAACCTCAAAGAAAATTGTTATATACAGGTAAAATTTGAGCTGATTGTTCCTAATAGTCTCTGAATATTAAGTATAATTAGTTTAGTACAGTTGCCTCGTTTCTTTGTAATCACCATTTTATAAAGTTTAGTTTAAAACTCTCTATTGAGAGTTTAATGATTTCATCTGAGACAAAATATGGCCCCTGCATATTTCATCTCTTGAAATGCATCTACAGTTAGGTGTGTGCAGATTGCCTTCCTACATACAGCATTTTCTAGTTGTGGATGTTACTCTTAAGCAAGTAATTCGGAGTCTTCTGAAGGTTTCAGTTCATGCACAAGGACTAAAATGGAAGAAGTACTCAGCTATTCCTAACCTGTTTTCTCCAAAGTGACAGAAACCCACTGCTGAATTCAGAATTGTACTCAGTTGTTCATGTCACCAAATCTAGTTCAGTTGTAATTAATGATAAAGATATAAATATGAGTCAAGTTTTAGACAGGAAAAGTTTTGGTACCTGTGGTTTGTTTAGCTGGTTTCATTGGAAAAAACTTTCCTTCTCAGAAAGACTTGTGTGCATCAGGTTTTTTGTTTGGAGTTTTTTGGTGTTCTTTCTTTTTAAGAGCTCTGTTTCACAAATTCAGCTAAAGCTTTGGGTTCAATATAGGGAAGCTGTTACTTTATCTGCATATCAGGATAGTTCAGTGTGAAGCAGTGGCAATGATAAACAGCTTCACTTTATGTTGAGACTGTCCCTTTGTATTGTATTTAGTCTTTTCATCTCACAAGTGCCATTCACTCATATTTTATATTTACTGTGGGCCTTTGCTTGGTTAATTATATGTCACAAGTGAGCTTCAGAAGCAGAGACGAGTGACAGGGAATGCACCTGAGCAGAGAACTTTCTTCAAATGTCTGTCTTTTTATTACTAATCCTGTTCCACTGAGTATTTTCCAAGGTATAATAGGAATTTTTTAATGCAATTGTTTAGTTAAAATATTAAATCTCTTTTCTTATCTCTGATTCTATGACTCCTTTGGCTGTTGATGTGGGATGACCTGAGTTTCTTCTGCCTGTATCCTAATGCTGTGTGTCTTTAGGTTGTAGACTACCTTGTATGAAACCAGCCAGGCGGTGTCATAACTTCGTTTCTGAAGAGGAACAGCTTAGATTGTTGATTATTTAATGACAGTTCACAGTGCCTGGTGGTGTGCCTGGCTGGCACCCAGCTACTACCATACCTTTGCCATGTAGAGATGAAAGTCTAAATTAGACAAATCTTATAGGGAGATATAAAAAAGAATTAACTTAGATTTGACTTAAATGAAGTAAGTTTTCAAATACCTGATTTTTTCTCTACAAAGGTGGAGTTTGTGCCTAGGAAACACACAGAGATGGAGAGGACAGCTTATGGGTGATACCAGGGAGAATTAACTATTACGGAGGTTGTATAAAACATCATCTCAGAGCTGATGCCTTTTACATCAGTAGCACGGTAGCACAGTGATGTGTTTAATGCCAGCTGAAAAAACAGCATATTTGGGTTTTGTCTTGCACTTGTGAAGAACAAAAAGCCAGAGCTGAAGGTAGTGCTGCAAGCTGACTTTGTCAGCTGCCTTACAAAGCACGACACAGTTCAGGGACAGAAGAAAAGAAGTGCTGTGTTTTGATCATGGTAACTGGAGCTTTTGGAAGGACTTCTGGAAAGAGCAAACCTAGTACACAGAGTTAAGAGAGGAAACTTAACTGCAGGATACTTCCCATCTGATTGATAAATAACATTTAGGCTTACACATAAACAAATCTGGTTTTCAGTTGGCAGTTTGCTATAATTGCACAGCTTAATAGGGGCATTCTCAGAATAGTCCCATTGTCTGCCAGCACAGCATGGACTCTGCTGAGATGACAGGGGAAATCTCAGTTCTGTGTACCACAGCAAGACTAAGTCAGATGTTTCCATTCCTGTCTGCTGGAACCAATTTTTGGCAGATTTGGCTTTTAGCATTTTAGTAGTGGCTTCCAAAGGCCCAGTATCTAATGTAGTGGCGAAGAGGGTGGTCTGGTTTAGGGGCTGCCTGCTGCATTATCTAACTTCCTGCCTGGTATCTTTTTTAAGGGAGAGGGAATTGTTTTGTTGAATAGCTCATTGCCGGGAGGATTATGCCGTGAGAATTAAGAAAAGAAATCTTCCTGAGATCCAGGCCTTTTGTTACAGCTACTGATATGGATCCTAAAATCAGTAGGATTGTTTGTGAGCAGTAACTGTAATAGAAAACACCTGGGAACGTTGAATGTGTCCCTGAGCATCCTGTTGATATATAAAGCATGAAATATCTAAAGGCATGTGTACTTATTTTCTTTGTAGCTCAGTCATTTGTAATAGAAGGAAAAGGGGAAAAACAAAGCCAAAACTTTCCTTCTCCTACCCATCCAGGTGAAAAGGCTGTGGACTCTGGAATTTTTGCTTAGCTGTTGGTTTCTCGCTCCCTCAGTCCCTTCTTCCCTCCCACTTTGTGTTCTTCCCCCTACCCCTTAAGGGATGGGAGTAACATAGATGTTCAGCCTAAAGAGGATAAAAGTTTTAGGGTCAAAAAGATAAAAAGAAGCTTTTGTGTATGTGTGTTTATACATATATATAAATCTTATTTTCACTGTTGCATTCCAGACTTTTTGTAAAAAGTGGATAGTAAAAGTTTTTCTATATTCTTTTCAGAATACATGATTGTTTATTAAGAGAAGTAAGAACTTGCACAATAAGATCATTAAAATTACAGATAGAGCTTGTGTAAGCATCATAGTGATTATTTATATAATTTAATGCATGCAGGTTACATTTACAGATTTTACTCTTATATCTTTCAAGAAATGAATAACTAATTTTAAACTGCTAATCATTTTAATTTACATAGTACTTCCATAGATAGTAAGGTGCCATTGTTCTGTTAGACAGACCTATTTGTTTGTGTTCTGAAGTTTTCCTAAATTGAAATGTTACAGCCTGTGTTGTTTTTTTTTTTTTTTTACTAAGTCTCTTTGGCCATATATTGCTTTTATGAACTTCTCTGAGTTTTGAGTCTGAGTACATCACTCAAAGTGAGTGTGTAGATCCATTCTCTTAGAAAAATAGACTTGTCTTTCCAAATCTACTTTGCAGATTAAGGAGCCGGTGCATCAGAGGTGTGTTGGCAAGATTAACATTGTTAACTTCTGTGATAACAAGGATGCTATTCCCAGCATCACAAGGGCAAGCTTTGGTGGACAGTAGAGTTATATACAGTTATCACTGGGGGGGGATAAAACTGTAAAATTTATATTAGTGTATGCAAGGTGGTGAATCTAGAGCTTGGATTTTAGATTCTGGTTTGATTTTGTAGCTCCAGTAATTATGTTGTTTGAATCATTTGTATTTATCCCTGTAAATGAAGCATTTTTGGTCATTACATTTCTGAGAGAGTAACCACGGAATTTCACAAATGCTTTACAAAGGTGAACTTTGGGGTATTTAAAGACAGGGGACCTCCTGCTGTACATGGATAGATGTCCAGTGTGCCTTCAAAAACACCTTAGTGGGCATTTAGATGAGTGGGCAATTATCTAAACTGGACAAAAACAGTTGTGAAAGTGTGTTGCCAACTAACCAGCATTACTGCCTGTAGAAACATCTAGGTTCTTGTCACTGTTCATAGGGCTCTTGGCCAGCACCTGACTGGCATTCATCTTGGATGAAGTAGATAGGCTGTTTCTCATTATTCAACTGTAAAGACTTGCCTAGCAAGGAGTTGGATAAAGTTTGGAAACTGCTTTGGTATGAAGTAATTCCATGAGAATCCGATGTCTCCTCTTCCTGGCTAATGCATCACATTCAAATAGTGGATCAAGCACATGTATGTTTTGGTCCATGTCCCTGTCTCCCATGCTTCCCTCAGCTTAATGACTTTTTTTTTTTTTTGGGGTGAAAAACCCCACAGAGAAGCACTGTCAAACCCCCAAATCCAATATTTATGTAAAATAACGCAGGGAAGATGCAGCTGAATGTGCTCATTTTCCAGCACGTTCGGTACTTTTTGCGTGCTCACCGAGCGTGAGATGGAATTTTCAACTGGCAATTTCAGAAAGACTTTAGCCCTGCAGAACCCATTTTCTGGCAATTCAGAGTGTGTGCAGTGTCTGGTTGGGCAGGCTGGAGGCACTGTATGTTGATGTGATGGGTTGTCACTCTGTTGGTTAACGCAGCACCTTGTTTGAGGCTGGGGGATGAAGGATGAGCCTATTACAGAGAATATCTTTTGTGTGAGTATGTGTATGCCCATGCACCTGTGCATATACTCTCAAATTCAAAATAAGCTTTCTTCACTCCTGCTAAACTTGCCCTTTAAGCTTCTCAGTCTTTCTGGTTTTGTTGGCCTCATCCAAGGGGGAAACATCTTTGTCTTTTGAAGGATAAAGAAGTTACCTCAAGATTTTACTATGGTTTTTAGTGCTTATGTTTGTTATACAAATACACCGGTTACCACAAAGCGGGGTAAGTTTATGTTAAGAGTTTGTGTCTGAAGAACCTCTGTGTTGTGTTTTGAATTGTGATAGCAATATTATAATAATAAAAGGTTGATGGTATGGTGTTGTTGATGGTATGGTATGATATGGTTGCCAAGAAGGGTTGGGTGAGATGATCCTTGAGTTGCCTTCCAACTTGATGTTCTGTTCTATGATTCTATGAAAATTGAAAAACTATAAGAAAGATGAAGCACATAATAGTTTGGATCACTTTTCCAGATTCTAATGATTATTCTGAAATATATATGATTTTTGTTTCTTACTTAAAGAAGACAGAATAATTCTACTGTGTTTGCTGCAACATTAGGATGACTAAGAGAACACTGAACCTGTCAAAATCTGTGCCATGGGCCTTTCATGAAAGATATCTCTAAAATGTTGAATCAGATGTTTGCAATTTCATTTAATACAGTTAAATGATTTTCTTTTACTAAAGATAAATCTTGGTTAGTGTCGTAGATTACTTTTTTCTTTTTCTAATTGTTTTCTGGGGTATATAAATTATTTTAAATCCTTTTTCAAAGATGTTTCTACTCGAACACCAGTACAAGCAGTTTTGGCACAATTTACCTTCTCTCTTACTTATTTCAGAGATCCAGTTCACGCAAATTTGTTTATCAGTGAACCAATACCTTCTACTACAGATAAAGATCCAAGTTTGTTACTTAAATCTTAAATGTTTGTGTCAATAATATCCGACTGTACTTTTGGAGGAAAATGGTGTTAGCACAGGAGTGCTGAGAATGTGTGTTGTTATATCTGCACCATGAGGAGTAATCAAAACCAGCACAAAATAAATGCGATTGCTTTGTAGTTACAGTGTTAGATATTTTATACTTTTGAGCAAAAGGCGTTGTTTCACATACAGTGCCAACAATTTTTTGGATGCATCTTATTTCAGTATCATTCTTCATGTTAGGGTAGCAAAAAGGTCATCAGAAGTCTTTGCTGAGCAGAGGTGGTATAAATGATAGGCATTCTTTGTTTTGTCGATTTTTAAATGGGAAATAAAACCAGTTTGGAGATGGGACGAGATTTAATACATGGAAAAACCTGGAGGGGTTTATGTGTTGGGCTCTGGAATTCTGTCATCCTGCCCTCTGGAAGTTTGTGTAAGATGTTTGGCCAAGATCACAGGTTCAACCACTTGCTTGCAATGCTGGCACTCACCAGACTGTCTCTTACACCCTAGCAGTACTTTAGAAAACATCTGCTTGTTAGACAGAAAAGGCAAATATTTCAAGTCTATTGCTCTATTCTAAGCTTTGCTCCTTTCATCTAGAGGAAAAGCAATTTTTTTTCCAGGGTTTGGAAAATACATTCTTTCAAGTCCAAAAGAATATTTTCTGAATTAAAATATTTGAAGAGGCATCAGTTTAGTCTCCTGCCAGCTGCAACAGACTTCTGCAGGCTCATCTGGAATGAGCCAGAACAAAACTGCTTCCTTTTAGCCAGAACTTTACAAGTTTGCCTTGGTTTTGAACTGGACAGTGTTGTTTTGTTTTGTTTTTTTTGTTTGTTTGGTTTTTTGCTATAAACAGTCTCATTTCTGCATGTGAACATTGCCAAGAAGACATCATTACTTAATATGCCAAGAGAGAGTTTTTGCACAAATATATTTTAGCTTTTATCTTGCTTGACACCATGCCATTTGTCCTTGGCTTGCTGAAAGCATCTTGGTTTCTCCTCCACTGGTATGCTTTTCCTTTCTTTGTTCATAGCTCTTGATGTACAGACCTCCTGAGAAGGCAGTCTAAAAGAGAGTTTCTTGCTGCACCCATCCACTAAATCTAAAACTGATTCAATACCTGTAATAATTAGAATAAAGCTATATGTGATGTACTGCTGCTTTCAAACCAAAAATAGTGTGAAATTTGTTCTTTTTTTGTCTCTAACTAAGGACATACCTGATAAAATGAGAGAATAGAAAATTTGCTGTTTAATAAGACTTCCTCATGTCCTGTTTTCCTTCTTTGTTTTTATTCCTCCACCTCTATTTATACAAATCCAAAATGTCTTGAAAGTCTTCAGACAGGGATGGCAGCTCTCATGACTGAGAGGCATCACTGCTGCCTGTAGGAATCCTTTCCCTCCCACTCACCAGACAGAGAAGTTTTCCTGAATAAAGGGTGACACTCCACTCTTCCAAGCAAGCCCTGCAGCCCTGGAGGAGAACCTGAATTACAGCACCTGAACTTAGTAGCCAATATACTTTTCCTGTGTCAACTCTACTCCAGCAGACTTCCTTTAGTTTAGGATGAGAATTGTTGCATTTGCAGCATTGGTGAAATATGTATTTTCCCTTCTTCCCAGTGGGGAACAACTATGTTCAGAAGTATTTCATATTTGTTTTTTCTCAGGGCTTTAGAGAAGGGATACTTTCAAATGCACAAGTGGAGGCTGCACTTTTCTGCCTGCTGGTTTCAGTAGAAGTTCCTCTTTTGTGCTAGAAAATCTTCATGTGTAACTGGCCAGGTTTATTTGGAAAATCTCTATTTTAATTAGACTAACAATTAGATTTTGAACTTAGTCAATGTGTTGTTAGCTGTGGAACTCACAGTCATCTTTATGGGCTGCTTTCACATTGCCAGTTTTATTACACTAACTGTGAATATTATTTAATTGCTGTGAATGTGTAACTGTTGTTCAGATATAGATCTCAAAGAATGATATAGATCTCAAAGGACTTGCTTATTTGTGCTTCCTGCTGTTTTCTCACTCCATATAAATTCCAGAAATGCAGGAGATACTGCCATCATAGGAAGTGCTTCCTATAGTGCAAACTGGGACAGATTTAATGGTTTGAAAATAGTTACAAGTCTGCATCTCAAAGAGAGGATTCTTCAGGAAGAGATCAAAACTTGAGTTCCCCTTCTGGCTTCTAAGCAATGCTTATTCTGTGCATTAGAAAGAGAGGGGATGGCTACTGTTATCTGGATTTTTTTTCCTCTGGGACCCTATTTCTGCACTTAGGATGAAAGAGGCTCGGTGGAGCCTGCAAACCTCTTCAATCCAAGTCACAATGTGAGGTGTGTAGTGGCAAATGGTGTGTTGGAGGCTGTCTCCTGTAACAACTTTCCTTTTATAGACAGATGTTGTGAGTGAATGTGGGCAGTTGGTTACATTTCAGCTGGACAAGACGATGAGGATAAGTCAGGTTGAGAATTTTTCTTAATTCGCTGTGGAGGGGGAACAAACCCCAGAGTTCAAGCTCATTTTTTTCTGTTTTAAGTTGTATTATTAAAACTTGATTGGACAAAAGCGATACAATGAAAGGGTGTTCAAAGGATAATGTGCTTTCTGTAATAAAAATGAGAGAGCAATAAAGCATCTTTTAAAGAGGATTGATTATTTATTTATTCAGTTTAGTGACTTTGTTCAAATTAGCACTTACTTGTTCTTCAGTTGTTGCACTTGGTAAGATACTGAAGTTTGTTTTCCCTCTGGCAAACTGCTAAAGTACAAGCCATTTTTGGATTGAAAAACCAACAAAACAATCATCACTTCTGAGTTCATGAGAAGGTAAGCTACTTACTGGCACACATGGCAAATGATGTTTGCCTTCTCAATCCTTATTTTGAATACTGTGGATTTATTAAGTATGCATGTTTGGAAGGATTTTACTTGGCATAGTATTTTTGCATTCAAGTAGTAGATTAACTGGAAAATGAGTCATTAAACATTATTAACATTTAATTTCTACTAGGTAGAGACTAAGAAGTAATGTTGTGCTTCCCACAACAGCAAAAGTGAACCAAGGGAAGGATGATCTGCTGGGTTATGTTTGGAATAGTTTGCTGTGGTGAATGGCAGTCTTGCTTTTCACATTACAGTAGCTTCTCATGAACTTTTGTCCTGATCTTTTCTATATTCTTCCTTATGAAGCCCTTACAAACCCTTGGTGACCATATAAGGGAAACCAGTAGAACTGAATAAGTATTTTATAAAACTTATAATTTTTACCCTTAGTTAGATCAATTACTTTGGCTTTCTCAATTGAAGACAACAACCTAAGAAAATAATCTCTTTTACAGTCATTAGTTTTTTGTGTTGGATAATCTTTACCATTAATTTCCCCTCTGCTTTTGTTTGATTGCACTACTAAATCTTTTTTTTTTTTTCTTTCATTTTGATAAAGTAGAGTTGGTCAATTTAAATGTCTTTATTTTTGGAAAATGATGCCACATCTGGAGTTGTCCTAGGAGTAGTGTATTTCCTTGCCAGTATGATAAATGTATGACCATGGAATTTCAGTGGAAAAAAGTTTATTATTTTCACTTCATGCTTCCTGTCAGTATAAACTTCTGAATGCAATAGATCAAGTGCACCTTTCAGGTATAAAGAAATATTGCTTAAGAAGCAAGTGTATGTAATGCTGTAGACTGAAAATTTTCATATATTTTTCATAGTCACTTATTTAAGTATTATTACCATGCCTGGTCTCATTCTCTTCAATCACTTGATATTGCTGAATGATAAGAATTTAGGAAACAAAGTTATTATAATTGTATGCAGTGAATAGATTGCATATAATCCACAGGAGTTGGTCTCTAACACTATTTGGCTGAATATTATGAAATATTCGCTGCTGGAGAACTCAAGAGTCAGCATCTGATTAGAAGGACCAAGTCTGAAAATATATTAGAAGCTGTTGAGTGTTTGATCTGTTACCACTTAGTAGGTCAAAGACGTTTAGGGGTCACTGCACTTCCACAGATAAAGACATCAGAGCAACCAGGGGGCTTGCATAAATTAAAATTTCTCCAGCAGCCCTGCTGGAGGATTAATAGGTTTGCTTTATGGGTTTTGTTTAACAGCGTTTAGGGCAGTTAGATGACTGAACTTCTTCCACTGATTGTTCAGGGGCTCGTTTGGTGGTGGGCTTGTTTCTTTTTTTGGTATGAGCGTTCTCCCGAGTTACGGTGAATGAAAGGGATGTTTTGTTCTGTAAATCCTGTTATGAACCTTGCCCTTTCCGCTTTCTCCATTTGGAAACATTTTGTGACATTTAATGAGCTTGAGCACTGGACAGAAGACGATTTAGACTTCTTGTACACATGCTACTGGGCTTGTAACAGCAGTGCAGACAAAAATGGAAGTATGTGATAAAGAAGTGGAGGGTTTGCCACAGGTCTTGACCAGATTTCCTTCCAGCCTATGAAGCGCGTGTGGCTTTAGTGTTTCCTGTCTGGAAGTAGTGGCAAAAAATTCTGGCATCTGTTTTATCCTAATTGCACTCAGTCACTCAGTTACATATGTAAAGCTGTTGCACAGGAGTTAAATTCTGCATATATTCAGTGGTTATAGAAAAACAACCCGTGCATGTTTCTCTCTTTGATTGGTGTCTTTTTTTTTTTTTTTACGTTTCTTTCTGTCTGTCTTTCCCCAAAGCAAATACTTTCCATTCAGAACAGCCTGATGTTATTTGTACAAAATGCCAGATTAAGGAGAGACTCAAGCTATTAATAGGCTGGAACTGTTTACTGATATTTATGGGTTCTCAGATGCCATTTGTTATACCAGAGCAATCACAGCTGAAAGATCCGTGCAGGATGTACAGGGTGTAGCCTGATGTTGTGCCAGTTCAGCTTCTGCATGTCTGGCAGAAGAATGGCAGTGAGCTGTTGCCAAAATGCTAACAAGGGCCTGTGTGTGTGTATCTTTTCCTCTGAAATATTTTCTGAATCATCAGTGATCCATGTGGCAGGCGCTGATTTCAGAATGCTTTGTTCATGCAAAATCCACTAAATCACAGTCTAAATTCCAAAGTCATACACTCCATCCCTCACTGCTCTTTCATCATCTCAGCAAATGTAAATAGTGCAACACTTCTTTCTAACCGGTTCCTGGATGGAGGAGGAGTCCTCCAGGCACTCATGGAGTAAGTCTTGAAATTTCTGTACACATCCACGATTTGACTTTTTATATTTTGTGTAAAATCACTGATCTGTAAATGAAAACTTTTAATAGTGGGATAAATAGTTTTTACCCATTTTGAACCTTACAGTTTGGTAGGTCTTGCCTGGACAGAGAGGCCCCCTTCCCACAGCGTGCTTTTGTAGCAATTCCATTGTGCTTTTGTGCAATATAAAGGCACGTTCGGGTTCAGAAATGTGCACCATTGTAAAAGGTCCTTGTGCAACACTATAATCTTATGAAATATGTTTTTACAGAAAATAATTACCAGTAATTAAAAACACAACCTGATACTTTGCAGGCACATGTGGTGCTTTGCACACATAATTGTTACGTGTTATTGCAAAGTCCAGCCTGATGTGTCCCGCAGTGGAGATGTTGCAGAAGACTGGCTGGAGGAGCAGGGGTTTTTGACCACTTTTCAGTCTTTTATTTCTTTTTAGCCCAAAGAGAATGGTATCCCAGTGGGTGAAAGTTTTGCCTCATTAGACCTTGGCAAAGTTCCACCAATCAGTTGTACGACTGAGACAGCCTTCTAGGAAACATTATCACGAATGTTAAACAAAATATTCTCAACTCCTGTTCTTCTTAGGATGTTAACTCTCTTGTTGTGACTTCTGTCTCTCCTACTCTCTCTCATATATGCATATAAAAGAAAATATCTTGTCAACTGTCATGTGTTTACTGAAATATTTTTTGCCTGGTTTATTTTTTGCAAGTTAGGTCACTGTATGCTGCTGCTGGAATGACAGCATATTAACTCTGAGATGATGAACTGCAGGACGGCTCCTTGGCAGTCGTTGCTTGTTCTGAACTCTAATGCATTTTCTAGTCTGGCTATCCTTTGATGCTTCAGAAGTCCTGTCCTCTCTAAACTGACAGATACAGTGAATAAATTCTTACAGTTTAATTAGAGATGAGAGCAGTGATCAAGTCCTTTTGGACAATAGCCATGACACACTTTAATGAAAGTGCTACAACTTTCACTTAGCAGCCTCCTCAAATCACTACAAGCACTTACTCTTCTACATACGAAAAATGTAAGACTTACAGCTCAGTTGCTGTTACTCCGAGCTGCAAATTCTGAAAAAATGAAAATTTATTACTCTTATGTCGGAGAGTGCTCAAATATCTGAGTTATTTTTTACTATATTTGGTTTGATTTGGATTGGTTTTAAAATTTGACAGATTAATCACTTCAGTGTGCTTTTTAGGAGGGAAGAGACATTACTTATGTTTTATCTGTGATTGTCTCACAGCCAAAGATAAAATTAGTGTTCAGTCTTGATTATCAAGAAGAGATATCTCTTCTGCTTTCTTCACCCCCTCTTCTGTCCCCTGTCTGCTGGAGGAAGCAGATGATGTAGTCCCATGGTTTTTTTCCACGGCTGTTTCCTCATTTCTAAACACTTGTCCTGCCATTTTCTCTGCGTCTTTTTAGTGGCTATCCCATTTCTGTGACAAGATTTACTTTTCCTCTCACCTTGTGTTCCAATGAACCACTCTCCATTTTGCCACGTCTTCCTTCCTCTCCGTTTTTACCCATTAAATCTTTGCCCCGCAGCCTACAAACTCTTTGTTTTAAAAAAGGTAAAAAATAATAAAAAACACTTCCCTTCCCTTGTGTTCATGATATCCTAAGGACTTTGATACTTCTTCTGAATAGAATTTCTGCTAGATGAGTATTTATAAATTAGATATTATTTAAAATTACATTTTTAGTACTATACAAAATAGTCTTTAATATATAAAATCCCTTAAATACCTTAATGTAATGCTACATACATAATTTTATTAAATTAAAATTGGTGGGTTGGGTTATTTCAGAAGTCTGAAGCAAAGGCTATAATAACCTTTGCTAAACAATGCAGGTTCTATCTTATCTGATTGAGTTGTGCAGATAATTATGAGAGATGGTCAGACTTGTTTTGCTGAAATATTCCTGTAGTGTTTCTCTTGCCTTTCAGTGTTTGCTTTAAGTAGTTATTCCAGTGTGGTTACATTCACCTGTCTGCAGCACAGTGCTTCACAGGGCCGAATTTCAGATGAGGTATAAAACAGTTTAGAAGAAACATCATGTCCAAATTCACTTTTCTTTCTGCTTTTTCTTTGTACTGATTAGCAAAACAGTACTCATGTACTTCAGAGGAGTTTGGTCAGACTTTAACTATTATATATTTAAATACCAGTGATGGTTCTATATGAACGCTAGTTTTTTGTTAATTTAAATAGAATGACTGGTTTGACAACACAATATCACTGATGTCTTATGAATGTTTTAATGGATTTTGCACAACTCCTAATTTTATAGTAGCTTATATTATATTTTATATAAAGTTTATATTAGTTATGCATAATAAATGACCATGTTTACTTTTTTAAGGGCAATGTAATCACTTAACATGTGGATCCAGGGTTCTTGGCTATCACTAGAAACCACCTGAATGGAAAAAGAGACTATTTTTCAAGGAAGGTTGTCTACCTTAGCCTTCTGGGCCAGCTGCTGACACTGCTCTGTCCTCTTATCAGCAACTCACTTTTTCAGGCTGAGAAATGGAAACACATGTCTATTCTTTACCTGGTTTTCTTGTTTGCACTCAGAAGATGTGTGCCCATTCTGTAAATGTCAGAGCTGCAAAGAACCATTGGTCATCAATTCTGTACACGGCCAAAAGCAGACATGGTGTCCATGTCTACGTTCATGCCATCTGAAACCTAGAAAAGGGGTAATAGGCCTTTTAAATATTTTAAACAAAAAGCTCCACTAAAAATAGCTTACTGATTTTACTTCTATTTACTTTAAAAAAACGGAATACATTCCATTATAATGTAATTCTATTTCAGAGTTTTAAGTGTGTATTACAAACTGAAAATACAGATTGTGGCTTCTTTCTAAGGGAATTAAAAAGCAGCACTGGGACATGTTTCTAGTGCATAAATCTGTACGGGACTGAGGTCTAAAAATATATACAAATGATGACAGTGATAAATGCTTTTGAAATTGCAGGCAAGTTATGAAACAAGTGCAGGTCTACATGATTAAATTCATTGCTGATTGAAATTAATGATAGTTTTATTATCTCCAGTGAAAGCATGCAGTTTATTTATTTAGACGATGATAAACTTTTGGATGTAAATGAGTGACTAGAAAATGCTAATTTCCAGGCTTTCATCAAATAGCTGCAATCATTGTCAGAGGAGTGTTGAAAAGAGGGCAAATAAAATGACACACAAGACTTTTAATAGTTGTATTTTCCAGATTTGAAGTCGGGGGCCTGAGCCATAGTATTGCCATTCATTTTGTTGACTTTTTGATCGCTCGCAGTTATATTCTTTGCTCAGAATTTGTTTCCCCTGAAAACATATGCAGGTTGTTCTGTTATTAGTGCGCTGAAAATATTTACTCTATAATTTACAAACTTAACGTTATTTTAAAAATATTCTTCACACAAAAAAAAACCCGTGAAAATCACATTAAAAAGAGAGGGGAACATTCAGGGTGGTAATTAATGTAATTTAATTGGGAATGACTGAGTCAGCTAAATATATTTTGAGTGGAAAAGAGTGTGTTGATAAATGATCTTTTCAGCCTTCCTCAAAACATAATAAACCACTTATCTTAAATAGAAATGAGGCACAGGTCTAAATGAGAATCTGAAACGGCTTCAAAGGTGGCTGCAAATTGGTAGTAAGCATTAAAAAGTTGGACTGCCTACCAGAGGTGTCTCCTCTGGCAGCTTCTTGCACCAGATTAAAATCCTTCACTGATTTGCAGAAAGACCATTTGAACCATAGCAATAGGCTTTAGGCTCATGTTATATATAATTCAGAACATTTGCGAGTTAGTTGTAATATTTATAAGAAATACTTAGTTGTGAAAGAAATAGACCTGTTTAATGTTCTAGCTTTTGGTGGAGAACTTTGGGAAAAAATCAGTTACAGAGGTTAGCCAGTAAGATTGTCTTGTATTTAGTTCTTCATGTGGCTTTCTTTTAGAGATGACTTTTTAAAATGTATGGTATTTCAGATATGGTATTTCAGCTGGATTCTGTGCTACTTGAAAATGGAACTGGGTCTCCCCATACTTAATATTGTAGGCTTTTCAGAGGAGGAGAAAAATAAATTGAGGTACTTAATGAAAAAATCCATCTGACTACAATTGTACCTTTGTCCTAGTGTCTGATTTGAAACTTTTTATTTTTCTACCCTTAATGCACACATTTGGAGTGTGGGGATAAGGTCTAGGAAAGATTGGCTTATCCCATTCACTTGCTATTGTAACCTGTTTAGGGTTAGCGGATTTTGTATGAACACAAGCAAAAATCTGATAAAGTCACACCTTCAGCACTGATTTTATTTCAAGTATCTTCTCCATTAGATTGTTAAACTTCAGTCTATATCAGTTTGTTAGAGAGACTGTTATTTTAATGAATTACCTTAGAGAACCAACATTGGGATCATCCACTTGGAGAACAGTCTGCTTGGTCTGACTAAAAAGGGTAACTTCATAGGAAGATCTTCAAAACGTGGTACATGACAGATGGAGGCTGTAACCTCATGCAAAGCCCAGAATCCTTGTTATACCAATTGTTAGGTTTGGAATCTAGCATTGATCAGATCCTTCTTCAGCACTTCACAGATTTGGGTTTAGCCAGTATTTAACTTTGGGGGTTAAGGTGAGATGAGAGGGAGCTTTCAACTGCTTTCTCATGGCAAAGGCTCATGAGAACTAAAGGCAGACAAAGCTTTGTGTCTGCTGTTCATCTCTGTCTCCCAATACATGACTTTTTTTCTCCCCAGTTTCAACTTTTTAGTCGTGGTTACCTAGAATAACACCAGATTTTAGGTCATGTTTCTCCACAAATAATGGGATTTCCTGACTTTCTTAATGCTCGGATTAATTTTCGGGCATTTGACTCAGCAGTAGTGTGGCATTAGCTTAATTGTGGACAGCGTTGCTGCTGCCCACAAGATTCTGTAAAAGTGACAGCAAAACTTCAAGATGTTTCTTAACTGCATGGAAAGAATGCTTGCAAACTAAGTGCTGTAGCTGATGGTGATGTTGCACTTTCAATTATTATCCTGCTCGTATCTACCAAACAGGAAAGGAGTATGAATATTTTAAAACAATTACTTAAATTGTACAGGTGTTATCTAGGAACCAGATCTGCAAAATTTCAGCAGAATTTTTGTTCTTAACCCAAATAAGGATTTCAAAAAAGCTCTGGCGAGTTGCTGGTAGGCCATGCTTTTATTAGCTACCTGCTTTTTTATTATTGTGGGGGCTTGCAGTTGTCAGTGTCCCGGCTAAGCTGAGCATCTTGTTTTGAGTTCATGTCTACAACTGCTTGGGAAATGCAAACTAAAGGGTGCTGTGCTGTCTGAAAAGTTTGATGTGCAGGGTTATCTCCTTTATGCGGGATGGGCTCTAAAGCATGGCAGCATTATCAATAATGGCCATCATTTCAGAAAGATAATAGCTGTAAAAGCCAATTTTCATTGGTAGTCTGTTAGACTGCTTGCTCAGGAAGCAACATTGCAAGATGTAGGAGAGATGAGTTCGAGTCTCTTATGAATCCCAAAGGAATATTGAAAGTAAGTCTTAACACTTCTTGAGCAAGTGCTCAAATTGCAAAGGCCTGATCTAAGAAAGTCAGAAATAGTTTTATATTTGAAGTGGAAAATTATAAAAAACATTTAAAAAGTGCCCTGAATGTTCTAGTTCATGAACTCATAAGTAGAGCTGTGCTTTTTTTCTTAACATAAATGGTATGAATTCTTGTCTTTTTGCTGGAAGTCCCTCATGTAATATGTACTTCTGACCTAAAATTCCAGTACATTCATAATTAATAGGATCATTTTCTGAAAATTAGCTGATAATAATTCCTGAATTCTAACTAATAATGGAATAAATTAAGTAGCATAATTTAAGACTAGTTTTTTCCATTGTTTCATCTAAGTTTCGCGGGTAGTTTTACCAAATTTTCTAAAGTTATAGTTTTTCTAGCATGTTTGACACTCCAACGCATGAATTGCACTTTCATATATAATAATCTCATTTTTTTCAGTTATTTTAAGCTTAGGAAGATTAGGTACTTTATTTTTGAAACTTAACCTGTTGTTGAAAATAAGTAATCTAATCATAGTAGTGTATTATATTAATATAAATAGATATAAGTAAGGATTGAGAGTATAAAAGGGTATTTCTCACTATTTTATTTAGCAGTGCTTCCACTGAAGTCATGAGGATTTTGTCTTGACTCTAAATTCTTAGTACGTGGTATAGTTGTGGATGTTGGATGTGAACTGTTGGATGTATCCCAAATGTCACTTCTGAAGGAGGTAATGTAATTGTCTTGAAGCACTCCCGACTGAAAATACCACATCTAATGTTCAGTAGCCAAATGGAATTAGCTGCTGCTGCTACCCTTGATCTACAGAAGGGATATAAAACCCAGGTAGCAGTTATTTCTGGTAAGGCAGAAAAATGTCAGTGATCATTTTTTCAAACCTGTTCAACTGCTGTAAATTTAAGGGATAGCATTTTAATGACAGGTGTTCAGAGGAATTATTAAGGTTATAACATGTTAATATTCTAGCCTTTCAGATTAAAATACCTTTTCTGATATTTATTCCTCGTCTGAGATTTGAAGCTGTGTCTGGATGTTCGGGCCGATGTATGAGATTGAAAAACAATTGGGGTTTTTTTGTGAAGTACCAGCAGACCTGCTCATATTGATACAGGAAGTTTCTAAAGTCTGAAGAGAGAGAGTCCAAATATGGGGCCCAGTTGCTAACTTGGAAAGAAATACACTTTTGAAGATTAGAAAGAAATTCTAGGCCACCAATAGCTGACTTAATTACATCCAGAATACTACTGTAAATGAATTAATATTTACCTCCCATGTCCACTTTACTCGGGAAACTGGTGAGGTTTTTTTCCTGTTCCTTAAAATTGGAGGTTTTGTCTGAAAGCTGAAATCCATTTTCCAAATATAGACTAATTAAAATCAGCAACACGAAAATGAATCACTTCCTGCACTACTCAAACAAAAGCTTCAAGAATTTGCACCTGCACTTGGAAGCATATAATAATTATCACTAATTTCTTCATGAACTTAATTTCTTGAGCATCTGCAATAAAATGTACAAAATCATTTTGTACGCACAAAGAATCTGCCTTTTTTTTTTTCCAAAAAGTACATAATTTAGTAAGAGAAAAGGGAAAAAAGGCTAATTTCTGTTTATTTTAAAGCTTGCTTTATGGAGAAAAAAAACATGATTGGATTTGTTTCAGACAAGACAGATTACAGGATATCTGAACAAAGCATTGCTTAAGATTTATGTGTATGGTACATAATTAAACATATGAGCTTTGTTTGTGTTATAGCAGTAGTTTATGCCATACCTGTTGCTCAGTGGTGCTTAAATGAGGTTTACTGTGGAGAGGGACTTTTCATTTGTTTACTGTTTTAATTAATCATCATGAACCAAGACTGATGATTTTGTACGATTCCATTATCCATCCTGTGACATAAACCAACACTGATCACATTACAGTTAACAAGCAAATTGTCAGTAAATAGTTTGGGATTTTTGGCTGGCTAAATGTGTACTTTCATGCATACTGACTTGCAGCTCTTAGTCCATATTGATTTCCAACTGCCTGTGTGATTTAGCTAACTTAATAGGACTATAACTGCTTTGATCATATGCTCTCAGCTTTTTCACTGTTGGGAAAGAGAGAATTTATGAGTAAAGTCTTGAAGGATATCTTTTATCATAGCCACTGATGAGTTTATTAAAAAAAGAAAGGCATTTAAAACTAATTAGGGGTAATTTAAGATACAATAAAATGTTGTTAGTTTGGCTGATGGCAGAGGAATCATCAGCATCATAAGCTGTATATTAGATGACTGAAGAAAGAAAAAGTAGTTTTCTGTTAGATCTGATGCAGTATCATCATACCATCCTTCAAGTACAGCTGTTTAATTTCAATCTTCAAGTTTTCCTGAAATTTTAGCTATGTAGTATTCTTCTGGAAAAACTTCCATACAAAAATAATTTCTAATCTCCTTTAGAAGAACATATGTGTATTTTTGTATTAAAAAAGCACGCCACATTTGAAAAACATTCAGTACAAAATATTTCTGCTAGTTTTGGGGTTTTTTTTTTTTTGAAGAGGGTGTTTATTTTTTGGACAGACACTTGGTTTCTGACTGCTGTGTGTTAATCCCAGCAGGCACCCAGCCACTTGCTCATTCCCCTCAGAGGAAAGGGGGAGAGATTCAGAAGGGTAAAAGGGAGAAAACTTGTGGGTTGAGATAAAGGCACTTCAATAAATAAAGCAAAAGCTGCAGGGGCAAGCTAAGCAAAATAAGGAATTCATTCACCACTTCCCCTGGGCAGGCAGGTGTTCAGCCATTCCCAGGGGAGCAGGGCTCCATCATGCCTGACAGTGACTTGGGAAGACAAACGCCATCACTCTGTCGTGTCCCTCACCTCACCTTCCTCCTCCTTCCCCTGGTTTTGTGTGCTGAGCACACCACCATATGGTGTGGGATATCCCTGGGGTCAGCTGGGGTCAGCTGTCCTGGATGTGTCCCCTCCCAGCTCCTTGTGCATTCCCAGCCCACTCGCTGGAGGGTCAGGCTGAGCAGCAGGAAACACTTTGGTGCTGTGTAAGCGCCTCTCAGCAGTGGCTGAAAGGTCCCCGTGTTATCAACGCTCCTTTGGTCACAAATCCAAAACTCAGCCCCATTATCAGCTTCTGTGAAGAAAGTGAACTCTGTCCCAGCCAAAACCACTGACCATGGATACAGCACTACAGAGAGCAGATTCCCAAAGTTGCTCTGTTCGTTTTTAAACACCTTAATTGAACTAGTGTCATCATCGTCGTCGCTATTAGTACATGTTCAGTGGTTTGCATTGCTCTCAGTTGGGGAACTGAAACCTTTTTATGAACCAAGCCTGAGAATTTGATTTTCATTTTCTGGTTATCTACTTTCCTCTGTGCTCTAAAAAAGTTATTTTCTGTTCCAGGATCTGGATAAATTTAGGTTAAATAAATTTAAATACTTTAACAACAACTGCAGCCATTATGCTGTTTTGTTTTAAAACCAGTACTAGTTTGTAGGTAAATTACAAAATTACCAATGTTGTTGAAAATCCCTGTTTGTCTGTTTTGTCTCCCTCATCCTCCAGCTTTCTCATGAAGGTCCCAGAGGGGATTTTATAAGTATCACACAATCACTGTCAAACTGTGATCCTAAAAATCTCCAGTCCTTTCCACCAAGGTTATTACTGCTGATTTTCTTTGGAAATGTGCTACATATCACACTTTCCTGTGATATCTGCCTTGGTCCATGTCTAACGGTATCAAGTTTTCTTTTTGCCCACTAGGATTTTGCAAGAATCTTGTACAATTATATCACATATATGCTGCTGTATTTCAACTAAATTCATTTGTGGGGTTAACATAAACAGATGACTGTCATTAAAAAAAAAAGTTAGTGCTGACTCGCACCAGTGGGAGTTTGATGCAGAGGTGGTAATTCAGCATGTAACAGAACCCAGCTTCCCCAAAATCAGCCTGCTTCAATTTCCAGAGCTGAAAGTTTAGCGTTTGATTAATTATTTTGGAGTTTTTTCATTCTCTTTAAGGGCTGGTTTTATTAATGCATTCTTCAAACTGAGACATAAAACATTATCGCTCTCTCGATCGCCGTAGTAAGTGTTGAGATCTGAGGGGACCAGCTGGAGCAGCTGTGTTCCCCCTTGAATCTGGAAGCTAAAAAACTTTCATCTCTGTTGCTGTCTCAGCTGCTGGTCTCGGGCTGTGGCCTTCCCATAACTCAAACCAATTTCAAAGCAATGTAAGTAACCTCGCTGGAATGCTTTTGGAAAACCGCAGGAAAATTGTTTTTTTATTATTATTATTTTCTAAATAGCGCTGTCCATTTTAAATGAATGTTTCCATTTTAAGGTAATCTGTGCATGATGTCTGTTGTGAACTGAGAGTCCCATCCTACAGCCAGGTTAAGAGTCTTGTTGCTGTTTTTTTTAAAGGAGGGGAAAAAAAAGGCAGTGCCTCCAGCAGGGCAGATGGCATGTAAAGACTGAGCTTAAGAGTTTTGTTTAAATCTTTTTAATAGTTGCATATAAGGGTATGACCTTTGAATCAGGTTGCACACAGAATTGTATTTTGGACACGGTTGTGCTGTAAAGAGAAGAAAACCTTCCTGAAAGACATACAAACACTTGTGAGTTACATTGACAGGATGGGCAGAAATGCATTAAACAAAAGCAAAGCAGTGGGAGGAGAGCTTTTGAGACCTCATGGTAAGACCATGTGCTTTACTCGCTTCTTGATGTTTCTGACCTCAGAGAGAACCTCAGACTTTTTAACCTTTCTTGACTGACTCCAGTGAAGTGTAAAATAGTAATAGTGCTGGACTTTCCAGGAAGGGACAAATTCCTGCTGCTGACCTTCATCAAAACAGAGAAGAGCATCTGTCTTTCCTTCTGAATCCTAAATCTGTGATTGCCAAGCTGGCGAAATACAGGAGAAAGGCTCTCCCTCCCCTGCAGTGTGGTGACAAAGTGCCGTACAGTCTTGCTAATAGGAATCTGTCAGTGGGGAAGTGGCTGAGTGGGAACTAATCAGGATGCCAAGTCAGTAGCAAAAAAGTGTTGAAACTAATAAAACTTCAGTAGATCAAAAGAAATGATCAACCAAGGCACTGCCCTTCTGAATGCATTCTCAAAGTAAACACTGGAAACCCCAGTTACAGAATTTTTTCCAATGGAAGAACCAGTGATGACTCTCTGAATGTTATGTAATTAAATGTTTTATGGTTTAATTTTACCTAATTATTTGCAACAATTTAGCTTAAGATAAGATGAGTCTGTTTGAAAAGATCTGTGTGAATTAGCTCTCTGCTTTCAGTGTAGACAATGAACATGTTTCTGTCTCACAAAAGGACAGTCGGAGCTAGTCTGGATTCACCGAGACACTTCTACTTTCAAAATAAATTGAAAAGTTCCAGCCTAGCCCTGAACTTTCCCCTGTTGGGCTCAGAGCACTGTTTTGTGGTGGGATGATGAGGGAGGCAGTGCCATAGGAAACAGGAGCTGGGTACCAGGAGGGTTTGCAGTGTAAAGACCCCACATCCTCCACACAGGTTCGGCCAGTATTGCTGCAGTCCTCGCCTCTCGTCCTGTAATTGCAGCTACATCTCATTGCTAGTGCCAGCTTTCAGATGCATAAAATTTCTCTAAGCAGATAGCAAAAGCATGCTTGAGTGACAGACTGTCACTGCTGACTTTCACTTTCTGGCTATTGACCCAATTAGTAGTCTCATGGTGAATTCCAAATTAAGTGGTATTTTACAGCACTAGCACAGTGCTAGTAATCGCTTTCTTAGACCAGCAGGGAAAGGCATCATCCTCTTAATTTCTGGTGTCAGGGGAACTTTTGAAGTTTATGGATGATGATTTCTGTCTCTCTCACATTTATGACTGGTAACAGAATGATTTATAGTTTATCATGTCATCTTTCTGTTCAGTGAAGGACCAATACAGGAGAAGTATATTTTGGGAATGTAGAAAAACGGATGGATTTAAGCACAAGGTTTCATTACTATTCTTTGAACCTTCTAAATGATTTGACCTTTATCCATAAAGTGATCACTGTGGTCAACAAAGGCTAGTATTGATTTACAGCACAGCTAACCTGTCAGTTCTAAGCTCAGCCTTTGACCTTTTGTTTTGTTGCTGGAAAAATTATGGTACATGCCTGAGTCATAGTGTTTAATAGGGTTTTTTCTATATGCAAAAGGCCAAAAGGCTCATTCTAAATAAATCAACCAGTTTAATAATCTAGGTGACAGGAGAAAGCAAATTGTCCATAATTAAATAGTTCAGAAAACCTGACTGCCAAAAGTATTTCTCAGAATTAAAGTTTTTTCTGGAGACAATAAATGCACCTGTTTCACAATGGGTAGCTGCCTTCTCTTATCACATGCATTTTTTTTTTCTCTTTCTTGCTTGTCTTTTAAGTCACATCTGTTCTAAGTGGGGGGAAAAAAATGTAGACAAGATCCTGATTGCTGCATTTTTCATGTTTTAAGCTTCCCCCCTTTTAATCTTGCTCACAAACACCACTGAGAGGTTCTGTTTCCTTCCCATTTCTCCTTCACAGATAAAGTAATGTTTGCCCTCTTCTTTGGAGCAAGGTATACCACTTCACAGCAGCTTTAACCTCAAACACATGAAAGATGCATATTTTTTTTTTAGCCAGGATGTCAGCTCAGGGAGATAGTGTTTACATTGTTCAGTAATACGGCTTCTATAAGTTAAATGTGCTGACTGACCATTTAATTGTGCAGATGGCTTCTTTGCTTTGCTTTGCTTTGTCTGTATTTGGTTTGTTTGAAATTGTTTGTGAAAGGCTGTTAATGGAACTAATGGGAATGAATTATAGTCCTCACCCTCCTCTCCCTGCTCTCCCCTGCCCCCTCCCTCAAAAAGAGGAAAATTAAAAAAGAGTAGTTTTGTACATTGAATACCAGTTGTTTATTTCTGGAAAGTAGATTACAGTATAATAATTGGAGTTGTATGGAAATGTAGCATTATGCATGTAATAATCATCACAGTCTCAAAGCTGAGTATCTTTTAGTTTATGATTTTATTCTAAAACATTCCACATTTAAAAATGAAAAAATACTTTCATTAAAATGTGGATAAAGTTTCCATCATTGCTGTACATCATTTAGAGCATAATTTAACTTTAATGTTTTGAAGGAAAGAATGTAATTGGGTTTTAGAGAAGACAAAAGTCTTAACTGGTAGAGTTCTGAACTAGATCATAGTTTCTCCTTCTGAAACCATAGATGACAGAACTATCCCATATCCCTACCAGACACCACTTAGAGTTTACATATGCTTCAATAGAAGTAAAAGGATTGACTATGAGGAAAAGCTCAGCAAGTTCACTTTGTTTCACTGGATTTTTTTGCATAGTTTACATGAAAAAAACCCCAGTGTTCTCTAGTTTCCCTTAAGTTTTATGGCAAACTCTTGTTATATGTCACAGGTAACTGCTAGTACCTTCAGGAATATTCTTTTTATTAAAAATTACTCTGTCATTAATGCAGTGTTCTGAAATCTGGGCAACACTATCACCCCAGCTCAGATTGCTCATCCATAGACGCAACCTATAAATCCTTAGAGCTTCATTTTTACTTAGGACTCAGTCTAGGTCTGTATGATAGGGGATTAGATATGCTTGCAGGAACACACAGCTGTATCAAAGAGTTTGTCAATACTAACCTTCTTTTAATGATCATTCATTTTGAATTCCAGATTCAAATTGATGCTTGGATCTTGTTTCCATGACTACAATTGCAGTTCTCTGAGATTGCTAATATTTGATGCCTATTTATGTCAGCAATTCATGTACTAGAAATATGTAGATAGGTGTAAATTAATATCAGTTTAGGTTCTCCTTTATGCAAAGACTGGAACAGGATATCATGACAACCCAATATATAACTAGCAGGCATGATGCTAGAAGACAATGTGAGGATATGTAGCTCTGTTCAGTATTAATATACTGAAAGGAGTCATATCTAGCCTTGGCTGATTTGGTTAGGCAGGCAAACTCCCTTGTTCTACTTACCCCAGGGAAAACAGATGCCAATGCAGAGGAAGAGCTTTAATAATAGCAGTAGATTTGCCATCTGTCACCTTGATGGGCAAATAATCAAGGATTAAAGATTTAGCGCCTGAGAGGGATCTTTTTTTTTTTCCTTTTCTTTTTTTTTAATTTCTCTTCTGGATTTTGTATGTAAATCCCTATGAACGCTGTAGTGGAGTTTATTGTGCTTCAACACCTTCAACAATGTTCTTCTGAAATCCCACCTTTTGTAAGCAGCTTTGGAACACGTGTAGTTATCAAAGGGGTTCATCATGGAAGAGGTCTTGTTTGATTCCTTTGCAACTGGATTTGTCGCTCTTCGTTATTTCCCTGGAAGGAAAAGAAGAAAGCAGTTGAGTGTTCATTAGTATGTTCCATTGCTATGGAACGTGAGATCTGAAAGCACTGTTTCATGGAGTCTGTCACTCACTGGAATTAAGTGCAAAGGTACACTTTAAAATAAACCCCAAACACCTCTTTCTGCTCCAGTTTTGTGTGACCTCTTCGTGTGATAAATTTTAGAAGTTTTAACTCGCTAAAAGATTTGACAATGCATTTTGAATGTGGGTATTAAAGATGGTTCCTGGTTTTGGGAGGGGCACTTGCCCTGCTATCATTTATTAATAGTGCAATAAACATTTGCTGTAGTTTAATCACTTTAGTTGCTAAATGGAGAAGGAAAACAGGAGAAGAAACTTTACACAGTGTGTGCTGTATATGAGGCCAGGCACAGTACAGGTAGGTCTGTGATATGAGATAGTAGATGGGTAAAGAAAAAAAATCAGAAGAAGTATAAGCTAATAATGAAAGAAGTACATGACAATGACAGCACATCAGCAGCCTAGCAATTTTTGAGTTCTGTGTAAGTATTACAACAGGACAACTTCAATAAAACCCCTTTGTGACTGAGGCTATTGTGGGAAGCATTACTGTTACAAGGATGCTACTTAGAAATCACGGAGTTAATTTTGGGGAAAAAATGAACTAAAAGAACTATTGAGTAAACAGGGATGAGATGTTAAGGGGCCTCAAAAGCTAAGGTTATCATGGAGAACAGCACTTGAGCTGTTTTCATAATAAAAATGCAAAAATGGTCTACTCGTGCACCCTTCAGTTACGTGACTAAACTCAAGAGGCAATAAAGAGGGAGAAACTTTCTAAATTGTCTGACTTCAATTGTGAAACAGGTTGTGGGACAGTTTCCAGTCTCAATAATGAGGTTGAAATTTTTATTTCATATCTTCAGTGTCAGTTAAGAAGTAGTTTGTTTTTCTATGCCAGAGATATGATGATATGCCATTGACACATGATAATGATATGCCATCTGACAGTATATAACTAAATTAGTGTAAAAACCACAGAATCAATTTTCCTATCATGTTCTGTGTCTTTGTAACATGAAAACCTCCAAGTCACCTGTATAACTTTTTCACTTTGTTTCAGAGACATTTGACATGGAGAAAATGTCACAGAAGTGTAAGAAAGGGGTGTGTGTGTGTAGAACAGGAACAGTGTCCTTCTAACTGCAAGAAAACACATTGGTTTGCTATGCTGACAATTTTGACACTGTGCTTTTCCCAGGGGAGGCAGCACTGGGAGTTCTTTGCAATTCCATCAGGGTGCCTGGGGAGAGCAGAGCTTCTGGTGTTGCCTTCAGCCTTCTCATAAGCCTGACCCTTCAGTCAATGACTGTTCTCTCTGGTCACCTGTGTAGTCAGCCAGGATTTTAGACTATTCCCTGATACACATCTGATCAAATGCATTTAATTTTCTTTGTTTATTAATGTTCTCTTTGGCTCTGCAGTATCAGAATATGTTCAGAGAGAGGCACTGAACAGTAAACCTACAAATGTGGTTGGAAGCCTCTAGTCTAATGTTTAGGCTGAAAATATTTGCCACATATAGAGTGAGGGTTTCCAAATAAAGTGGGAAGGGACTGCAAAAAGGTTTTGCTTTTCCAAACAGTGTGAAATATAAGCTGCCTGATAGAGTCCTGGTCATGTTACCTAATCAGTTCTCTGGACATTTCAGTGCTTCAGCAGTTTGGTCTCTCCAGTTCCTTGTGGTACAAAACAGTTTCTGAGAAACAGGAGTGTTTTGGCATAGCTGAAGCTGGTGAAATTGTTATTCCACTGTAGAAGTTAAAATTAACAGTACACATGCAATGTTCACTTCTCCTTCTGCACTGTGAAATTTATTCCCCTAAAAGTTGATACCCTCACAGAGGATATCATCCCTCTTGCTCTTATGACAAACAGACCCTTTCTTTGCTTTCAATTTATTATTTACAAAGGGATTTACAACTTCTTAGGGTTGATGGCAAATGAAGTGAACCAATATTTTCAATTGTACAGTTGAATTGTGGAATGAATACATTATAATTACACAAGTTAATTTGATTCAGATGAAGATAACATAAAAACTAGCTATTGTACCTGTTGTTGGCTTCCCTTGATTTTATCAGATAGCTTTGAGAATATTGCCTTCACAAGGGGGGTAGCTGATTGTGAATTAGTCAGAATATTGCTACTTCCCTTAGAAAGAGCCACGATTCTATTTAGTAATACTATATGTGTGTGTCTTTGAAAACTGGGATTACAGGCCTCAGCTGAGATGTTTGTTGAGAGGACAAGTGAAGTCCTTTGGAGCTAGTAGCCCCATTTAGCCTAGAATTTTATTTTCTCTCCCTTTTTTTTTTTTTTTTAATTACTGGGCTTTAAATTTACTGTGTGCAGAAGAATTAAGGAGTGGGATTTTCAAAAGACTCAGCAGTGGCCTCATCTGTACTCAGTGAAGTCAGTGATAAAATACTCAAAGCTGGATTTTATAAGATTAAGCCGATTTACACCATCTGTGAATCTGGCCCCCATTAACTTCAGTCGTAGCAGATTTAACCAACATTGAGAGCTTTTGAAAACCCCATCCTAATTTGGTGGTAAATACTCTGACTGTATAAAGGGTAGATGTCAAAGAGGAGTTAAAAATAACAAAGCATCAGTCTAGGTTCCCCCTGACCTTTTAATTATATCTTCTTTTCTGTCTTAGAGTTCTAATATATCATGTGCATGATGACCTGTAGATTTTTTATTTCCTTACTACTGTTGTTTTACTATATCCAGTCCCTGACAATCTCAAATCAGAGGTTTACAAATGGTATTTCTGTGTGTAGCCAGACACACAAAGAATAGATATTTGGGCTTTGTGGTGTATGTTGGTACAGCAAAATTTCTCTCTGACAAAACAAGTATAATGTTTGATTGCTTTATTTTTATTTCAGCAGTAGGTTGTATCACAGAACCACATAAACCTGTCTTCCTTTCTTTGTCTATACATATGTCTGCATATTTTTCTGTGTGTATGTGTGTATATTTTTATATATCTGTTGGACATAGCTCAGCTATTTTCAGATATTATCCATGTCTATTTATCTTTATCATCAACAAAGTCTGAATAAGAGAATGCATGTTATAGCAGTACATGAATGATCGGTGGTATGACATAAGAAATTTCATGAAAGTAATTTTACTTTTTGGAATTATCCTAATTTGCTCACCTGAGAACTAAGATAAAAAGCCAAATGCTTAGTTTTGTTATGCTGTTGTAGAAGTATTTGCTAAATTGATAAGCAGTCAGGTAATGTAGTTACTGTCTATTTCACCCTTTGTACTCAAATATTTTGTGTTTGGGGTGGTGTAAAGTACATATTTTGGGTTACTTTTTAACTCGCAAATATTCTGTATTAAATTCAGCAGGGAGGGTTTCCCACGTGTTTGGAGTTGACCACTGCCACTACTAAAGCTTTCAGTTCGAGACAGACCACGAGCAAAAAGAGCATTTCAGCTTTTCATCGAGTCAGTGTGGCTGATGCATTTCCGCGTCCAGGATTAGAATTCCTCTTGAGGTGTTTAGCATTGACCAGAGCAGTTAAAAAGCTGTCACACACAGGTTCATGAAAAATATCATGGTCATTGTTCTGCTGTTGTTGGGACCCGTGTTGCTTGCTCCACAGAGGAGGAAGTGTCTTGCTGCAGGGAGCCTTCGGAAAGCAGGCGGCATAAACAAACCCTCCATCAACACTTCAATTCTCAGAGTGGTAATTGAGGTTTTAGCAACAAGACTCTGCTTGACTGTAACCAGAGTCAAATAACTAAAACTAGTTTCAGCTCCTTGAACATTTATTCATTAAGGGACTTGGAAAATGAGCTCTGCGTTTGCTCAGATGAGTAATGAACATCTTTTTGCACCTTGAGCAAATTCAGTTCTTTTGGTTACTTACTGTATTCTTCTTTAATCTTGATTTTTTTTTTTTTTTTCAGCAAAAGAGTATCAAGCATGGTAAAATTGAAACTTCTTGAAACAGACTTTTTTCAGATGCTATGCCACTAAAATATAAAGTAATTTTACTGCTTTAATCTAGCTTCATTGTATTTTTTAATAATACAAATTTCCAAGTCATGGCCATGGTAGAGATACTGCATATTTAAAAGTAATTTAAAAGTTAACTATAATATAGCATGAGATGCTGATACAATTTTTCATGTGCAGATAAAAAAGAAAGAAAGCAATCAGTGCTACTCCAGAGATATTTTTAAACTGATAGTTTTTCATGGGCTGTAAAGGAGTGTTTTAGTTCAACAGAAGAATCAAACTATATCTGTGATCTTAAGGGAATATTAATATTACAAGTATTAAACTTGACTGAAATAGTTTTCTCCTATTCTTATGTTCTACTATTAATGTAAATTGATTAGTTATGGTTAAAAAGGAAATCTAGATTAGGAAAAAAACCACCCATGAATAGCATCTACAGGATGGGGCACAGTGCAGCAATGATTATATTGTAGGGCCTTAAAATAATCTGTGTTCTCATAGAGGTGACAGAACTATTCTTGTGGGCATACTACTGCAGAAATGAGATATGCTCTTGCTTTCCAAACCTAAAGTGGCCTCTCTGGTGTTTTATGCTGTGGATCTGACAGGACTATTTGATTCAGGGATAGTTTATGGATATCTCTTACATGATCTTTTGACCAAATAAGACTTTTACTCAAATCTGATATTTCATTATTTTCCAGTCCTTTTATGATAAAATGTAGCCATCTCTATGTGTCCTGTTGCCTTACATTTTGAATGTAAGCAAGGTTTCACTCCACAGTCTTCTGTTAATAGGCTTTGGAATGGATCTCCCATTGAACTTTGTAGCAGAAGATGCCCTTTTGAGGTCCAATTGTTAATTGATGCTAAAGATGTCAGACTGATAAGTCTAAACATTCTTGTTTAGAAAAAAACCCAACACAACAAAAACATAGCAATTGACTGTCCTGACCTACTGCATTAATTAAGAGAAATGGAAAACTAGGCTTAGGTAGATGTGGGCTGTTGTATGTATAATTGCATCAAAAAGGACACAAATTTTCCTTGTCCAATCCTTTTCTCATTTCATGTGCTCATTGAAACTATGAATAACACAAAGCAGTTAGTCCATTAAACCCTGAATGTTTCTACTATTTTATTGGTTTGATGTTTTTGAGATGTCAATAATACCTTATGTTTATTTAATTTTACCTTGCATTTGCTGTAGACTCTGTCACTCTGAATGGACCTGAGCTTCTTAGAACAACAGAGAAAGGGGGTGGGAAGATGAGTGGGTTAGAGCTATTTTCTACCTCTTTCTGGTGGCTTTCCTGACATTAGAGTTGCACTCTGGTGTGCTCTGTCCTAGTATTTGGAGTTCTTCTGTTAAAACCCCAAATCTACAGGCAGTCAATGCAAAAATACGGTTCAAAAGGTAAAACCAGATTCTGGTGGTTGTTTCCTGATTCTTTTTCAACATACAGGTAGGTGCACATGTAACCCCACTTAAATTCTCTGTGTTCTGTGAGGCTCATAGAAACCATGGGGCTGTTGTGATTCATGTATGTCTGTGCTGATTGGTGAGCCAATTACTGCCTAAAAGCTTTGATTGCTCTTTCCTTGCTGGAAACAGTGATTTAGGCTCTTCTGGCTCTTGCTGTTCATTTGCACAGAACTTGCAGGAGTGTAATTATCTGGGAGGCCATAGCTGATGTTAAATTTGGTTGAAAGTGACTGTATTCCACAAAGTTATTAGAATGAGACAGGTAAGCAGACAGGTAGGCAATCTATCCATATAAACCTTGCTGCTTTGGGGAAGCTGCTTCTGTTTAAAAGCATCACTCACACAACACTGAGTCTTTGAAATCTCATTATGTCCTGCAGGTATAATAGGTAGGAACTGTGTAGGAACTTGTTCTTACAGACAGCATCCTGTAGGGTGGAAGTATCCCCTGCAGCAGTGGCAATATTTTAAGTCTTCATTATTGAAAGTTCTGCCTTGTGTAAGTTTTTGTAGTGCCTTTACCATCGAAGCGTTTTAGAGTTATGCATAAGGCAAAATACAAGGAGCATTTCCCTTAGCCCTCTTACACAAAGGATGGTGTAGCAAGTATCAAACTTGACTTGGTCATTCTTATGAATATCATATATCATAGTCTTACGAATTATCATGCATTAGCAATGAAAAAAAAAATGCCCAGTGGAAGCCCGTTGTGTTCGGATGCAAAGGAACTTCATGGGAATAACCCTCTGAATCTGAGTAGGGCACTATGTTTGGCAAAAGTTTGTTTCTTCAGGTAACCTTGACTGTGCTGTTCATATAAATATTGTTTCTTTAGTCATATTAGTCTTGCTCTCATTATACCTCTGATATTTTAGGACTTTTTAATCACTCACACGCACACAGGTTCACATGCACACGCAAATCTGAAATGGAAAGATTTATTCACTGTGATAATGACTGGTCATATGAAGACAGTCTTTGGAATTCTCATCCCTGTCAGTCTGCTGCATACATATCTCTCTGCATAAAACTTGTTAAACCTTTCAATATAGTGATTTTGCAAACTATTGTGAAACCTCTGAAATTAGCATTTAACATCTGTTAACTTGCTGACATATATTCAGGTTCATCCAGAATAAATTAAAAAATAAGTGAAAACTAAAAAAAAAAAAAAAAAAAAAAAATCAGTCTTCTGTCTCCAGATGCTATCATGACAGACGAAACAAAGTTTGCTTGGAGTCATTGCAAAGAATTGTGGGATGAAGTTCATGGAAGTTGGGACAGCCTCTATCAACAACTTGTTTATGAAAGAAAATATGGGTTTAGATAACTTTTTTGTTTCTTCAGTTTGTGATTCAAAGATATGAAAACCAATTAAATATCACAGAAGTTGCATTTTCTGCATTGCACAGTTCCAATGTTTAATCCATTCTAGACAGCATTTTTGGATCATTCTTCTAATCCATACCTCCGAAAGGAACAAGCCTCAAGGGATCATTCTGTTGTCCTGCTGACAGAAAGTTTGAACTTGAAGAATTAAAATTAAGCAAATCAAAAGCAGAGGTTTTGACACTTGAGGATGTCATCCAACATACTTTTGGCTGTACAGTAATTTTACTCTTCATATTTTGCATGCGAGTCAGATGAGGCATGCTTTATAATAGGATGCAGGACGTGATAACCTTTCTTCAACCATTCCCATCAGGTCTGCTCCCAAATCTTACAACAGATATCTGTGTTCAAGTAAAGATTCTCAGCAGTGTTTAACAAACTGAAACATCTCTGATATATTACCAAGTTACAGGAATGGAATTTTTACATAAACAAGGACTGTTATCATGTCTCCCTTTCAGTCTTATCCGTTCTTTATAGAGCACTGTTGTTCCTTTTCCTCTGAAGACACATTTAGAGTTTCAGGTTATCCTTTTCTGGTTTCTTTTTAACTCTGTGGCTGACATTGTTTCTGGAGTGTGATGGCAAAGCTCAATCTCCAGCTAGAACCCTACCAGACTAATTGATTAAAGTGTTAAAGGGGTTTCAGGAGACAACTGTAGTTTTTTTAATTAATTGCAAAGTTGGATTAAACATTGCTATATTTAATGAATTCTTTAGTTTAGAGAACAGTATGGGGGAGAGATGAAAGGGACTATTGCTTTTATAAAGCTGATGGAAATTTCATGTTCATGTTGGTCTTCTTTCTGCTATTCTTTTATGAAATATTACTCTTCAGATGTATTTTGTTGAATACTACGTTCCTAAGTACACATGAGCATATCTAAACAATATGGATAATACAGCTGTTAAATATTGCCACCTGCTCAAGTCAGAATTTGTGGAGAATTTATGATTAGTGGGCCAGGTACACCTGGGTCCATGAGCACCTATGTAGTAAAATGTCTTTAGAAACAGATATTCCTAAGCATTTCCCATTTTCTTCTTCATTTCCTCCACTGTCTGCTCCTAACGTTGCTCATTCTGTGATATGGGTTCTGCAGGGCTGTCCCATAGCTGTCCTACGTGTGACATGGTTAGAAAAGGACACCTGCTGATATCCAAGCCCATTTTAAGCAGTGGGACAGTAAAGAGTAAGCTTTTTTCCTGAACCTATTGAAACGTAATCCAATGACTTCTTGTTAAGCCTAGGTTGATGCAAGTTTCAAGACCAGAAGAACAGTGGAAGTGAGATGGAATTTTGGGGGAGCTAGGTTTGCTAGCAGAACATGTCATTTAAATAAGATGTCAGCTAATGAAAGCACATCCCATTGTCTCCTGTTGCTTTCTTTTTTCTTTTTCTTTCCAAAAAGTAGTAAAATCAAATACCTCTTGTCTGTTAATTAATCATTCCTTTCTATTGCACCTGAATTCCTAATGAACACTTAATCTTTCATAGCAGGGAATGTCTTTAACACAATTTTAAGATATATCACTGCACTGTTCCAAAATGTTTAATTTGACTGTCTGGGTAAATTGAAATACTGGAGATTAATACAGCATTAAAAATACAATGAAATGTGCATTTCCCAGTCGGTTAAATACAGGCAACTTGGAATTCTTAAGTTGGTACAATTAATCAGTTAGACATACTGCCTCTGTAATACTCAGGTTATATCATTTCCCAGTAGGATTTTTATGTTAAAAAATTATTGCTTTATAATTTAACACTAAGTGCTCCCTGTAGAAAAATTAGAGTGCTGTCTTGTAAGGTAAACAATGTAGATTACTGTTGTATAGGCTTAGTTCAGTCTTCTTTGTATTTCTGCCATATTCATAAAATGGACTGTGAAGCATATGACACTGAATCACTTTTTTTAAAGTTGGTGGACAAAATTTTCCAAACAGTAATTTTTTTTTTTTCCCTCAGGGAACTTCTATTTCTGTTCACTAGAACCTGTCCACACAAAGACATTGCTGGAGATTTAGTGAAAAGATTTTCCTTGATTTCTTCAGAAAGACAAAATGCTAACAATGTTTTCCAAGGTACCGAATCAAAGTATGTAGATTTTAGTGAGAGACATATTTCCATTATCTGACTGTAGTTAAAAATAAGGGTAGAGTAGCCTTTCATAAAGACATACAACTTTATACAACCTGTTAGGCTGTTTTGTATTTAGCTATAGTAAGAAAAACTGTAAACCAAACTTTTGACTATTTCCTTGTTATTGATTTTATTATATCCTTTTTTTCCACTCCCATTAATCTGTTCATATACACAATTTAGTAAGTAGTCTACCTAGACACACTGTAAATAGAACTGCAAAGCGGATGAATGACCTCGTTTTTAATCCTCATTACAATTTAATTTCTTTTATTGGAGATGATTTCTGACCTTGATTTTTTTTTTTTTTTGACCATATATTTAAAGCCTTCTGATCTGGAGAACATTTAAAACATATATTTTGCTTTATTAATTTATCATAGCAACAGGAAAAAGATATGTGTACCTTGAACCGTTGGGTCAGTATAAAACTATGTTCCTGGAAATGAAATACTGTAATTAGAATTCCTTGGAGGCAATGTTTTCTTTTTAACTTGATGTTACAACTTCAAAGACTTTGTGACTTCAGCTGATAGTGGAGCAACTCCCTAAGGCAATCTCAGTTAGACAGCTCAGGGATGGCCGTTCAGTAGGAGATAAGGGAGTCTGTGAAGTTAATGAGTAATTCTGCCATTTAAAAATGCACTGGGTTTTTATTCATCGATGGAAATTACAGTTTTGACATCTTAGTTAAAAGTTGAGTAGGAATAGGGAAATGGCACTGGTAACATAAGAATGATCAGAGGTGATAATGTCATAGCACTGGGAAGTAAGAATTTTAAAATAAAGTGCTTTTCTTTCCAAAGGCTCGCAGAGTAGAGCAAACATTTAGATCATCCCATCACCAATGCAGTTACTTCCCAAAGAAGTTGGTTTATTTGATTCTCTTGTTTTTATTTAAATGAGCCCATTTGGAGAATGACCATAGTCCGACATACAACTTTTGAGCTGCAAGAAGTCAGTGTGTCTGCAAGAGTGAGATGCTGTGCATGGCCTGCAGCCCCTGACATGGGTCCAAAGCCATGTTTGACAGGGGCTGCCAGTGCTGAGGACAGTTTGGTTGGGGCTGCCAGTGCTGAGGACAGTGCTGGCATGTGAGTTGTTGATAAGCTGCCAAGTGCAGCCAGGCTTTTACTGGTGGCATGTCCACACAGACTGGGCCAGGGCTCAGGACTTGGGCACATAGTCAAACCCTAATCCTTGTTCTCTCCCTTTATGATTCTTTTGTTCAGACAGTGGATTCCCTTTCTCTGTGCTCCAGTGTATATTTCAGAAGTTGATACGGTAAGAATTGGAGGCCAGAGATGGGAAGCAACAGGAAAAAAGCTGCTGGATGGATAGGATGAAAAGGAGGGCATTTGGGCTGCTGTGTCTCAGCCAGAGATGAGCACCTGTCAGCACTACAGAGGCTGGCAAGGGGCATGGGAAGTTAATCTGGGAGAACAGGTTATCCTGAGCTGTTTGTTTCAGAGTGCTGCTGTTGTTTGCATGGGCAAAGTCTCCTCTGAAGGAACCTGCCTTTCCCTGCAAGACTGGTGTTGCTTATCCTGGCTCCACATCCTTCTGACAGCTGAATAGGGATGAGCTGCCTGCCTGCAGCTGCCAGCCTGTTGCCAGCCCACTAATAACAGGAGCTGGAGTGGAGCGGGAGGGAAGGGTGTTGTAACCCCATGGACCTCAGGGCAGCCGTGTGCCCAGCACGTAGCGCTGAGTCAGCCCAGCCCGGCTCGTCTCCGGCCTCGCAGCGTCTGGGGGGCTCCATGGCCAGTGTGTAGTAATGTGTGTGAGTCCTGAGCTGCAGCTTCAAGTTCAAAGCTCACAGTGTCTATTAAAGTAAATAAGGCTACTGGACTTGTGCAGTCTAAGCAAACCCTCTCTTTTCTACCCTTAATACCCAGAGACAGTTTTCATGGTAGTTCCATTTCTTGTTGTCTTGGTGAAGGACAAAGATAATATATCTGCATACTTGTGCCTAACATTTCCTCTACTTGTGTAGTCCTGTTTTTTTCCCATCATCATACTACTGATACTTTGGGACATTTTAATAACTCATTAAATACACTCTTTTAAAATGCATGTTTATTGCTGCCCTTAAATTCCTGCCAGTTTGTTGAGATACTTTTCAGTTGTTGTGTGGAATGTTCTCTCTGTAACACACTCAGCCCTATATATAAAGAGGTTATAATCTTTGTATCATGTCACAGAAAATGTTTTGCATGCATTTATTAGAAATCTAGTTTAATTATGTTTTGTGCTGATGGAAAAGAAAATCCGTACCTACAACTAAGTATTTAAAGAGGCAAAAATCCCTTGTTCTTTAATGGTAGCAATATCACTCTTAGCTGTTCCACAGAGTGGTAGACTAGTAAACTGAGATGCTGTCTGAATGACACACTGACAAATCAGATAAGTAACATGTATTCCTATTTTAAATATACTGTAAAGTTTTTCTGATGAACTGGCATATTTTCTAGAGCATACTACTACTAGCACTACTAGAGTCAGAAGGGTGCTGTCATTCAAGGAAGGTAAATTACCCTGTTCATTTAGAAGAAAGAGACTGAAGTCTGTGTGCCTGCATCCTTTCTGTTCTTCTGACCCCTGAAAGCATACATTGACTTCAAAATTCACAGAAATCAAATTAAGTGCTACTTAGGTTTAAAGTGCCTTTCATCTCACTACTCATGTAGACCAGAAATGGATCTCCTGAATAACACAGGCCTCAGAATTTCACTCGGTCATTTCAACATCCAACGTGCAATTTGTGGTTTAGTTAGGGCATATCTTTAAGACAGACATCCAGTCTTAATTAAAAGCTTTAAAGTGAGGGAGAATCTGCTACATTCCTTCATTGTGGAGTGTTCTCTATTTTCTGGACTGAATATGTCCAATTACAGCTTTCACCAGCTGAACTTTATCTTTCTGTTTACCAGATCATAGTTGGGTTTTTTTTCCCTAGAAATATTAATCTTTTTCAGTACTTAACTAGGCAATAGTGGTTTAGGTTTGTCACACTCCAAACATAATTAGGATGGTGTTTAAGAAATTCAGGCAGTGTAGTACATAACTTAATTCCTTTAAATTGTTAATAGCTTGTAGTGCAGTTTCAGTATATTTCCTTTCATTTTCAGAACTTCACAAATATATAAAAAGAATCAAAATATATGGTTCCTATATTTATGTTCACCAGGAAAAAAACACTATAAACATACAGTGTAAGCTTGATTTCAGTTTTAAACAAAAATGTTCATCTTAGAACAAAAAAAGCTTTTATTTTACAGGCTTTGTTGTGTGCTATTTCTTAATCTTATTTCTTCCTGAACTTTCATATGGTCTTACAAATCTGTCATGACAATATTTCCTACTGAGTTGCAGGTAAAGGGCAGGCAATACAAATGTAGGAAACACAGTTTAGTTCAATAGAAGGAATTGGATTTAATATATAACAGCTTTGACATATAGCATGACTGGAATCCTCCAAGATGCAGTGCCCATGCAAAATTTCATTAGCCAATCACTTCAGTACCTGAAAATTATTTTTTGTCAAGTATTATGTTCCTTCCACCTATCTTAGAAGTACTGATCAGATTTTTAAACTCATCTAGCCTGTCTTTTATTTTAAAATCTGATGAAAGATTACAGGAATTTTCATATCTGTTGCAGTTATTTTAGAAAGGAAAAACATTTATTCTTTTAATTAAGATAAACTCACAATAAAATCCTGTTAATGGCATTGCTCTGAGAAATGCATCCACAGGCTGTTCTAGCAACAAGAGGTGAAGATGGAGTAATATGTCTCCTGACACAGATTTCTAAAAGTAATCTTCTATTTTATGATTTTTAAAGAAAACAAGAAGTTTTAGCTTTGCTTCCTATGTTCATAGGAAGAATGTTGTATTTTTAAAATATACAATTAACCCCCCCCCTCCCAGAAATTATTTAAAAATCTCCATTATCATTGCTCTGGCTGTAGCACAATCTCTAAGGATTGCCATTTTAATGCTAATTCCAGAAGCAAATGGAGCCAGCTGACATGTGCAGTATCAAGAGAAGAAGGTCAGCCTAGCAGCAAGAGACACAGGAAACAGCAGGAGACTGCATTATTACTCATTACATATATTACACTAGACCTTAGGGATTCCTGCTATGAGCAGGACATTGTTATGCTTCATACTGCACAAATGCAGCAAGAGGAATCCATGGCTTGAGTGATCTTAAAATAGGAGCAAGGAAAACATTCATTTAAATTATCCTTTTTTGTTTCAATTTTTTTTGCTTCATCTGCACATGTTGAACTAAAACCAACTGTCATATATTCAGAAAAATGCAAGGTCTTTTGCTGTCCCCTGTGCTTTCTGGCTGTGACTCAGATATTTTAATTTGATGAGTGTCATTAGAGGAAGCATGGGACACTCAATGGTTTATGAATTCCCCCTGATGGTACACATTTCTGCATGTACTCATGTTAGTATATAGGCAGTAAAGAGCTTCTCAAACTATGGGATGCATGTGGCTGCATGCTCAGTCAAATGAAATTACTTAAAGTGGAAATTATTTTATATTACATTGATTTTTTTTTTTTTAGCCACCTCCACCCCCCCAGTTGTCATTAGCCACAATTGTTGTTTTCACCTGGGGATTCATCATAATTCAGATCTGTCTGCTGTGCACACAAGGTCTGGCTTTCATAATGTTTAAGACTGGGAAGGATCAATAAACCATTTAGTCTCATTGGGACCTTGCATGTCACATCTGTTAAATTTCACCGAGTTATCTGCATGCTAAGACTGGCAACTTTATATAAATAAAATTATTTTTTTTTAGAACAGCCGAAAACAGCAGAGAGTGGAGCATTAGCAATTTTGGCGGTCTGTGCAAAATGATTAGTTTGCTAAGATGATCTCACCAGGTGTTCCATCATGCATACTGAAAAGGGACATGATTTGCTTCCTCCCTCCCTTCCTGTCAGTCAGACCTATGGAATGCATCCCATCTGATTATACGTGGGGGGATCACCATGACTCCCTGTGGGCAAGTGGTGCACTCAGGCTAGCATCTAGGAACAGTAATTCTTTGGTAGTTGGTGACCAATATGTAAAATTTTAAACAAATTAAGTGTTTTCCTTTCATTCCTTCTTTCCACCCCTCAGAAATAGAAAAATAATAATAAAATAAGAAAAATTTTATCAGTTAGACCAGAACGTGTATGATCACTTTTTCATAGTGACCTAGACTTGCTGGGAATCAAATGGGATTTCCCTGCAATCCTAAGTTCAGCCTGGAAAAATGGATTCCCTCTGAAGACTGAGGGCTGCCTCTTTGTTTTGACCTTGGGGAACCAAAACTGGTTGGGTTTCCTTCTGCCGCTCTGCAAAGGTGTAGCCAGCTCTCCCTTGTGTTTGCAGTTATTCTTTGTGTACAACCAGCCATTGTTGTATTGCGGCTGCTTTGTTTTGTTTTGTTTTTTCCCTTCTTTTTTGGTCACTGTACTACATTAGAGACACATGTTTATGGCAGTTGTCTGCGAGTGTTGCTATATGGCCTGTTTTCCTTGATGTGGTTCTGGAAGCAGTGTAGCTATTTATTGGCTTAGAAGTTGGTCAAAGCCTGCGCTGCTGCTGAAGGGAACGGGCTGTTCTTACTTCAACCACAACCAGACATTCCCATTTCTCCCCCTGTGTTGGCTCTTGCACTCGAGTTGTAGCACGGTGAATCAAGTTCGCTCGTCTGACCCAAACCCACCGTGGAAAAAATAAAAACCGCGCTTGTCTCGGTTTGAATCGACGAGCTGATCCAAGTCCCCGTGAGGAGCACTGCAGCTGCCTTCTGGGCAGAAGCAGAGAAATTTGTAACCCTTTTTACAGTGGTGGTGTAATGTTAGATTAGTCTCACTTGCTTGTGACCAGATTGTCTCTCAGAGCAGTTCTGAGCCAAGGTTAGTCGGGCTCTGGCCTGGAGCCAAGGCTGCTGTGGCTGTGCTTCTTCCCCAGCCAACAGTAGTTTATTTGGGGGTTTGCAATCTATATTGTTTTAGTTGTGCTTCCAAACTTTAGTTTTTATTCTCTTATTACGCAAGTTATGTTTTAATCTCCAAGGTGTTATTTTCTACTCGTCAGTATAAAATACTTTTTGCTGAGTTGCAGTTGTTTAACCTGGTGGGTTATACTGTAGCAGTAGCCAAGTTTCTTTAACTCTTTAATTATTTATGTCCTTACTAATCTCTGTCATCTGCTTGCTTGCAATAGAGATTTTATGTTTAGATCATTGTTTCCAAAAAAAAAAAAAATCAACAAGAAACCCAACAAATCAAACCCACAACGTGAAACAGTTGGTAATAGCAGTGTACTAAGAATAGGTCCCTGGGGACCTTAAAGCACTTCTGCTTATTCTTTGTGAGCCAAAAAGTCATAAAAGAGAAAAAATATAATGCAAGTATTTAATAAAATCAAGTTCAGCTATTAAATTGGAAATTAAAACTTAGGATATCAACACAACGGAGACCACTAACACCATCACAAAAATATAACAGATTGGTTTGCTAGTCCTGCTGGTTGACATTATTGATATTTGTAGGCCCTAACTACTTATTGTTAGAACAGTGAATTTACTTTACTTGTTTATAGTTTCCAAGGTTTGAGTGTTTCATGTTTTACTGTGTAATAGTATTTCCTTGGCTTTTCTTTTTCCTGTTTTTTGGGGGATGTTTTTTATAGTAAATGTCTTCCAATATTCTAAATTACTTTTAGATATACAGATAGATTAAAAAATTAAAAATTAAGTTGTAAAACTTAAAAATCTTTGTGCAGCAGCATGTCTAAAATGACTAACAAAGAATCACTACATTTTTTCTCAGCAGTCTCCATCTTAAGGACTATCATTTACTTCTCAGAAAATCAAATCTTCTGTTACATGTATTGCATTCTACATTTTTTCTGATTACAAATATATTTAAATTAAAACTCAGTATCTGTAAATATGAATTAATTACTGCAAAAAGAAACTTACTTCCACTATTGCTGTAAACAGAGCAGTTTGGATAAATATACCAGAAAATGCTGCTTATTAGAGATAATTTGAAATTGAGTGCAATTTCACTCCAAACCACAAAAGAGTATAAGCTTGATCTCGAGCTGTACAGCATCAAGCAAAGTAGAAGTTATTTCATCATTTTGCTCATAAAATCTGAAAGAAACAGGTCTTCAAATAAACCCATTATAACTGAGAAGTTCTGCTGCTTCCATTCAGGTGATGCAGTTCCTAGAAAATTTAATTTAGCAGCAGCAAATTCTTTAATAATTTCCAGCTGACTGACTTTATCAAGGTAAATAGAAAATATGTTCCAGTTTTGTCCGTTTCCTGCAAAATAATCTTATTGGCCTAAAGCCAAGTCAAAACACTCAGGATAGCTTTTTGGCATGTGTCAAACTTTACAGAGTGGCTCTGGGATTCCTGGTACCAGAAACACGAATAAGAGATGTAGGAAGAAGTTTTGGGTTGCTAGCAGCAATTAAGTAAAAAGCAAGACAACAGGATGAGATAATTTTTGTAGGCAAAGTCTAATACTTTAAAAAGGAATCAATGATCAGTGTATCTAGTAAAAGTGGTTTTGGCACAGCTGAGGTGAGGTACTTGCAGGCTTATTGTATTATAAGTCTTCGGCCATATTCTTAGCCTAAGCAAACAGAGGGAGCTTTACTGATTTCAGTTAAGCTGTCCATATTTACATAAGGTGAAGCTACAGCTTTCTAGGTCAAGTTAAATAGGAAGTCATTGCCTCTGTCCATACCTATTAGACAAAGACATTTTTGAGTCTCTTAGATCATAAGCAGATCACAATGCACAAAGATGTATTGTACATATATAAGATGCCAGGTAACTAGAGAGACAAAACAGGATCTGTTAAACAAATCTACCTCAATTTGTCATGGCTGAATATGCTAAAAACTCTGGATGAAATTTTAGTTGGGTTTGGCTTTGTGTGGTCAACCCCCTGAAAAAACTCTGTTCAGTCTTATCCCAAATAGAGTGCTCAGTTGAATCACAGCTCACCTGTGCTCCAAATGTCTGTAGAAAACATATAAAAGTGTTTTTCTAGCCATAATATTCTTTTGAAGCCTCCAAGTACTGTAATAAGCAAGATCAGAGCACTACAATTGTTCTATCACACATGGTGAGATTTGCATCCCTTGAATATTGTGAAAATCCTTGTTGGCTCTAACTACATACTCAACAAGCATCAGTCTTCTGGGAAGCTCTTTCTCTAAGGACTGAATAACACTCCTGGAATAGTATGTCCTTTCCTTTTTGTTCCCTTTTGGATGCTGTGAGGTGAGTATTTTCTTCCCATTTGTTCACCATGAGATTAATTCAATTGCATAGACTTACTAAGGTTTACCTGGAACTTTGGCACTTTAATTTCTACAAGGGGATTGGAAACGTGAGTATCTGATTAAACATTGCAACAAAAGGTGCTTGGTCTTTTCAAATATCCCTTTACTTTTTTAATAGGAAATAGAGAATTGTGGTATATTCCATTACAGCCTTCTAATAGAATTTTGTACGAATTCTGTACCTTTTAATAACTGTCTTCAAGGTTTTTGATACTAGCATTTCAAAAGTTTCTTTCTTCCTCATCCTTAGGATCAGATTTAAAGACAATAACCTGGTTGCAGTATGTCACATTCATTGTCTTAATTCTTTCCTCATTAGAGTCGTATTTCTGAGATAGCACTGACCTCAGGACTGCTTTTCAGTCCAAGACAGCTTCCAGAGTGCCATATTTATTTTTTTTCCTTTCTTTTTAAACATATGAAAATATTTTTGGCATTGGAGAATGTAGTTTTTTTTCTAGTCTTTCTCAATATGAAGTTCAACACTGGGAAAACTTCTGTTTCTTTCTTTGGTGACTCCCTTCTGTTCTTAAGTTATCATTCAGTGTTCCAACAGTTCTCTCTTAATGTGAACCTTTCGGTACCTCCAGCTCAGAGGAAAGAGGAACCATTCATTTTTGCTGTTCCCAAACTACAACTACATAAAAAAGTTAACTGGGCAAATAGTTACCAATACATGAAAAGGAGCTTTGGTTATACATTAGGGTCATATACCTGATTTTACAATTCAATGGTAAAGCAACAAATTACCATCACAGAGCACTGAAATTTTGAGCCACTGAAAATCCAGTCTGTATGCACACCAGTGATTAATTTGTGTATCCTGTTAGGAAACTGTGGTACATAGTTCTCAATGATGAGTTATCTTTAAATTTTTTCAGCTGTATTCTTGTTTTACTTGATATCCCCTTGGGGCAGAATGAGCAAGGCTGAATCTTTTTGTTACATAATGTGCTGTAATTTTGAAACCGTTTACTTACATCCCATGGAGGAATTCTTTGATTTGAATGGATTTCCATATCACCTGGTTAGGTGAAACCCAGAAGAGTTTAGCTGATTTCTGACCAGTATGTAGTTCTACCCATTTAAGATGCAAACTGTGGGGTTTTCTTGCTAGTGACTCAGTGAGGTGCCACATATTTTCAAGGCTGAAGAGCCATATTTATCATGATTTTCCTAATCTCTGACTTACTTACATATTCTGTTGGTATTGACACTGCTGAAGCAAATCTGTTCCTATCACCTGTGTCCTTAGAAAGGTGTGGTATTGCAGAAGGAAGGATGTCTGAGCTAAACTCCCAGTTTTAAATGAATATCTATTTTGCATAGGTAAACCTTTTTTCTTCCCCATATAATTTCTCTGGTTGTTACTGTAAATTGTCCTTACTTTTAAAAGTTTGCCTTTTAGAGATTATTCAAAGCATAACACTTGAACCCAGTTTATACAGAGAGTCATACACAAATATATATAGCATTTTTAAATGCCTGTGTATCTTTCAACATAATCTCTCTGTTTATAAACACATCTGAATCAGAACTGCTGTCCATTTCAGTAACCAATTTTGAGCTTAATGTATGTATTTTAGTACCAAACATCTGGTTCTTTTGGAGCAGAATCCTAAAATGTACACGATCCAGTGGTACAGACAACTTGGCTGGTTTTTTATGTTTCATTATCCTACTGGTTATGCTATTTTCACTTTGTAGTGTCCCCTACCTGTTGTGGAATGTAGGTCTAAAGAACTTAAAATTTATATTATTGACTGACCAGAATCTGCAGCTGGCAGCAAGTCTCTGTGGATATCTGTGAAGTCCACAGAAGTGACCTTCATGCAGATATTTGTCCCAGCTCTCATTGGGAATGGAGCCCTGAACCATTCATATGAGCACAGATTTCAGATTGCTTATCCCCCTGTGTCTCGCAGCTTATATGACTCAGTTGGGTCATTGTATGTACTGTTGCTCCATAACAAAAGAAAATCTTAAAAGAGATTTAGAACATTTCTCTTCGTAGCATTGGCTGGACCACGGGTCCAGAGGAGGTTTTGGTTTTCTTATGTGTCTTACGTAGTGGTTGCTGCTTTGTTCTGTTTATATGTGTAGTTTCTAGAGGTGCATGATGTGTCTTTGGAGTGTTTCACTCGTTGGGATCAAGAGACATGGCTGATCAAGGGAGGTTGTTCTTCACAGTCAAGGGTGCTCTTAGATGAGTTAAACAGGCAGTGTGTAAGACTTGCCTGTTCAGCCTGTGTCGAACTCTGTCACAGGCTGGGGACTTGCTTTCTGCAGCATGTGAAAGACAGCTATTTCTTCTCATCAAATGATTTTCTGTTCTTTACTTTTTATAGTTTTATAGTTTACTTTTTCTGTTCTATACTTTTTGCCTGTGTACCTGTGACTCTCGTTGTCACACCGAGGTTACAGTTGGCAGTGTGTTGTCCACAGAACAAACCATTCAAAAGCCACAGACAGTGAAAAAAAGAAAATCCACTTACTTGTTTTTTCTCCTCAGTGCATGAGTAAATGGTGTCCCCTTATTTGTACAGTCTGTCACATCTTCTGTTAGTGAGCTCGTCGGGATAGAAAGTGTCAGGATCATGACACAGCTTCTTTGGACCTGCATCTATTCAGCTGTCAGAAGGCTGACACAGACTTGTAGTTGAAGATGGTTTAAACCAATTAACAAATGGATCTTTAATTTGGAAAGGAAGGAGACAAATACAGTCCCTCTAATAAACATAATTATTTTTTCTTCCATGAATATGAGTTACCTTTGCATTAACTATAATTGTAATGGTCCATATCCAGGTACAAAATCACCCAAGTCTTTAAGAAGTGCTTGAGTACTTGATTATTACAGCTTTCAAAAGAAGTTCTTTATTAAAATCCATTGCCTTTTCTTTTTTTCCTTTTGTGTCTGTGTTTTTCAGACATCTTGTCAAGGCTTGCTGTTTCTTATGAGAATTGATGCTTAATGTGGAATCAGAGACATAACATCTGACCTGGAAAAAAAAAGTTCTAACAAAGGGTTGAATCTTTGGTATTGAAGACATCGAAGTGAAAAGTAGCCTGATTAAAGACAGCAGTATTGAGGTTTTGCCATTAGACTAGAAAGGCTGAATTGTTACTAAAAGCCATGGAGAGGGGGACTCTGGAATTTGTGGTGAAAGGAAATTGAAAAGAAACAGAACATTTGGATTCATGTTTCATGAAATAATGTGTGTGACAGAATAGGAAGGCAGTCTGAGGGAAAATTGACATAATTTTTTCCTACAACTGGGAAAGGCCAGATAAATATGTCAGTGTTAACAAGTGAACTATTGTATATGTAGAGAAAAAGACTCAGAACAATTTGTAAATATTAATTTGCACTGGCCTTAGAAGAATATTTTATAATATACAAAAGTGTACTTTTTCTCTGTAGAACTTTTATGAGCCCATACTAATTACAGATCTTCCTTTGGTTTGCTTTAGTTTTATAGGACCAATTCTTTATTCAGCTTCACTTATCTTAATTATGAAGCTATAAAATTAAATATTTCCCACTGTATTTTGTTACAACCACAAGAAAAATAGAGAAATGCTGTAGTATTAAGTTTTCAGATAAAAAAGACCGTTACGGAAAGAAAAAAGATATTATTGGTATCTTGGGTGTTAACTAAAAAGATAAAAAACCAAACCCAACAAAGATAGAATTGTAGATTTATTTTTTTTTGCAACAAAAGAACAAAGCACATTCTTAATGTTGATGTACACAGAGTAATGGAGACTATGGGTTACAAAAGTAAGAAGGAACAAAATCATGCTTTAATAATTGAAATAAGCTCTGCAAGTAAATAATTTGAATATAAAATAATTGTAAAGAAGCGTGCACAGAAAAACTTATACTAAAAGAAAAGAAGAAAGGAATTAATTCCATTTTAGCAGAAAGCAAAAGTTGGGAAGTGGTCACTGAACAGATGTCCTGAAAATTACAGAAAGTAGCCACATCCTACAACCAAGTGTTCACAGTAGCAGCATCAGGATTTCGAATTTTGTATTTCAGTAGAACAAATGCAAATTTGTCATCATTTCAGCCGCTCTGTCACTGCAACACAGTAACACTAATGTTTCATAATTATTTTGGTGGTAATTATCTGAACTACTTCTGTTCTTTTTTGTGGTTATTGAACTGCTTTGTTTTGTGCAGTGTTTTCAGTAATTTATGACAGAAATTAAACACTTCATTGGGATACTTCTGTTCATGGCTTTTATTAAGTGTGTTTCAGAGAATTTCTCAAGCCTGATGCTGACTGTAGGAACGTTCACATCAGCAGGAGGTTTCACATCCTGAAGTTGCACACGTTTTAGATGTCTAGAAATCGGATTTGTATAAGAAGAGGAAGAGTTGGAAAGTTAATATATTTGTATACTTGACTTATTGCATAGATGTTCTTTAACTTAATCCTTTCACACAGGTCATGATTGTTTTGACTTTTCTCTAGACCATACAACATAATTTTTTTCTTTTCAGCTTCTTATTTTCATCTCTGATTAAAGAAAATGCCTGTATCCAGATAAAATAAGAAGCATAGAGTCGAGGAATTGCCTTAAAATAAATATGTGTAGGTATTGGAGCAAGAATTCTTGTTTTCCTATTTTCCCTGGCAGTCACTAGAGAGACTGCCATGGACAGAGGAGAGCCTGGTTCTCTTCCCTGAGGTTAGAACCTGCAAAGCTTCTTGCTCTAAAATTATCTTCTGTGGCTTCTGCTGCTGTTTGCTCCAAGAAATCCTGTGGATAAGCATTGTAAATACTAACCCACCATCCTTGCAGATGACGTGGTGCTCTCGTGTAACTTGCATGACGTAACCTTATTACATTGTTAGTTTTATATGGTTGGCCTTGGTGGCTGTAAAGCACAAGGATAAACTGCTTGCCCATGCACTTGTTTTATTTTCAGATCTGAAGTGCATTCCCGTGTGACACTTTCCTACTACTGTTTAGGAGAATGGAGATTTAAAGGTTGCTGCAGAGAGAGACAGAGGGGAGAAACAAAGGCACAGAAAATTAAAGTAACAGCAGCACTGTATTGCAGAAGTTTTTTTAAAAATGTTATCGTTTGTCAAGTAAATTCCATTGCTTGCATGATTAGCAGCCTTGCTCTGAGGGCACAGTGGAGGCAATGCTGCTGTTCTTCGTGGAATAATTTGTGGATACCAAAAAAACCTTTCCTGTACATCCTTGTCATTATGTAAAGAGGCAATATGCCTTTTCTCAAGTAGGGAACAGAAAGGCTTCTGTAATTTTTGATGAACTTTGAGAGCCCTTTATAGAACATTAACAAATGTCTGATGGCTGGCGTGTTCTTATAAACAAGACTTTTTTTTTTCTTCTTGTACTTTAGTCCATAAACTGTTTATATTTCCAACCTCCCAGCCCAACTAACGCTCAAGAGGATACGTGTTTCTGCAGTCTACAAAGAGCTAGATATCTCCAGTTACATCCAGGAATTCCCTTTTAAAAGTCTGTTAAATTTACTAGGAGTGTTTCTTGAACAACCTTAAATAAGGCTGTGTTGGACTGAGTTGTTTTTTTTATGCCAACATGTATTAATTTGAATGCCTAAACTTTCAAACCAACTGAAAACATGTAGTTAACAGGGTAAGTATTAGCAACACACAGACTTTTTTCTCTCAGATTGAAGATGTCATCATAGGTAGGATTCATGATTTTAAGTTACTGAATTATAGAAGAATTATAAATACATTATAAATGTATTTATAAATGACCATCAAAGAGCTAGACATATTGACATGAAAAGTATCTGAAAACCCTGGGAATTTTGTCTGTGCCTTTCTTTTCTTCCTTCTTATTCTAAGACTTAAGAGAATAGAGTGCAAACTCACTTAAGAAGAACAGCAAAAACCAGTTCTCATATTGCCTTTAAATATAATATTGCCATTGATTCAGCTTACTAGACTGCCCAACAGTCAGATCAGTTCTGGGCTATCTTTTCACATAAAATAGTCTCAGTGTTCAACCTGACAAACATTGTATTTTTGTTGTTGGAATGGCTGGCAAAAATTTTCATCTCAGCAAAAAGGTCTTTGAACTAGAGGGTCTGTTCAATATAGTCAGGTGTTCTCATCTGAAAAGCTCTTGCTGAGTCAAGGATCTACATAGTGGCATGTCGTGGTAAGACTACACAGGGAAGGAAAGCCTCATTGCTTTTCAGAGAATTTAATATCCTCCTGTTCACTTGATACTTACCAGTAAATGCTATTTATGCAAGAGACTGAAAATACATTAATTTGACTATAGATTAAATTAAATCAACATTTGCAGTGTTTTTATTTCTATTTGATTTTCGTTTGTTTGGGTTTTGTTTTGTTGGTTTTTTTTAATGCCTTGGTTATAAACAGAATGTTGTTTTGAAAACCTAAATGTTGAACTTATTTAATATTATGTCAGAAAAATAGATATAAAGGGCATGAAAGGTGTATAATCTCTGCCCCATGTATGTAACAGTTAAAGAATGCAATGACAAGAAAACAAAAGCCTGAATAAGTTCAGCTTTATAGAGAATTTTTCTTTCACTCCATACTTCAACCATTACATCCACACTTTCATTGAAAATACAAGCAAAGATTTGTTCTTGGGGGACTTCATTCAGGTGGCACTTTGTAGTTGTTACTTGCAACCACAAAATGTATTAGCATTTTAACTGAATTCTTTTTCTTTAGTTGCTTATTCTGTATCCATCATAGATGCTAACAGTTCAGATCTCCTGTGAATCATGACTAAACAAAACAAAACATTTGTATGTATAGATTGACAGGAAATTTTGACCCAGTAGTAACTGTCTTCTATAAAATTAGTTATCAGTGCTTTGTAAAATTTCAACTAGCTAAGCTGGTTTGTTTATTGTTTTTGTTTCATTCCGGTGTGCTTATTTACTCAGAGCTAAGAAAACCTGTCTTTCACTCATAACGTGATATTATTTTACCTTCTTTTATTGTTAGGATAATCTTCATTCTCTCTCACATCATCCTTCTTCTTTCTTGAAGTTTGAAATGTTTATTCCCATATCTTCTCCTAACCTTTACGTTGACCCCAACATTTAGCTTTGCATAGTCTATATTTCTCAGCTTTCCACCCTCAGAAGAATGCTTCCCTTGCAGAATTAAACAAATTGACAGGCAGTTGGAAAAGTAGAGTACATAACAGCAGATACTCCTCAGTTGTGGAGATTCCTAGAATAATTTATTTTAAAAAAAGGGCATTTATACTGGGGGCAATAAAATTGTGCTGTCTCATTGCATAAAACTTCTGTAAGTGACGGTTTACTGTGCCTAATGCCCTGAGTTACTGCAGCCAAGACCAAGGAATCAAATTAGGAAATCGCTGGTTGTATTTTATAGATGTTCAAAGTTGAGTTCTTTTGCTCTGGTGAGTGTTAGAAGAGCTGTGCAGTAGCTTCATTGCTGTGCAGTAGCTTGATACCATATTTCATCATCTCATTTTCAAATGATACTCTACATCAAATCTGTGATTTCAGGAATGAAAGGGAAAAAATGAGGCAGAAAAAACCCAAAGAGAACTGAAGGAGAAGGAAGGTCTCGGACATTGTTGCATGTGCAGCTGATTCTTTGCAGGAAGAGATTTTGTGAGGGAAACCTTGATTGCACTAAGTGAAAACAGTGTTGATTAGGAAGAAGTAGATGGCAGTGGATTGGAAGTGGACAGACTGAAAAAAATTGTCCCAAGCCAGTTTATAGCCTCAGCCACATGTGTTGCTGCTTTTTTATTGGAAATTTTCACATGAAAACCTGGTTTGCAAGCTGGAGTTTGGAATAACTTTTCTTTACGTTGGACCCTGACTTCCCTGCAAAAAGCAATTAAAACCATATGTATCACTTTTTTTGGACGCAAACTTCCCTTTGTCCCACACAGACCTGGGAGCATTACGGGTAACATAAGAGCTGAACTATTAAAGTAGTTACAAAATAAAGTAACTTTTCCAATGCATTTTGCAGAATAATTTTTTCAGCAGATGCATTTGCTTACATAGAGCTTTTTCCTTGCCTTTTTTATTTACTTTTTTTGTGTGTGTGTGTTTCAACAATTCAGAAATGTTGGTACCATGCTTCTCCTTTGGCATTGCTAGGAGCAGTTATTGACCTTAATAGGTTTTCATGGGTTTTTTTTTTAAAATGCCAATCTAAAATACAGGTTTGGTTATTTAACACCTACTGGGCGATTAGGCAAATGCAAACTGATTTGTGTGGCTACAGAAACCACATGAGTGGAAGCCAATCATATTGATTGCTTCAGCCCATTATACTTGTACAACACATGGTTATCCCATTTCATTCACTAATATGCAGTAAAGCAAGCTGGCAGCTAAGAGTTGTTATATGATGAAAGCCTCTTTACTTACCACTCTGATATCACTGCTGTGAAGGACAAGTCTTGTAACATATTTTAACAATCTTTTCAAGAATACAACTCGAAGTTACTGGGACAAGAAAAAAATGTTGGCACAATTAGCGTTGGGTTGAGAAGTAGCAGTTCCTGGCCAACTGAAATGTTTTAGATTAACTTTTGGATTCAGCAATATATTTTGAAAGGAAGACTGTTGACAAGGCTGCAAGTACTGTGAGAGGCTGTGGTGCGACAGGCTTGATGTGGAATGGAAGTTCTGTTTGTCTCTGAGATTTCTGTTAGCTTTGAAATTCATAGCTCTTCATACCTCTGAAACTAAAACCAGCCTGTGGTACCAGCTGTGGCCAGGTGAAGAGTCAGGGATTTAGGAATATATGGGTTTCGTCTCATTTCAGTGGGGATGCAAAACTAGGCCTTTACTGAACAAAATTGCAAAGGAATCCAGTCAGGATGCCCACAGTCATGGGGATTAATTCCTTTGTCTGTTGCCATTTAGGCTCCTTCTTCTCTTCCGCTGTAGGATTCACCATTTTATAAATCATTAAGTGATCATAAAATTATTTATAAATCATTTTCAGCTCGTTTGACATACAGTACCCTCCTCCAAAAGGTCAAGCTTGTTGTTTATTGTCAGTGAAAAGGTTTTCTTTTTTTTCCCCTCCTTTAACTTCTAATAACATCCTTCTTTTCCATGCCATCTACTAGCTTTGTTTCCCTCTGAAATGACCAGCAAGAGTACTGCTAAAATTTATGTGGCTTAACCTCTTCTCTGTGAAAATGGCCAGCAAAGCTAATATCCTGAGGCCCTTTCTGCATGCTCTATCCTGGGTAAAATAGTGTGTTTTAATAATGCTTGCCAAAACATAGGTAGGAGGGGGGGTGGAATCGCAAGGTCTTAATTTGGAAATAGAATCTCTGGAAAAGTTGATATTGAGAGTTGTTTAAAATCGTTAAATCCGTATTTTATGCAGGGCTGCAAATACCTCTAGGGGGGGAGAAGAAAGAAAAAAAGCAAAACCCAGCTTAAGATTCTCTTTTTGACATATTTTCTTAATGCTTTGTGTATGTGGAATATATTAAGTCTCCATTGCCCATCACTTCTCCATTATGAAATTTCAGTTCATTAAGTCTTATCTGCAGCCTTTGAATAGAATGCAGTCTTCCTTTTTTTTAGTAGCAGGGCAGGTTATTCTTTATCAGCTGTTGGACCTTGCAGATGTTTCCCTTGTAGCCATGTATAAAATGACTGATATGGCATGAATCGCCATATGACAAATAACCTTCAAATGCCAGAATCCCATTTTAGATTCCACTTCTCCTCCTAATCTCATACACATCTTCCTGTGATATGACAATTCAGGGTTACAGAAAAGATTGACTAATTTAAAAAATATTTTATTCGGTAAAAGGTGCAGCATTTTAATTAGACATGAAGGTAAGACTGATAGGATATGAACTGTTGCATTGTAACGCTCAAAAAAGGAAAAAACTGTGTGAGGAACTGTAAGGGAAGACTTGTTTGGATCTTCATGATGGAACTAGTATTTTCAGTGTTTGAAAACATGAAATGGCAAGTTGAACTGATAACATGTGCCAGTGCCACCTATGCTCCACATTAAGAAGAACGGGCTCCTTACATTCTGGAAGTCTGGTGCGTGCCATGTTCCTTGTTATTTCAGTGGCTTTGTGACTGGTGCTAAATTCCAAAGCTAACAGACCTTCGATGGCACAGGAAAATGATAGGATGCATGCTTTTTGATCTAAATTGTATGGAAGAGCTGCCTTTAAGAATCTGGTTCTGCTTTAGAGGTCTTTCTGTAACAGCAGCAAGAAAAATTATGCCATATAAATATTGCTGGATTTATAAGTCAGGTATCTTGTCTTTTATTTTCTGGCTCCCATTAAGGTATTTTTCTTCTAGGTTCTGTATCCTCATCATCAGCATAGGCTTACATTCATGAAGGTTGAGCAGATGCAAATCAGAAGAATGAAACATTAGGCCCATTAGGATCCAAAGTCAGATCCATGTCAGTATTCCATAGCCACATTGACTTTTGGGGTTTAAAAAAAGAGAAAGTGTGCGTGTGCAGGTGAATAATTCTTCTTGATAGATGAAATCTAAAGCAAGCTCCCATCTTTCCAGTATGCTGTGCCATATTTTTTTATTGAGCTGCAGCCATTTTCTCAGCTGTTGGCTTTGCCATTTAAGTAGGCACCTACATCTGCAGACTTGCTGGAAAGGTGAAGAAAATCTATCCGTGTTGGAGCACTACTTGAGAGAAGGAACAAGCCTCGGAGGGATCCTGAGCTCCAGAAAAAAGGCAACAAAGCTGCTGCTGACCTCTACAACTCATTTTAAAGCTTGGCCTTGTGCAAGATGCTAAGCAGAGTGCTGCTCGTTAAAATATGAGGAAGATGAAGGCAGCTGCTGTGCTGAGACTTGCACTACAGATTGACTCATTGCTGGAAAGGAACTACAGAAAAATGGTGCCAGAAATCAGCTCGGAAACCAGAGGAGCATGTGAAAGGCAGGAGTTGTGAGAATGCTTATGAGTGTAGGGGTTTGGGGACTTGGTCCAAGAAGCACAGCAAAGAAATTGGGAGGACTGCAGAAGGCAGGTTAGTCCAGAAATGTCTGGGCTGTCCATAGGAAAAGGCGTCAGGAATCGCATGTATTGGGAAGGCTTCTAGGAGGGAAAAGAATTTTACCAGAAGCCAGAAAGATTTGATTTTTTTTTTTATTTTTTTCTTATTCTCTCTTTTTCTTTATAGTGAACTAAGCAGCCAAGCACTGGCAAGCTGTTCCAGAGTGTGCCAGGTCCTGAGGCAGATTTAAAAAAAAAAAATAAAATCAGTTGTATTCACTTTACTTTGAGGTTTCACTGAGGAAACAGAACTTTTTTAGGTTTTGGGTTAGTTTTGCTTTTTTAAACTGGAAACAAGGTGCAGTCATTGTTTCTTCTTCAGGTAGGGGCTGAAGTAACATTTTGATGCCAAAAAACATTTGTGTGTGTTCTACTGTAGAGAAATGCCTAGTATGACAATTCCTAATATTTTTTATGCATCAGTATACGAGAATGAAACCAACCAAAACAATTGGAGGCAGCTTTTTTCCTCTTCTTTCAGAGAAATTGTAGCAAGTATTGCTAAACTTTTCAGAGGGGTAGACAGCTGTCTTGCAAGGTAAACGTGGTGGTCCTGGCACTGCGATCTGGCTTTGTGTTCTCCGTTCCATGGAGTGGTAGATCAATTTGTGTGCTGCAGTGGAGATGGAGTTTCATTGCTCTGACAGCAGTCTTAAACCAAAAACCACATCCAGAACACATCTGGGAGGACAAAAGCCACCAGCTCATATTTACACGTTTCAAGGTGAGGGGGATATCTTTCTAAGAAATAATGTTTATGACTATCTGATCATGTTAATCTTAGTTCACAGCAAGATTATAGACGCGAGGAGGTATGGCAAAGTAAAAAAATAGGCATGTGCTTACAGAATTAGAATCTATATTGAAAAAAAAAAACAGCAGGAAGATGTAATTAGAGCACAGTTTTAATCCCAAACACTAAAGAGGGTTGGATACTAGTAATCTTTCTCAACGGGGAGCACTGATAACATCTCTCAAGCACACACACTGAAGACCAACTTCACAGATCAACCTCCTTCCATGATTACCGGCTTCTAATTATATTCCTGATGTATCAGATAAACACTGGCAGCAAACAAGCCTTCAGAATTAGTCTGGGCACTCTACTTGTGTCTCTGCAAATTTGGTTGCATCACTAATTATGAGTTCTGTCTGTTGTTGAAAATGCAATTGAAATGTTAGTAGAGTCATCCTAGATGGAGCTAATTTTGATGTCTACATTTCATACCTGCATTTTCTGACTTCAGCTTGCCTCTACCTCCCCTTCCTAAGTAAAGGGAACGGTGAGTCCACACCTTGGAGATCGCATGTGTTTTGCCAGGCAAAGCTCTTACTGCAGTCAGCTCCACTGAAGTACTTAAAATCTCATATATTGTAAGAAATGTTTGCTGTTCAAATTCTTAACGATAATCCAGTTGTGCCCCGAGCATTTGAGAAAGTACAAGCATGACTCCTTTTTCATGGGAAAGAGGAGTAAAACTGAGAATGGTGTTTCAAGCAGGGCTGTGTTTACAGAGTTGCACTGAGTTTAGACTCAGTTTAAGAGGCCTTGTCTCAAATGACTGGTTTATTCATTCAAATGTGAAAAATACTACCTGTTCTACCAAAGAGAAATTATACCAGTAAAAGCACGTGGCCCATTTTTCTTTTGAAAAGAGCAAAGCTGTGCTTGGAAACTTCAGAGTGAGCTGAATATATTTCAGTGTAGATAACTAATCCCAGTCATAGCCATCTAGGCCAGCGATCGCCAAGGTTGTACTAGACTTAAGCAATTTGTTTTCTGAACATTGAGAAATTGTGGTATTTAAGGGTATCTGTGCTTTACTGTAAATCCTAATGGTCTTTATTTTCAGGTTATAGGCCAGTGCACTCAGTAATAGATGCATTTCACTCTTCATCTCCTTTAACTTTTACTCAGATCACCCTTGCAGTGATGATTTTAGTTTTATTTGAGTCTCACTCCATGCATAAAGGAGACTAACCGCTAGGTTTTAGAAAGGAAGCCCATAAGCTGTTAAAATTTTGATTGTTGATTTAAAAAAAAAAATTGTTATTATTTCTAGATCCACTATTTCAGTTGGGAAAGGGGGGATTGGGTTATTTTAGTCAGCAGGAGATCAGCCACACAGGGAAAAGTAGCAACCTGGACTCTCTCATCTCCTGTGAAACTGGTCAGTGCACTGCAAAACCCTTGGTAGAGTATTGCAAAATATAGTTGCACTTTTTTTTTCTTTTGCTGCTTTTATCATAGATTAAGAGAACCCTTTTTTATTTCTGGAAGTGGTATAAATCCAGCCACTGATACTGTCTTTAGCTGAAACATTCAAACTACAGAAGTTCAGTACAGGAAGCTTTCCTTGAGGAATACTTGAAAAGGAAATGCAGCTCCTGCGATGTACTGGAAACCAATATATAATATTTGGCATGAATTCTTGAACATAAGATGTCTTGAGGGGGGTGGTTAATTAGAGCACTGGCTTTGGTTTCTTCTTGAGCTTTCTGAAGCAGGTGACAGAACTGTGGGGTGTAGAAGGTGGGTATGCTGTGGACTTCTCTGGATTAAATGTCTCTCATGTAGTGGAAGAGAGGACAATGGGGTTGGATTCTGTTGCCCCTTAAAATTCGTCACAGTTATGTGTTACCAGGATGACACATGCCACAGTATAAATTCCAGATGGCTTTTGAAGATGGATGTAACAAAGTGTTTGCTAAGTGGCTCCCATAAGAGAACTCAAACTACGTTCCATTGTCAGAAGCAATGAAACCTCATCTCTCTAGTTAAAACCTCAGGGGTTTGTGGTGATACTTGTTTCCAAATGTCTCTGGGTTCTAAGTAATTTTGTTACAAAGATTTTCATATATATTTTGTCATTGATAGATTTTGGAATAGTTCAAGAACAGTCATTGCATGAGAAGATATAAAAACATAATTTATATGAATGCAGTCAGAGAAAGGGGAAGTATGAGCACACCCAGATAAATTATATCAATATACTCAGAGACAGAAATCCTGGCTGTAGATTTAGAAGTCAGAGATAAAGCTTCTGTTGACTTCAATTGGTAAGAATTCGACCCAGAGAAAATAAGAAACACGCCTTACACGAACTGATGTCAAGATGAATGCCCTCTGCCCCACAGAAAGAGGATATTTAAAATATTTATGTAAATATTTCAACGAATTGCCAGTTGAGCTTTGTTACAGGAACCTGCACGTGTGTTGACCTTATGTTTGTTTGTTTCGTGGCGAACTCATGCAGCTGCTTTCCATAACCGTGTTCACATCTGCTGTTGCGAAGTCGTTTCTAGCCTGGTTTCCCAAGGAAATGAGTTTTATGTGATTACATCGTGTGTGTGTGCACACGTGCATCCACATGTGTGTGAGGGTTTCCCACAATCACAAATTTTTTAACTCCATGGCCAATTTCAACCTCGTCTGAAGGGGTGAGACAGGGCCCAATTTCTCAGGCATCCCATTCCTACAAGTTTTCTGAACTGTGGGTGCCAAGGTAGGGGACAGCAAGAGAGTGAGGGACCTTGGAGGAAGGACTGTGCATGAGTTCAGCAGTTGTAAGGCAGCAGAGAAGAGAGCTGTTGTTAAATTAACTAATTAGTAAAAGGGTGCCTTGTTAGGTCCTGGAGTAACTGGTTATGATATACAAACCTGCAAGGAATCAGGCTTCATTAATTTCACTGTTCACAAAACTGTGTTTTCTAATGAATTGTCAGTTTATTTAAAAAAAAACAAACAACACAAGCAAACAAACAAAAAAACCTGATCATTTTTTTCAGTAGTAATAACTAAGCTATTCTATAGGAGAGGAAATTTTAGATTTAGGAGAGGAAGAAAGCATGAAGTGTTGGTGGTAGGTTTTATTGGCAAGAGGTTTTATTTGCTGGTATTGGGTATGAAAGCCGTAAGTTACTTTTGCAGTTCATCCCATGGAAAGGTGAATAAAATTGTTATGTTACATCAAAACACCATGGATTTGCTATGAACCACAAAACTTGCATGGCAGAAAAGTCCAGCTTCAAAAAACTCCTGTGAATGTTGTGTTGATGCTATTTCTCATCTCCTCCCTCCTATAGAACAAATCTGCCTGTGTGATACTAGACAATTATAAACAATGAATTGTCAAAATCTTTAAAAGTTGCCTAATATAGCTGTGAATAAAGTATACAAAGCGATATGCTTTAGACTGGCTGCATACCTATGCATATATATGTATATGTGTACATGCATATGTAGTGAGGGAGTGAATAACATAGACCAGGAGAAGGATATTTCTTCTTGGAAAGGGAATTTGTAGCTCACTAAATGCTAAAAAGCCTTTCTTTCCAGGCCTAATGGGCTGTGAAATATTATACTTTAAACCTGTCACTATTCCAGGACTGAATCTAACTTGTCCTGTGCCTTAGGGAAATGTAACTTGGGAGTGTGTGCGTGGGGATGTTTCAGGAATGGAGAGGTAAATGGGAAATCTACAATGGAAAGAAAAAAGGAAAAATTTCCTGGTGGAGGGGAAAGGGGGTTTAATTTTTTTTAAAAAAAATTGGAGATGTGGAAATGTTCAAAAGCTAGGAATGATAGAAATGGCCTTAGGGAAAATGGATTAGTGGGAACAGAAGTATGGAACAGGTGAGTGGTCAATGGGGCATGATGAATTAAACTTAACGCACAGTTACAGGATTAATTACAAGATTTTTAGGTGTAATACATGAATTTGCAATATAATTACCTTTATAGCAATAAAAATATTATTTAGACATACCTTATCTAGGATATTATTGATTCTACTAAGCAAAATGCATAAATGTTTTTTGTGATTACGTTAACAAAAATAACCCAACCCCAACAGTACTATGTATAATGCTGAAAGAGAGACAATTTCTTTGTGTCCACACAAAACTTCCTCAGAGGAGGGGCTCACACATGTACTGTCATGTGGAAATATCCTTTTGAAAGCCATGGGGAGAAGTCAGTTTAAAACATGTGATATCTTAGCTGGGATGCTTCACGATGGAAGCAGAGCATCCTTTGAATGTAGTTCAAGTAATGGGAAAGAAAGAATATGAGCAGCCCTGCATCTCTCATTTATCTCAACATCAGCAAACGGACACTTCATTTGATATCTTGACATTTCTTTGTTTTTATATATTTGGCTGGTATATGTCAAGGACGACACAATGCAGTTTCTTTGAACTCTGCTGCTGAACATCTGTAAAAGTTTATTTGGCACATGGTAGTAATTTTGAGCTATGTGTATGGCAAAGATGTGTTTATGTCTCTGTACAGAAGTTAAACTACATTTGTCTGAAACATGTCATTTATCCAGCATTTTTAAAAATTATGTATCGAGTTAAAAACGTAATATTTAGAAGATTTTTTTTTGTGCTTAAGTGTACCTTTGAGCATAATGCTGAACAAAGACCCTACATTAGGTCTAGTATTTTGAATGAAGACATATATATGCATATATGTAATTCACATACACATATGTTGCGTTCACCATAGACACTGAGAATCAATTTACTTTTATAAGTGTGATCTGCAACGAAACCATTTCTGGTGTGAGAATGTTTGGTTTGCTAGCACAGAATGGAAGACAATGTAAATCCCAATTTTCTTCCAAAATTAAACTTTGTGACATTTTATTTTAATATAACCTGATCGTAATCCCAGGATCATATGGCAGATGCTTTTATTGAAAATACACATATACTTTCTTAAAGTCTACTTCCTGTTTGTCGCTGGAATGAAAGCTTTTGCTTATGAGGGATGTGTGCTTTGGGGACTTCACATAAAATCCAGTGACTATGAGAAGATTCAAGATTCATCAGAAAATACTGTGCTTAAACTGAGTGTAAAATGCATCACTTTTAATACTTCATCCCTGTGGGGGGGGAAATACAGTGCAGGTCCTTGATGTCAATGTTCTGAGAGTCCAGTATTTACATTAGGAAATACTTCATATCTCCTAGTGGGAATAATTAACAGCTATCTGTAATTAACAGCTCCTCTGATTGAGGAACTTATACTTAATTATTTATTTTAAAATATAGGAAATAGTCAATTTTAATTCCTGTAGTACTTGAGTACAGTGTGGTGGAGCCCAGGTTTCTGAAGTCACTGCTTGGAGACTGCCTCTGTTTACAGAGCAGGGAAGACACTGGAAATAACTTGAGAGTGGAAGAAGAGGCCTGTGAGAGCAACTGATGGAAGAGGACATAGAGGTGCCCATGGGCAAGCTCAGATGTCAAACAGTGGCAGAGAGCAGAGATGAAACTCCTCTACTTGAAGGTTGGATTTAGTGTTTGGCAGTAAATCATAGAGTTATCAAATGGTTTTTGTGTAGAATGGTTAAAGATATGAATTTGATTTAGGTTGAAGCTTCAGTTCTGAATTTTGTGCCTTGAAAATCTTTTTACTTGTTGATGAAACCATTAGCAGATCAATCTACTCTCTTTAAAACACTCTTTAATACCACTCCTCAGACATTTCTTTAGAAATGAGGATTTGATCTGTGATCTGTTTTCAGATTTATCACCCATTTGGGTTGTACCTCGTGCTGATTTGTAATGCATAGCTAGTGGTGAAACACAGCACAAAAATGCTTGGTGCCTGCAGAAATTTAACTGTATCTCAATATCAGGTGCATGAATGCAGAGTGTACTGTGTTATGTTTGTGTTGATGTTTGCAGAAATAGCTACATTTTACTGTAATCTGTTATGCATATTCGTATTTCATGTTAGAAAATCTGCAAGGACTTTACTGAAAACTCACAGATTTGCCTTTTTAATTCCATATCGGAACCATCAGAAAATACTGTGCTTAAACTGAGTGTAAAATGCATCACTTCTAATGCCTCATCCCTGTGGGGGAAAATACGGTGCAGTTCCTTGATGTCAGTGTTCTGAGAGTCCAGTATTTGCATTAGGAAATACTTCATATCTCCTAGTGGGAATAATTAAACTGGATTCCCGTGGTGTGAATAGATGCCATAGCTTTTATTGTGCCTCATTTTCCATGTGTAATTGAGCAGCTTTGTAGTAAGAGAACAAAGGTTAGATGTATGCGAGTTTATCTGGATATAGGATTCAATTAGAGGAAACTCCAATTCCTTCTGCTTTTTCCAGGTTTTCTGAGGCTTGTATGTAAAGAACATGCTAATTTCCTCCTTCAACACTACACTAACATTTGAGGGTGGTTTTTTTTTTTAATTTTAACCAGTATTTTTTGGCCTTGGATCCTAATCTGGGAAACGCAGAGGTGACAAAAAATGTAGTTAGAAAGAAACAGGAACATCTCACAATATTAAAAAAAAAAAAATCATGGCAGGTGATACTTGCTTTTATGATCATTCAAGGTAATATATGGCACCACTGAAAACCTCCAGGGAGCAGAGGGGCCGTGTCCTTTGCACAGAGAGGTTTAGTAGATGAACTGTTATTTTTAGGGAGAGATTGTTGTTATTATGATGTTTTTGATGTTTCTAAAATAGCCTTTGAGGAGTTCCAGCTTCCTCTGTGGTGATACGGTCAGTAGAATAATGTGGTCTAAGCAGTACCGTGTTCCAAATTATCTGCCTCTAATATCTGTCATTGATAAAAAAAAGTGGTTTGGGTTGGGGTTTTTTTTACTCTGGTTTCTTTTTTAGTTTGTTTGTTTGTTGTTTTTGTTTGTTTGTTTTGGGGTTTTTTGTTTGTTTGTGGGTTTTTGGGGGGTTTTTTTGGTGTTGTTTTTTAAACCTAATGTCACTAGAGCTTACAATTTATGCAAATGAAAAAATAAGACACTGAACCTTTACATATTGTTTTGGAAGAGCTTATCTTGCTTTAATTCTTATTTCACACCTCAAAGGCCTGGTTTATCCGGCTGTAACAACACTTCTGAACTTTCTTTATTTTAAAGACAACTAAACTGTGGAGAAAATTACGGGGGGATCAGGGGCTGTAAAATTTACCAAAGTCAGATTAAAGCAGCACAAACGTAAGGACCCATGAAACAGTAAATCTGGTCACAACTAGGTACAGTAACTGAGTCTTGGCAATGTGGTTCTGCATTTATGGATGCAGAGAGATTGTGTGTGTGTTTCTCCCAAGACTTTCTAGGCACAAGTGCATGTAGGCACCCTTTGTTGCTCTTCTCTCTCAAAGTGTTGACCTTCTGCCTTGCCGTACCTTCATGCTCGGAACCCAGCAGAGTCAGAACATCTAGGAAAAAAAATATCCAGAGAGCAATTAGTTTGTAATTCTGCCAAGTTATTTTTTTCAGATGAAAGGTACATCTGAAAAGATTGGATTTTCCCTTCTTCCCGTCGTTCTCAGGTCAAGAGGCCACCCCAGATGCGTAGGGCACGCGTTAGGTTTGGTTGCTGAGCTGAGCCTCGAGTGACTTTCTGTGAAACCAGGGAAGTGAAAACACCTTTCATATTCTTCGTGAACTTCATGAGCTTTAACTGAGCAAAAGCAGGAAAACTTTCAGCTGCACAGTATTTTAGGTTTATAGTTTTGTTAGGTTGGGGTTGTTTTCCTGTTTTCATTTCATGAGAGTGATAGTGCTGGTGACATTCATAAAACCATTATAGCATTGCTTGTGGTACAAGCAGTTAGATGTGGTAACACCCTGAACCTTCTAGTGATATTTAGTGCATTCTGATTGAGAATGCTCACAGAGACAGGGTTTTTATTTAGGCTTTCTAGATACAGGTTTTGAGAGATATCACTGCTTCTGTTCTGTTTGGAAAGCGAGACAGAGAGACGTGACTTGAGTTGTTCAGGGAGTCAGGAAAAGCCAATTCAAACCAGCTGGATCCTCAGACCACCAGTCCAGCACCCCATGGAGCAGAGCCCATGGCTGCCCCAGAGCTGCTGCACTGGAAACCAGCGATGCAACCCTTTGTTTGACATGGGGCACTCCAGGCCCTGGGGGATTTGCACACTAAGCCTTTGTGTGACAACACTCAAATCTCAGGCTTACAAACACAGGGGTGATGAGTGTGTTGTAAGTGTTTGGATAGATAAAACCAAAATGAACTGTTAAAATGGCTCCATTTTTTAACTGGTAAAAAAAAAAAAAAAGCTCAGCGAGACAAGATATTACCACAGCTAAGAACAGCTCTGAAAGGATGTCAAGATAGTGCTACTATCAACACTGAGCATTTGTGGTGATCCTTCAGAAAAAAAAATAAGCTGAGAAACAATTTTTCTTCGTTCTGTCCCCTGGGGACATGCTGACTAGTGATGACTTGTCTGGCTCAGTTATGTGTATTCTAATTCACTTTCTTTGCCAAGATCAGTCAACACTCATTAGAAGTAAACTTCAGCACTTAGTTGAGATTCAGTAAATAGCTTTATTAGTTTAGGTGAAATACTCTTAAGTCTTCAGCCTTACCCAGATGACACGGTAATCTGGGTGTAACAAGGAGAGAAACTACTCATAAATCCTTCTGTTATTTCAGTGTCACTGAAATGGAGTTGAGTTTTATAAATTACTGGTTTGGCTCTCCTTCTATGGAGATTTTGCTATTACAAACCCAAGATTCGATCATTTTTTCTAGATGTAAGCTTAATTTTAATTCAGAAAATTATTTGATCGCTCGATTACACCTGGCTAATGCAAACCTAAATGTAGACTGAAGTCTGAGTTTTTAAAAATCCTTAAGACTCTACTAGAATTAGTAAAATGAATTAATTCCTGATATATACATGATCTGTTAATGGTGATAAAGCACTTCAACATAAGGTTTATTGATGGAAACCATTGCACTGTTAGATACTATTATAGAAAACATTGCATTGTTAGAAGCACATTGCACTTGCCAGACATAAGAATGCATTTGTACTTGGGCTACAAGTTTGTGTAAGGATGCAGCTTATAACCACTTCAAAATTATAACAGACTAAAGGAAGCAAAGTTTGGTGATTGGCATAACTTTAACAGTTTTTCTCTTCTCCATACTTTTCTTTAAAACAAGCATCCAACATTCCAGTGTCTTGCAATCAGTCAGTTTGTAGCAGTGTTACAGGATCAGAGCCACAGCCACAGGATCAGTCATGATAGTTAGCTGAGAAGTGTTCTCAGGTAAATTACATGGGAGATGGCCTGTGCATGAGGCTTTTAGAATTATTTTTATAAAACCAACAGCAAATCACCAAAGGAAAAAATCCCACAGTATACTTGCACGCAGGTTTGCTTGGAATCAGGTTCTTGCCTTAGTGCTGGTGTAGTTGTTACAACCCCGAGGCCCCTTCTGAAATCAGGACACAAAGCCACTGTTGGGATCTTGGGAGGTACCAAGTGGATCTCCTGTTTCTCAGGGCTGCTGACAGACAGATAGTGAGTATGTGTATACAAGCATGTGATGTAATTTTTAAGGATGTGGAACTGTTGGTTCTTAGTTTGGAGATTCTGTGTGTGTAAAAGAGATGGAAGGCAATAAGAACCATTTCTTCAGCTCGTGGTCTGCACTGAATCACTGGTGCGGATTCTGAGAAGATTCTGAACTTTCATCTTGTCACTGAAAATTATCAATAGTGAGGCAATTTGAAAACATAGAAACCTGTGGAATAGTATAATGTGTGTAGTCCAGCTCTGTGAATATTTTGAACTGCTGTCCTCTTTCTTTGTGTCATCTCTCATAACTATTCCTAAACTGTAATGATCTAACTTGAATTTGAGTTAACACAATTACTTATAATTTAAAAATACAGCAATAGTTAGAGTACACATAATGTCAACAGGGCTTCAAGGAACTTGTTAACAAATGTAAATTTAATTTCAGCACACATAAATGGACCCAGGTATGGCAGCAGCCTCATTATCCAATAAAAATCAGTGATGTGAAGTCGACATATATTTTGCTCCAGGAGTCTGACAGCCATTTTCTCTGCAACATTTGATAGTACGAGAGCAGATGTAAAGATGAGATTCCAATTATGGTACTTCTTATTTAAATCTGCATCTTTTATTAACCTCATGCACCCATTAGAACAGGTGAATGGAAATTATCAGATCTATATCACATAAATGGTTTTTATGTTATAAACAGATGATAGGAAATCTCACTTGTACAGTTTCAGTGTGATTTAAATCTATTTAATGACTGGTTTGCAGACTTTCATTTCAGAATTTAATGTGGTTATAAATATACAGTGAAACAGCTTGTTAATATTTTCTCAGGTTAACATATTGATAATGTGGTCAGGGAAAATGTCTGTCTGTGGCAAACAGGACATTAAGAACAGAAAGCTATGAATAAGTTGAATTTCTTGACATATGTGAATGGACTTGTGGCAATATGCAGGGGATGGAAGGATTTTCATTAACATAAACCCATTTTAGTTTCTGAAGGGCTCAGTGATCTAAATCCTCTCAGTATTTATCTACGTTTCAGTATTTACGTCTAGATCTAGGTCACGCTCTACATCTATTTGAGGTTTTCATACAGCCTTCATGTTTCTCATGTTTTATGATCTTTAGCTGCATTTTTTTCAGACAGGAATCTGGGACTAAAGAAAGCAAAGGCAATCTATGTGGTTCTGTTCCCAGGTTTGTGAGCGCTGATGAAGTTTGTTACTTTAGGTGGCTGGGTTATGTGTCTTCACCAGTTCCAGACCTGGAGCGGAATCCCTGCATCATTAGTACCCCCCTGGTGGGAATGTAGTAACTTGATTGTAGCTACTCCACAGTCTGTCTGCAGGAGACAGGTATACCCTGAGTGGCCCATGCAAGGTGTGCAGGATGTTTGCAGTGGAACAGGAATGGCATTTAGGTGATGTCCTAGCAGTCTGGTGTACTCAGTGGACAATAATCCTGCATGATCCGTTTCTGACATTGCTAACTTTTGCAAGGTTTTAGACAAAGTCATGAAACAATAAATTAACCCAAGTCATGGTACTCTCATTTTGGTACAGATAAAGATATACTTCTCAATTAAACTTTCTATTTCTTGGAAGAACTGAAAGTTTGGTCCACCGTTGTGTCAGGAAGCATGATGTGAATACTGTTGAATTCCAGTGTGCACACCCAGCTGTTTCTGTGAACATGGCATCAAAAATACAGGCCATGTCATAGTTTTGTTATAAGCTACAAGTACTACTTAGCAAATTAAATGCTGACATGTTTGCTAAAGGAAAGAATTTTGACAATATCACTGTAAAAAGCCATGATTTTTAACACCAAATACTTACAGCAGCTTGAAGCCTAAATCTACTGCAAGCTAAATTAATCCGGTAGCATGCCTAAGTTTTTGTGGAGAACACAAACAAGCACAGGATGGAGCTGGCAATACTAGGGTTTTATTGCTTATGTAAACCAAAGGCTAAGTGTTTGAGATATCGTTGAGAAAGAAAAAATTAAACTTTTCTCCATGAATCAACAAGAAGGAGATACGAACCTAATTGCTGACCTGTCAGGTGTGAGAGGTAACCTGTGTGTGCCACCACCAGCATATATACTGGAGGTGTCAGTGCTAATACCCTTTTCTTCTCAGTTTTGTTTGGGAGGCAAATATTTAAGTATTGTTATTATGACATTCCTGCAATTTAAACATATATTTGTTGAAGTTATTCAGTAATTCAAGTCAAATCAAAAGATAGTTCACAAATACTCTGAAGTTGATACTTTTTGCAGAAAAAATTTGGTTTCAGCTGTTCCCAGAGCTGTAGCCAGGGCAAAATGAAGAGAAACACACTGTCCAGTGTTTAGCTTAACCTAACATAAGCAGCTAAGCTCCTGCACCACAAACTGGGGTTTGGATTGGGGAAGGGGGTAAGACAATGCCACAGACATTCTTTCATTATGTGGAAGTGAAAAAGTTGCTCTCTACGTTGTCCTCCTCTCTTCCATTCTCTTGGAGCAAATATTTGGAAGTGTAAGAGGAGGGTAGATCTTGTAGTCATCACCTAAGTCTGTGGGTGTTAGGCTTTTACACAGAAATGAAATGATTCAGAATTCTGACTCTTTGTCGCTTGCTTATTCCAGAGGTGGTCAGCATCTCAGGAACCTACCATGTGTGATGGATCCTTGACAGACTGGTTTAGAGAGAAGCTACAGAGGATGCTGTATTTTTGTCTTAGTTGCCTGTAAAGCTGAATTACAAGGTGGGGGTGAGCCCAACCTGTAGTTATGGCTACCCACTCTGCAGAGGAAACAAATAGGACTGATTCTCCTCCACTTAGGTAACACTGTGAAGTGCTCAAAAATAGTGGATTTGCTCTTTCCATCTGCAATTCTCAGTAATTATCTGTTTGTTACTGTTAAACAGTTGTCACATGTTTTCGATTGCTTTATTCTAAATGAGGATAAATAAAACACATTCTTGAGGCTGATAGGAGGAACAGTTCCATCCCTGTTCCTGGTTAGAGATCATACAGGAATATGCATACATAACAGTGCATATATTATTGCAATATAATTGCATATTCTGTTCTCTGTCAGTATTCAGGAACCTTAGAGAAAGGCAGTTTCTGCAGTGCTTCTTCTGTCTAGACTAACACTGAGCAGATGGCTTGTGGCATGATTTGTAAAAAGACACACAAAAAAATATGGCTGATTTTCGGTCGCAGTTTGTACCCATACATGGATGTTTATTCCCTTCCTGACACATGATATTTACAGTGAATAGCAAAGCAGTTGCAGCAGTTATGGAATCATCAGAAGGAAATGACTCGATCCTTGTGGGTCCCTTCCAACTCAGAATATTCTGGGATTCTGTGATCAGTAATGCTGTTAGAAATCAGTAATGAAAGGACTTGTAAAGAGTGCCAACAAGATTTCCTGCAGCAACTACACACCTTGCAAGATAGTCAGCTGAGAACCATGGAATGGATACTTTAAAAGTGCTGATTATTGGTTATTTCCAGTTGTTCCTCTTAATCCAGATGCATGAGCATCTGGATTTTGTAAGAAAGGAGGCTGAGGGTAATTAGTCCATACTTAGCCCCCAATCTCTTGATTACTTTGAGTCATCCTTCTTTCCCTAATAGTAATGGAGCCCTTGAGATAGATGGTAGCAGCATGCCATCCAAGTGTGACAGTGATGCCTTTTGGTCTTTTTTATATCCATGTCGAATATGTTTTATTTTTGTCCCAGATAACTCAAGCTAGGATGGAAATCTGCTTTAAGATATACAGTAATAAAGCACTGTTGCTTAGACTATGGAAGGTGGGCAGTGCTTTTCTCTGGCCTGTGCTTACCTCACCAGAATCAGTTATGAAGCTGTCTATGAGATGCAGGTTCTTTCATCCCTCAGAAAAGGAAAATTTTATGCATATAAGCCGTTAACTTTTGTCCTCCTTATTCACAAGTACAAAGACTTCTGCTGATGAGGCACTGAAAGATAAGAAACAACTCGGTGCAGATCTGTTCCACCCAGCTTCTGGATACACTAGTGGAAGATCTTCATCCCAGATGTTTCTGTTGGTAAAGGAAGGCAGTTTGGTTTTCCCTGCTGCCCAGAGGTAGGTCAGCAACCACCCCTCCTTTTCCGATGTACCTTATGCTACTCATTTTGACAGAAATTACTTCTGTCGCTCATATAAAGAAATTCTGTGGTGGTCTAGCTTCAAACGGGTGCTGTTTAAACTCTCCACCACCTTTACCTGGTTCCATGTCTCCTTTTCTTGTTGTGTGTCCCTGTAACATAGAAAAATGTCATTCACTCTGTATTGCCACAGCCGAAGACTGGTGCTGCTGTATTACATTGCCAAGGAATTGCTAGGCCTTCACAGTTTGTTTTGCTTCGTATTTGAGAATAAGCAGGGCAGTTTTGGAAATAACCTAAATGTTAAAAACCCTCAGCTGTAACAGCAATGATGCTCACTGATGGGTTTTGGGTACAATGTAAAATAATTAGTGGTAAGAAGCAAAAAAAGCCCACAATCTGGTAAAATCTCCCTGAACAAACACACAGTGGAGAACAACTCCCAGAGGTATACAGAGCAAGGAGTACCTGTGGGGCGAGAAGAACAAGACAGGAGGGCGGCAAAGGGTTGTGAGATCTGGAAAACAGATTTCATGAATTGTCCCTTCTGTGGGAATGTTTCTGCAGCGGTCCCTGGTGAATACACTCACAGTGACCTGCCTTCATCACCTTAAAGTGCAATTTCTGGTTTCAGTGATGAGGATCAGTAAATGCAGCAGTAATAATGGTTGCAGGCAAATCTCTTTTTACCCTGTCAGTGGTGAGATTGCTTGTCTTTTGTCCTTGCATACAAGTGAAAAAAGATTGTCTCCAGTGATCCATCCTGCTTTGAAAACCTCTTCAAGAACTTTTAACTTAATAAGTATTGTAGTGTGCGTTCTTATAGTTTGCAAACGTGGAACATTTGTTTTTCACATGTTGATGCTTTCTTAAGACTTTCCCTTCCTTAAAACCTAATCTTTTCCTGTGCTGTCAGCAGAAGACTGTAATCTTCCGTTAGAAAAATCTGTTGAAAATTCCCGTTACATTTGTTTACGTGTGCGCAACTGTTTATAAACCAGTGCATCTTAAATAGGATTCATTACGAAACGGTAATTCTTTGTTTTCTTTCATTTTGTTTGGTCAACTGAAAAAGAACATCTGTACCATCATCCTCACTGCGATTTTCCACCCTGGCAATTACCCACACGAGCAAAGATCATGTGCTGTTTTAGAGAGCAGGATATGATTGTACAGGGTTTCTGTTGATATGGGTAATTCAGTGGAAAAACTCTGATTAGACTAATCTTGCCAATGGGTAGTAAGGGACACATTAGGTGGCTTACCTGTAATTTAGATTTCTTTTAAGCTAGTTACAAATTGATGTTTTTGTGTACCTAAAAAGACATTAGAAAAAGATGTATTATTTATAGCTACTGCTTCCTAATGGAAGTTAAAACTTTTTAAATGCATAATGCATTTGCACTAAGGAAAATATGTCTAATATTTCTTAAATGTCAAATATATTTAAATATTTAAAAAAATAGTTGAATTTTTGCTTCATTTAGCAATATATTTTAAAAATGCATTCAGCATTGTGAGTTGTTTTTGAAATGCATTATCCAGCTAGCAACTGAATGAAATATTTATCTGGCATGCTGACATAAAGATGCAAAAATCATTATAAGTATAATTCTTTTCATAGAGGTCTTTAAAGTGAGGTCAAATTTCCATTCATTCATAGCCACAGTACAAGGTTACTAGAAGGTCACCTCTTCTGAATAAATAGAGCAGTAGTTACAGTAGAAAACAATGAAAGCTGCTCAATTGAATCCTTAAGTGCTTATTCTTTGTGCAACTGCAAAGAATTACAGCAATTGTTGAATTCTATTATTTTGAGCATTTCAAGCTAAAGAGTCTAATCCAAATATTGTTGCAACCATTGTGAGATTTAGTGCTTGGTGGGGCCTGATCCATCCTTTTAGGTACTCTGCCTTTTGTTTTCCAGGACCTTTGAGACAAATAAATCTGAATCATCAGTAGCAAAGCTTGTTTGTGAAGCTGGAGGTGCTTCTGCCATCAAAAGCGCTGAATCCGCTCTCAAAAATTTTGTAGTTTGCTGTGATGTGTGTGACATTCAGCTGTTATCAACTGATTGGGGGAATGGACCTGTCCTGCCTTTGGTGAAACTTTCAAGTGCAAGTGCGTCTGAAGAGGGTTGGAAACTTAGCCAGGTGCAGAAATCAGGAATAGGTGCAATCAGGAATAATAACTGGAGAGTGAAATTAGAAGAGACAGCATACAGACCTCTTCTTCCTCTTTGCTGGTGCTCTCCTGCAGGGGACTAAGGAAAATCTGACTTTTGAGGTCTGTTCCATTTGTCCATTGGAATTTGTTCTCCCCAACAACTCCTCTTTTCAGATAAGTCAAGCAAAAATGCTTCTGCCAGAAGGTAGAGACCAGAAAGGGCTTGGAGGTTCTTTGCTCATCCTCAACTTACCCCGTCCATCTGTCTTTCCACCAGTCTCCCTCTGTGCTGAATGCTGCCTGTGCTCAGAATTTATCTTTCCAGGTAGTTGTGTTTTGAATTACAAGCTTTCTTGGACCATGTGAGTCTTTCCCCAGTGCATTATATAGTCATGTTGTACTGTAGAACCTTTGACTACCTCAGCATTTTAGTATTTTACTGTTTCTTCTGTGGTCTCTCTATTGCAATAAAAAACTACAAGTGACAAGTCAATCAAGAGAGTGCACCATGCTTAGTTAAATTTGTATCTGAAAATTCTGCTGACATTACCCAATTCATAATCTGATCTAGGGAGCATGTCTGTTGTGGGCTCTGGCTTTTGAAATTTATTTTTTTTAATTCCATTCTTCTCCAGTACCATTGTGTAGGGTTATTGAAATGCTTAGGGACCTGATTTTCCAAGATGCTCCTCAGCCAGATCTTCAATAGTTCACTGATTAATAGGTCTGAAAATCAGGCTCCTAGTGTGCATTCTGTTGAGCATTGACCTCCCATAAAAGACATAATGATGTCTTCCCCAGCCAGTCTTGCAGAACTGCCCCCAAAAAGGATTTTGCTGACTTAGTGAACTGTTTAAAATTTCTAATAATCTAAAAATGCATGTGCGTCTTGTGGGGTCACTTTATTCCTGCTGTTGTAGATAACAGTGGTAAACCTTTTCTTTTCCCTCTTTCAAAGAAAGCTTTCATTTTATAGTTTCTGAGTGTGGCACCAGTGTTTCCATTGCACTCTTTCTGATGACATTTAGGTCTTTTCCCTGACTGCCATAATTTAATTTATTGCTAGTATGTATACATGCATGAATAGTTCAGATTTCACTTCCTAGATAGTAATTTGCACTTCTGGCATTTAATTTCATTTGCTGTTGGGTTGTATGTTTTATAGTTTCTGACTGGCTTTTCCCTCAACAAAACGTTGCCAGCATGAAATAATTGGTATGGGAAAAGGCTGCACACATGGATTATGTATAAAGGGACTTAATTGATTAGCTTTGCAAAAGATCCAATCTTTGCCTGGTGTACGTTTGCCCCAGTTCAGTCAATGATACCAAATTTCTATGGGTGGCTCAGCACGTCACAAAAATGCCTTCTCTTTTCTCATGAGGGTGGATGCTCAGCTATCCTGAGCACAGAGCTACTGGATTGCACTTTGTAATTCTTGAAATACATGGCAAAATCTCAAAGTTTTCAAAGTTTTGACTTTGGATGATTCTTGGTGGGTTGTTTTTTTTTTAATACTAAAGGTATTTTTTCTGTTCCTCTCTGCCTTAGTACAAGATGGTAAAATGCCAAATTAAATTACAACTGCTATAGGATTATATAACAATACTACTTTAACTTTTCAATATAGTCTTTCTGTATCTATTTCATTGAATATCCATAATATTCAAAATTCACTTTGCACTGTATGAAAATTTTAGGTGACAACCTAGTGTAAAATATTGGTAATTTGTCAGTAACAGAGTAGAGGAAATTAAAAAAGTGGTTTGCGTGGTTAATAAAAATTATCAAGATACTTCTAAAATAATTACTTCATAAAAGTACCCATAGGGAAAGTTCTGCAAAACGTTTCTGCAGAAGCTTTTAAAATCAAAGGAGTATTTCTTCAGTTTGGACTTGTCAAACGATTCATATAGTTACTGGTTTTTTTTCCCCTTTGTGCTTTGGCCCTACACTTGAGAAGAGAATTATGAATGTAAATAAATACAAATCAATAGGAACACTGTTTTATTATTTCACTGGGAATTTCTGTACAATTTGAGAGCAACTTGCTACAAGTTGAGCAGATGATTAAGGTTAACCTTGATCTTAAGCCAGCTAGGTTGGATTACATTCTATCAGCAAGGGATTTAAATTTACTCGGACACGTTTTAATTGGCATTTATACAACGTGTACTCACAGATGCTGAATTCATTGAGAAATACTGAGTGCCATCTGTTTAACTCTGTTTCCTCTCTATTAAAGTATAATAAAATAAGGCCAGGCCCTTCTGGCTTGCTAATATATTTATCTTTCAGAATACAATATGTTAATTACCGCATCAATAATGTGTTATTCTGTGCTAGATATTAATTTCTGTGTTTAATTAAAAGTAACCTTATTTTCTCTGCTCTTTTTCATAGCTGTTTCCTCTGTAAAAATGTCTTTAAAAGTACTGGATGATTGTTTCCATGTTTGCTGAATGGAGGTGCAACTACTATTGATTCACATGGAAAAATAATTGAAGTTAGTAAATAACATCCAGCCCATTTCTAAAGAATTTGGCTTCCCATAAAACATGATTGTTATTGATCGATCATGTTGCCTAAAGTAAGCAGGTATAAATTCTAGATACATTTTATTTTATGATGAACAATACATGCACATGTTAGTACATTACAGTTATTTGGGAACATGACAAACAAAAGGGATTTGGATTACATGGACAGTATGATAATATATATATGCATATATATACGTACAAAAGTGTTCATGTGCTAATTTCCAACCCCATATGGTAAACACAGCAAAAAAATATTTTTTGATGGGTTTTGTTTTGGTTTTACTTGAACACTGTACTTGCACTTTAACAGATTGAAGACCTTTTCCTCTGCTTTTGGCATTTAGAGGGAGAACTGACAGATCTCTCTCTAACTGAGGAAAACTTTTAGGCATATCTTAAATTTATTGTTCCTCCAGAAACACTGGGACATGGTTAAGCCCTTTTCTAACTTGTGTTTCAATATTTCTCTTTTATTTTTTAATTAATGTAACTCATGGAAGGTGTGAATTTTCATGGTGAGGAGTAGGAGATTCCTCTTTTTTAATTTAAAGCTTAGAGTCTTCTCCAAATTAGTTACCTGTTCTTTATGTTCTTACAGTAGAAGCTGTTTAATGCAGTAAGAGGTTTTCCAAATTTCTGTTGAGGTCATACTTCTACTTGTGTAGATGCCAGTCTTTTTTTTAGCACTGTTGCTTCCTGCATGAGAAATAAATGTTTTTTGATGAAATTTTGATACTAGTTTATCTGTTGCATTTCCATATTTTTCTACTTGATCTTAAATCAGCTTTTAGAGTAATTTGGATGTGTGTTATAGGAAAATGTAAAAGTTGCAGAGGGTAAGTCGATTAGAATGTAAAATATAGAGCACAGGGAGTTAATGAGATGAAAGATGTATGGTAACATCTAACCATGCAATCACATACCTTCTCTCTATCTCCTTTTTTTTTTTCCCCCCTATTTCTTGTCCCCTCCCGAGGTTTTCTTTGCAGGGTAAGCTGGCTGAAATTTGAATGTTAATTGTTCAGGTTATACAGATAATTTGTGAAATTTTCCTGTTTTACCTGGGCAAGATATTTGCCTTTGATAGTGCGTTTGCAGAGCTTTCTTTATGTAAAGCTTGTTACAACAGTGCCTCAGCTTTCATCATTTCTCTGTGGTGGGTTATATTGAAATAATAGTAATTCCCTTGCATACTATGCAATTAGCCTTGCTAGATGATATTGGATCTACAGATTTAGTTTCAAAGGAAAGGTTAAGACACCATGAGTATCTTTTTCCTTTGAAGTATGCTGTTGAGATTTCATCTGGGGATGAAAGGGTGCTGACTTATAGGGCAGTGGGGGCTAAAAGAAGAATGCCCATCTCAAATATGGGCAAATGAGATTGTTTCTATTCTCTGCAAATAGTGCCCTGTAAAACACTGACTCTTCAAAGAGCTGAAGAGTTAATCAGATAGATGTTGATGGATATAGCAGGGTCAGTGTCCAATAAGATTTTAGGAAAAAAAACCCAATCCTTTCTGGCAAAAAAGAAATCATATTAAATAGACATGCATGTAATAGATATTTATTTTTTTACTTGTTACCAGCAGGGCTAAGCTAAGTGTATTCCCACTTGAAAAGTATCTTTTTAATTATCCATCTGTTTTTCCCTTACCTTTCATTATTCTGTCTGAATTGGTGGTTCTGTGTGCTTCAAATGGTATGTAGATTAATTTCAGTTCTGGAAGTCTTAAATTATTTATACTGTTTGGGAATAATGTGCATTCCCATTGTTTACAGCTGTGGTGTTTCTGATTATGTAGCATCGGTCTTGTTTTGCTGAGAATGTCCTCTGTTGATTAACTCTCTAGATAGTTTGATAATGGGCTATATCCAAATGATGTATATACAAATCCCAGGTGTCTGCATGAACTTGGCAGGGTTTAGTGAGGTATTTGTTACTGGTGATTTTTTTTAGTTGAATACATATAGAGTTACCCCTTCCCTCTTTAAAAATTTTTCCTCTGAGAGATTAGATAGTTTTGTCTATCATACAGTTTTACATGTTAGAATAGCAAAGGCCATGTATGGAGATTTACAGTGATAACAGAAGTTTGACACCATAATGGGAATAAATGCTAGTGGCATTTCTTGCTTCTGATAACTGGTAAAAGCACTTTCTTTATTTTTGCTGGTTACTCGTACTCTTAAGGGTTCCCTTTTTTAGGCCAAGTACATTGATTCAATGTGTTTGTATATATGTAATATTATTTCTGTTAACCCTCTTCCTCCTGGTTAGTTTTGTAATCACTACCCAAAGTCTAATAAATTCACATACACTGAAAAAAACCCCTGTTATGTGAACTTAAAACTTATCTGACACTTCTAAGATTGCTGTAGTTGATATTAATGAGGATTTTTTGTGATATATGTTGTTCTCAGTCCTGCTGCATGTTCACTATGTGTACAGCAAGTAGTTGCAAATAGTGCAAGCCAATAGAAGGGTATTTTTAGAGGGAAGCAGTTGGCCTGAGAAGTGTTGTCCACACTCTGCACATTTCATGAAGGCTCCAGTTTGGTCTGTTGCCTGAACATCCATTGGAACCTGGTGTTCATCTTCTGGTCTATGTTCATCTTCTGGTCTAGTTCCATCCATAACCCTTCAAATAATTAGCCCCCATCACAAGATATGAATCAAAGCCTGTTTGGTGGAGAAGATTTGGAGATCTCATTCACAGTGCTGGGCTGATCCAAACCCAAGTACTGACATCGCAGACATATCCACAGGGAAACTTCATTTTGCTTTTGAGTTTGTTTTTTGCTCTGTTTGGAAGGACAGTGAAGAGAAGCTGAATTTAATTTTTCATTTCTTTTGTGTGTTTGCTTGAAGCCTATATAAATATGCATACCAGAAACCTAACAAATTAGTTGAAAATCTGATGTGCCTGGTACAGCTTCCTGTGCTAACTAACTAACTAGGATGGAAAACCAGAAGTAGAGTGCTGAAGCCTATGTTCTTTTGCACTAAAGACACCAAGAATAATGAGTTGCAATAAATAATCCCAGCAGTGCCATTCACCAGTAAGTTTTAAAGTGTCTAACAATGAAAGTAATCAGCATCCCACTGGAAAGTCCTGTAACACCAAAAACATATTGTCACAGTATATTAGAAAAACAAGTGTAAGGATTTTGGCAATCCAGCTACTGTTTTGAGATTGGTATTTTCCCCCTTAACTCAGTTGTTTCTGAATGAATTATTAGAAGATACCGGTAGCTTTTATCACACAAGTTCAATGGCTTCTAAATACCCTGTTTGGCAAAATTAATAGCAATGTATTTACTTTTTTAAATTGTCCTGAAAATATATTTTTTCTGCATCTACTGATAGTCTTGATCGAGTCTTATAATGTTTTCAAGCTTACTTTTTGTGCTTAAACATACAGAAAAGAATGAGACCACTGAACCGACTTGAAAATTTATTCAGAGTTTGTGAAGAAACAGAAGAATCTTGGTCTCAATACCACCTTTGCTTTTTCTCTCTATAATAATTCTTAATGGAAATCTAAAGAGTCTTGTGGTTTACCAGGACATTAACCTGTGTGGGCTGCTCAGGATGGGTAGAAATGGAATTAACACAATTGGTAGGTCTTTGTAGAGTGTCTCATGGCACTCCACAGCTGAGGTTTGTAAGGGCAAGGGACATCAAGCGTAGGTATTTCTCCTAATACTACACCAGCTTGTATGGAATTAAAAAAAAAGCTTGGTCTGTTGAATTTTGTCCAAACTTTCGTCATTAGTAAGTAGAAATACCAAAAAGGAGGGGCAAAAAAAGACAACAGTCAAATTGCTGGAAGACCATGTTACAGTTTCTTTACCCCAGTAATTTCCTGGGGAGTTATGAAGAAGTTACACTGTACTGTGGCCTCACAGGCTTTAAAACAGAGGCAAAACCAGCATTTCCCCAAAATGCACTCACTGCCTCGATCCATTTTGACCTTCACAGCCACTTCTGTTACGTTGACTTGTTTTGTCCCAGGTGCATTTAAAAGTTCCTATTCCAAACAGTCCAAGTTAACATTACAGTCACCCACTTTCCTTTTCCTTTGGTGGGGAGTGCAGATGCGTTGCCTCACGTGCCACAAAGCCCCCACCACCCCAGGGTGCCTCAGAGCTTTGCTGAGTTGGGCAGCGATGGATGCCAGCATCTCTTCTGTAGCTGTTATTAAAGATGCTATCTTTAGCTGCAAGACTGAAGTTATGCAGCTTAATGTTCTGTGTGTATTAAAGCATTAATGAAAACACAGGGTAGAAAACAATGAATGCGACCTGATATAAAAGGAAGCGTTTAATCAAAATTAAAATCTCCAGTAATGAAATCTGCCTGGCTTTATGTGCATTTGTGTTCATGCTGAGCATCGCCCTCTGTTTCCTTTTGTTAATTCTGAATCAGACTTCTGGCTGCTGTCTTACCACATGGGGTGATCCAGAACTTCATGCACTCCTTCCTGCCAGCAATACAGCAGACTCTGCTAACAGGCAATGTTTCTCTGATTTTTACTCAGTAGCACTTATTGCACATTAAATACTAACATACCGATCAGTTGGCACGTTGCCTTTGACTATCTCATTGGGATTGAAGCCAGAATAAGAGTCCAAATGCAGAAGTACTTTTCTGTATGATTTTACTGTCTTGCCATTTACAGTAACATATAAATCTCCAAGAGCTGCAATTCACAGTTCCAACTTGGTGAACTTGGTGTGTCCCTTTGCTTACAAAACCGTTTTTCATTGTTATAGCTTTTAACTTTACTACTTTTTGTAATGCTCTTTGTGGAATTTTACAGTATTTGAAGCCTTCAGATGTTTTCCAAATGATGAGCTATTGTTGTAAATCATGAAGATGTCTGTCTTGTGATTTCTCAAATTCTGAACAGTAAAAAAATTGAGTGTATGGTATTTTGCCATGCTTCTTTATAGTGAGAAAGCAGAATGACTCATTTCTTAGAATATGCCTGAAATAGAACAAAGGTTTGCCTTGTGCCATTTGGGATCTAACTGAAAGCAGTTAATTTAATTAGATGAAGACTGTATTTCTATATGACCTCTGTGTAAGTCTGTCTACCATTTTCCCCTGAGGAGATTTCTTGCATTGTTTTCCAAAACCGGCAGAAGTCATTTGGAAAGTATATGATATTTGGTATAAATGTAATTTTGAAAAGGTTTATCCATGTCTACAATGGCAATCTCTTATCAATTTACATCTTAAGTCTTTTAGGAGGGAAAAACCAATATAACATTATTCTAAGGATTATGTATTCATGTATTTGGACATGCAGAGTATAATTAACAAAACATCTACTATCTAACTCAGGTATGTCTGGAGAGAGGAAAAAAGGGAGTGGAACTCTGTGGTCTGCAGATCCTGTCAAGAGAATAAAATTGTGTACAATAAGAGAATGACAGAACACAATAAAAATTTATGCAATAGTTCAGCAACGTTTTTGAGCAGGGTGGCCTTGCTGTAGTGTGTGGTGCCAACAAATGCTGTTGTTAGCTCTGCTGTTATTTAGAATTAGCCACTCAGCCATATAAAGTTTCTGCATCTTGCCCCTTCTGACTGATGGTTCAGGCTTGACCTCACTTGTAATGGGGGAATACAATTTTCCAGAATATTAAAGAAGCAACTTAGCTCTTCAAGTGCGATAATGATACCGTATATTCTCTGATATTAAAATGTCATATTTTTCAACCACTTCAACAGCATAATGGTGATTTTTTCATGGAAATAGAGTCCTTTCAAAAAGCATTGATGGTAGTAGTGCAGTTATAACACCCTAGGATTTGAATGCTAAGCAGAAGGACATGGATAAAATTACTGTGTTGAGACAGGACCTTGAGCGAAACACTAACATCGTGCCTATGCAGATTTAGGGCTATGCACACTGCAGAAACCTTATCATGAATCTATTTCTTTGAAAACGTCTCTGAAAAGCTTTTTTCTTGAGAGTGAAAGGATTATTAGCAAATGTACAAGCATCAGCCATTTAAGTCTTTCCTGCACTACAGGAACAGTGCTGCCACAATTTCGTTGACAAGTCTCTGGAGTAGTCACTTCTCTTCTTTTAATACAGGTAAAGATAAATGAGGTTTCTTTAGATCTGACCTACTGAGGGATTTTTCGCTTAAAAACTAGAGGAAGAGAGTCAGTTTTACACAACTCAAACCAGCATAGCTTGCTATTTGAGAGCAACACCTTTTAAATCAGTTGCAATCTGGCTCCATTTGCCAGTACCATAACATCCCAGCTTTAACCTCTAGATGAAAATTGGCTAAATGTTTGCTTTATGTCCTTGCTACCTGTATTTCTTCCTTTATTTTTTTCCCCTGGAATCCTGAGTTACAGGACAGTGGCATTTCTGGGTTGGTTCTTGTCTTCTTTCGTGAAAGGGAACCCGATTCTGCTCATGAGATAAGGTTTGGTAAGTAGTTAAGGAAAACACTGGAGTTTTGGTGTAGTGTCTTTTCATGTTTTTTCTTTCTTTTTTTGGTCCGTCTGTCTCTTCTTTCATTTTCTCTTTACGCTTTAATTTGGAGGGCCAAGACAAGATCTCGCTGCAGCCTCTTAATCTGCTTCTTTATCTCCATTATAATCTGCTTTCTAGGAAGGCCATTGCAGCCAACAGTTCATTGCAAACTGAACACCAGAGCCTTAATTCAGAGTGTACAAAGAAAAATCTTTATTTACAGGCTGCAACCAAATCCTTGGATTTAAAGACGCAAACCCTTCTTTGCCTAGGGAAAATTAATGTATGATGTCTGAAAGACGTAGTTCTTGGGTGAACTGTGTTGTGTCTAAAACCCCTTGGTTTGTGTCCATAAATTTAGAAATACACTGTGTTAGTCATGCTGAAAATATTGTCTGTAATCCAGCATGATTCGAATAACCCCAAAACTCTAAATGAAATGAATACTACTACTATTACTAATACTACTAATATTAATGATGATGATAAAAAAAAACCAAAGCAAATGCTGGTAAATATTTAGGGAAGGGGAAGGGAAATTGTCTCTGCAATCTGTACCATGGACTCTATCCTTCCAGGAGATAAATTCTTATTTACAGGTAGTAAATTCCTTGTCCTAGAGTGTAATACGTGGAAGGCGTTGAGAGGGATCGCGTTTTCTACACAGTCAGTCAAATTAATAATTAGGTCTCTTCTCCTTATCTGTTTTCAGTTTTCAATCAACCTAAGGGATACTCTCAGAGCTGCGTGCCTGAGGCATCACAGATCCTTCAGGGTTTAATTAGGTTTCCCAGTGCTGCAGCATGCTCTCTTAGGCCTGTCAGTTACCCTTCTCACAGGAGTTAAAATTACTCTTTATATGACTTATCAGATTTGGTCATTTAATTGATTCCCAATTCATTATCTAATCCATTTACAATTTCCTTCTCACACATGGAAATATTGTTGTGGGTTGACAGCTGTGTCACCCAGTAAGATTCCTGGCAATACTTAAAGCCCAAATCTTAAACTAGTGAAATAAAATCGACATTGTGAGTGGTTTCCATAAATTTTTATAATGATCATAAGTAACTTGCAACCAATGGTTTTTACTTGGAAGTCTTTATTTCTTGCAACCTGCTCCTTAAACATGAATTTCTTTCTATTGACAATATTAAGTTTCTTAATGACAATAACGAATGACAATAAATATGTTTATTTCAGAGTCTTTATGTGCAGTCATATGTTTATTGCCAAATGCCTAAATACTTAACTGCTTTTTCAGTGTAGTATATTGCTTGATTCAAGCATATGACTTGTATTTGTCATCAGCACCTTTTAAAAGATGTAATCTAGCAGGTGCAGCACTCTTTGATTTCCTTCTACATTAATGGATTAGAAGTGTGCTGGTCTTCTGTTTGCTAACATGTATTGCTGAATGTATTAGGGAATGACCCTTTCCAGAGGTGGTAACTACTGAGCTTAGTAGATATGAAGATCCCCTAATTTGGTCATGCTGTATGGAATCATGGAATGGTTTAGGTTGAAAAAGACCTTTAAGATCACTGAGTCCAACCATTAACCAAGCACTGCCAAGTCCACCACTAAACCATGTCCCCAAGGGCCACATGTGCATGCCTTCTAAATATCTCCAGGGATGGTGATTTTACCACTTCCTTGGGCAGCCTGTTCCAATGCCTGATCATCTTTTCAGCGAAGAATTTTTTTCCTGATATCCAATCTAAACTTCCCCTGGTGCAACTTGAGGCTGTTTCCTCTTGTCCTTGTCACTTGTTACCTGGGAGAAGAGACCAACCCTTACCTGGCTACAACCTCCTTTCATATAGTTGTAGAGAGTGATAAGGTCCCCCGAGCTTTCTTTCCTCCAGGGTAAGCACCCCCAGCTCCCTCAGCCTCTCCTCACAGGACTTGTGCTCCAGACCTTTTGCCAGCTCTGTTGCCCTTCTCTGAACATGCTCCAGCACCTCAATGTCCTCCTTGTAGTGAGGGGCCCAAAACTGGACACAGGATTCAAGGTGTGGCCTCACCTGTGCCCAGTACAGGGGGACAGTCACTGCCCTGGTCCTGCTGGCCACACTATTGCTGGTACAGGCCAGGATGCCATTGGCCTTCTTGGCCACCTGGGCACACTGGATGGCTCATGTTCAGCTGCTGTCAACCAGCACCTTGAGGTCCTTTTCTGCCAGGCAGAGGAAAAGCAATCAATGAAAAACGTAATTCTTTGGAGAGCATCTGTTTTCAAACAACTTAAAGGATACAGTAATGGAGACACTATATTTTGTTAGTGCTTTAGAAGTGTGATCTAATTTCACTGCTGCTGTTTGTATTACCTGTATTTAGCTCTATTTCAGCTAGTTTTGGATTGTGTCTTGGCTCTGTTTATCAGTGTTAAAACAAAGCTATGTTTCTTTGTTGCTTTGACTATCAGTGCTCTTTGCTGGTGTCATCAGCGAGGCCGTACTAATAATGTCAATATTAAATTACATAGGTATCTAAATGAACTTAATACTGCTTCCTGACACTTTCAATCTGTTAGCATTCTTATAGCAGAATATGGTGTGAGATTCAGTAAAATCTTTATTAGATCTGCATGTTTGATGAGAAATAGGCAATTTCCCACTGCTGGAAATTCTGCGTTACTGTGGTGGGTAGTAGCAATACAGGTTTTCTGACCAACTCTTCCCAAAATTGGGTAAAGCATTCTATGTATACAATTCAGTCTCTAATTATCTCATTAATTTTTTTTTATTCATCCAAGTTAAATAATGCTATTCTTTAGCGCTCTTTATTCTTCCAAATTTAAATTACTGTTAAAATTTCTGTATGTCTCTTGCAATGTCTACCAAAATCTTAAAAGTGCTTAAAAATAAATTTTTGACAATATGACATATTAGCACAAGAAAGAGCTTAAAAATAAAAGGCAGATCTTAAATTTTTGAAGTGTCTGAGAGAAAGGACTTTTTCAAATCTTTTCTTGCATTCATTAACCCTTCATCATAGAGGAAGTGTTTATGAACCACCTGTTTAAACTAAATTAATTGGTCTCAGTGGTAGTAGAGTACAAAAAATACAGTTGTTTTTCTGCGGGTTTTTGATGGTTGTTTCCTTTAACTAAAGGAGATCTTAAATAGAAGTATATGTATGATACTGTGAGTTCAGTTACATAGACTCAGGTCAGGTGCTGAACTAATTCATGCTAATGCATATGAATACTAAGCAAAAAAATAACATTAGACTTTAAAGTACTTTTGTTTCTTCAGGCTTTGAGGTAGTAAGTTTTGCTAAAGGGCAGAGTTTGAAGTAGAGGAGGACAGCACTCTGTGAATACATTACATCGAATGTGTTGTCACAAATGATTAGCCAAAGATTCAAACTTGATCTCTGCTGTGATGATGTCAGGTCATGGTCATTGCTTTATGATCAGTCTCTTCACAATGAGCAGTCTCTTCTGTCTGGAAGCCTGTTCAGTGTGAATTCTCAGACTGTGCAGTCAGGGGTGTCCTGTGCTGTCAGAGAGCTGGCCATGTGTCTGGTGGTTCTAAAGTATTGAAGCTCAGAGAAGGCTGGAAGTGTATTAGAGATGGAGATGGTGAACTGATTGGCATCTGCTTGCCTGTAGAAGGCTTTTTGTCCAGCTGAGGAAGGGTAGAAAGAGGTCAAAGTGCTCCAAGGTAGGAAACATAAGAGAAATGGAAAGCATGGAAGTGAGGAGCCCTGGGCATGCCAGCTGTGTCTTCCTGCCTCTTGGAGGCCTTGTGGAAGTGTGACATCTTTGAAACATTCAATACAATTGCAGTCCAGTTGCTGGACCCAGTCACTGCATAAAATTATTGCCTGTATTACATGAGTGATCTTGTTAAATGTAATTTCTGACTATTTATAGCCCTACTCCTCCTGTTCCATTTTAATGACTATGTATTGTAGTTAACACTGGTGTTAACCTGATTTTAACACGTTCAGAAAGGAAAGGAAAGGATCTTTTTTAGGGAACAAGTTTTTCCTTTAACTTTATATGACTACATGGAGACTTTTAGGGAGGTATATTCTGAAAAGAATATTTCTCATTTGTAAATGATCAAGTTTTTTGGTCAAACCAGTTAACAGCTTAATAAGGTGTAAACTGTACCATGCTAACACATATGTTGGCTTAAATCTGATAATGCATGCAATTTTTTTTGTTTCTTTTTAACTTAATTAGGTGCTCCAACACTTTCCTGTTAGTGGCATGAATGTATTAAAAACTATATCCTGACATCTGTATAAATTTCATGCCAGGAAAGTCTTTAAACAAGGTACCATAATTCTGGCTGATGCTTAAGTTAGTTGTAATTAAAATTAAGCACCTGGTCTGAAGCCGTTTTCCAACTGACAACCATCTTATAATATATTTAAATGCCAAAAATGTCTGGTGTGTCTCACTAAATTGGAATTACAAGTTCAGTGGGTAGTGGGATCATTGCTGGTCCTAAACTTCAGGAACAGTTCTGCTTTTGAATAGCAGTTCAGTCCTGACTAAGAAATAATTAGTTTCTCTTTGATTACAGCTTCATGGGATTAGAGGATTTATATAACCACCTGAATCCTATTTCTGTTTTTCTAATCTTACAGCATTTTAAAGCAAGTTCTCGTTTTTGTTGTTCATTTGTCATATTTTGTTAGATTAAGTATTAGGTGGAAACTTTGTTTGTAAATACTGCTGTTTTGTTGGGGAGGAAAAGGGGAGCATGGAAATACTTTTTATATATTTGCAGGAATTAAAATAATAGAATTGATGGGTATTAAAAGAATTTAAGATCTGTTACATAGGAGTTTTAACAAAATTAGCCAAAAGACAGGACAGTGGGCCATTAAGGCTGCATTACTCAGCTTTAGCTCGTTTGATGTTAGGATAGTTTTGTTTGCTGGTGAAAACTTGCTCATTAGCTGAGGTCTGGTTGTTTTCTAAAGGAATGTGAGGAATTTATTTCACTTTTTTCCCTTTTTCCCCCGTTTTTGAGGCACATGCTGCTATTCAAAGAAAGATTCCAATGATCTTCATGATGAAAGAGTGGAAATTGTTGGGATCGCTCCTGTTACCCAGTTGTGAGATACTTTGTCTCCCCAGTCTCTAGCAAGCAGACTTGCAAAACAGTGTGGGAGGGTGCAGGAGAGTCAGTGGGAAGCAAGTCTGAGTGATGTCTTTTATAAGATTTGAAGTGTGTTAAGGTTGCCTTGGTCTGACTAAGAAACTGCACCCCAAGCACCTTCATTTCCCTCTCTTCCTCTGTTCACTGGGTGACCATGGCTGTAAGATCTTGGCTCATTAGGGATCCCGGATGTATTCTGGTGCACTGCTTTGAACTGATCTAGCATGAACCGTCTGTACTAGAATAGACCTGTAATCAAAATTTTCAGGAGGTTTTCTTGTTTCCAGATCTTGCATGATACCACCTGTTAAGGCATGATATCCAAAATGTGTGATGGTAAATGGTGTGTTCCTTAAATATTCATTCTTTTCAGGTATTGACTAGAACTTTCTGGTTGGTTTATTTTTCCTTGTGTTTTCTTTACCTCTTTTAATCACAGTTATTTAAAGATAAACTGGAACAATAATCTTTCTTAATTATCTATGCTGTATATAGGCAAAAAACTCCTGCCTACCTTCCTCCTATTTCACCCAGTAATGACTTCATACTCTTTTTTTATAGTAGCCAACAAAGAACTTAAGGTAAAAAAAGAGTGGGTGATGTGTTTGGCAAAGCCTTGCTTAGGGTTTACACAAAAGAAAAGTGCTGTCTCTACTTACATGGCTTGTCAATAAAAATTTATCCTTAAGTGATTGCCAGTTCCCTTCTTCTCTGAGAAAGGTTCTCCAGGGAAAGTAAAACTGTTTAGGTGATTGAACGGTACACGATATGAAGTAGTTGTGTGAGCAGTTGGCTTTTAAGTGGAGTTACAAAAGTTGCTGTTGAATCTGATCAGTTCAGCATGTTCACACAGCAAGATCATAGAGTTGTCCTAACTGTGCAATGACAATGATAACAACCATTATTCATTATATTTTAGAAAATATGAGGTGAAATGTCAACCTTTAACCATGGTCTGTCAGAAATAGGGAGGGTGGGGTGGGCAGAGGAGGGATGGTATATCTATGAAGATTCTACACAGAAATTCTATTAAAAAAGAAAAAAGCAAACAGCCTCTTAATGTATCTGTTTTCATTCCTGCTGCACATGTGTAGAAAGAGGTGCCTGTGGTGAAATTTGACCGTTTGGTGACAGAAAGCATTTGCTGTACTGGATTGCAAAGTATACTTCCAATATATCTTCAAAAGGAAATGCATTCTCAATTTACAGTGAACCTTGACTATGAAGGACAGAAAGGAAAAAATAAGGTTTTTTCAGTAAGGGATGAAAATTGTAGATTTATAACTTCATGCAAGATTACCAGGGCCTGAGGCAAAAAAAAAAACAACAAAAAAAACCAAAAAAAAAACCAACAAAAAACCAGAGCATGTATCTACTTTACAGCTGCAAAAATAATTACATGATAACTATCTGTGGAGTAATCTCTAATGGATTACATTTTGTTACCATTTCATTATATAATGTTAGAACCAAAATAATTCATAGTAAATGAGAAAAAAACCCTTGTTTTGATGTATCTGTGGTCTGGACCTTTGATGTCCTCCTAAGGCATTCTATTAAGAACTGGTTAATTTGTGAAAGATCTTGGTTTGCAGACAAGGTACAGTGCTTGTAAAGCTATTATAAGACTAAGGAGTGAAGAAATTACAGAAGTAATTTGTTTTTATTATGCAAGCACTGGACTTTGTTGCTTCAGAGGTGCTAAAGTCATCTGAGGTGCTTTCCTCTTAGATTTATGGTGTCTCTCAGACTTGAAAAGCATTATGGTTTACTAAGATCACTTGATTTCATTTTTTTAAAACTTAAGGGTGCTTTTTTTGTATGTCTCTTAGATTTATCCAAGTGATACAAGCTTCAGCAGTAATAAGAGGCTTCTTACTCATGGTCAAAACACCCCTTTTATTGTGTTGCAATAGAACTGTGACGTAGCAAATAAGCTCTTCTGCACTTTCATGTGCTGTTGGCAAAGGGAACTGGATATATGGGCTTTTTTTCATAACTTAGGGCAACTTCTGTTCCTTCTTCTTTAATATTCTTTAGTTTGGAGAAGTGGAAGGAAAAAAAAAAGTAGTAATATTATGACCAGAGGTTCGAAGCCACATCGAGTCTCTAAAGTATTAAAGTAAATAGAAAAAAATCTTTGACTTCAGTAGAAGCAGTGTCAACTTAGCCACTTATACTGTGTGATTTACTGTGCCTGGGTGGCTTGAAGGTTGCTTGGGAACACCAGAAATTACATCTGGTTATTAATGCCATATTCAGTATAAATGGAAGAAGGATATATAAAGTTTTCAGTGTCTGTGAGTAGTATTTTAATGCTTCCATAACTGAAAATAACTTGAAGCATCCAATTTTGATACATCAGTATATGGAGGAATATAGTAAGGAAGCTGTAAGAGAATGTGGGTTAAAGTTAATAAAGCCTTCTTGAAAGCAGAAGGGGAGCTAAAGGATTGGTCTTTTGGCTTACCTTTCTGAATAACTAAAAGTGACATCATTCTCCTCTTTGAAAACGTATTCTTTCTTCTAGATGTAACATAAATTGATGTTATAGCTGAAAATATTTTGAATTTTCCCCAAGTTCATATTAGGAAAATATCCTTGAGTTTTGCTTTTAAGAGAGACAAATTCTTTGTCCTTAGATGGAGCATGCTTTCTGAGGCTTTTGTACGAGAAGCAGTTGGTGCATGTTTTATTTGTTATGTTGTTTCTTGGGTTGGTTTTGTTTTTAATGAACCATGTACTCTAGATCTGTTTAAGAGACCTTGTCTGTCCAAGAGAACATGTTCATCCAATAGCATCTCATTGTTGTAGACTAAATGACCTCCAGAAGTCCCTTTCCACTGAAAATATCCTATAATTTCTTCACTAAGTCCTATCGTTCTGTTTTATTAGTTTGTATTATTAAAGTGATACAGACGTTTCACCCTTGATTATCCTTTTTTAGTGCATTAATATCTCCTGATTCCAGGGCATCCAGAAATTTCAGTCATTGAACTGAAATATTTTAAATGTCAATGCTTTAGTATGGAAAGGGATTAGTAAATTCTGATGATGGCTGGTGAGATCTCTACTATATTTAAGTCTTGTTGGTACAGAGATGTTCTTCATTACTTCCAGAAATTGTATCTTTTTCCTGTAATAGTGGCAAGATATTTTTTATTTATTGCTTTTGATTCCTGTCTACACTTCTTTGTCAACGTGGAACTTTCCCTGTTGTGTATTACATTCCAGTGAACCAAGCTGGAGACACAGGTCGGTGACTGTAGCTACTGTGAATGGTAGGGGATAGAATGTAAAGAATGTGTACTTGAGAAGAAAAAATCAAAGACAGTCCTACTGATTATTGACAGGGCTATTTGACAGTAATCCTCCAAAACAAATAACTACAAATAATTTTTTTCTCCCCTCCTTCGTTTTGGATGAGATAACATTGCAGAAATCAGGTGTGAGGAAAATGTGTACCTTTGGCCCAAAGTAGATGCCCCATTTGCCTTCTGACCATTTTCAAAGGTCTTAACAGCATGAAAGACCTTACAGAGGGGAATGTTTTGGTGGTAGTGCTGTACCTGCCAATCCCCAAGCACAACCACATTCCTTAACAGCTGACAGTAAATCACACCTCACTTTGAAGCAGCATTAACAACCAAACCTCTATTCAGTGGTGAATGTCCATATATCTGTGATCCATGGCTTGAGGGATGTATTTTTTTGCTGCAGATTCTTGGCACTATTTGCTGTTGACACAAGACCATTGCAGGTAGCAAGAATGACAAACAGCTTTCTAAAAATCCTAAGAGTCCTTTGGTTGTAATGTGCTTTCCCATTAAGTTATCCTTTTTCAGCGTGTATGGAGTAACAGCAGCGGAGAGAACTAGCATGTTAGATTTGTTGTCATTTGAGTTATTTTTATATTAAACCTAATGCCACTTACTTGGCAAGACTTAGGAATGCCATTATTCTGTTAAACTGTGTCCTTGTGTGGTCTGCTGAGCACGGTATGTCTCCTCCCCCGAAAAGAAAAATAACCACACAGCTATTGATAAAATTCATAGTGAATGATTGGAGGAAACTAGAGTTTCCTAGGCCTGGGCTTGGCGAAATGATGAGAAAGAACAAATTCTAGTAATGTAGCAAAAATAAAAACCTATGTGAAGGTAGCAAACTTGACTTCTTCCAATTAAAGGATGTGGTCCTGGCTTAGGCTCAGTGATGGCTCCCAGAGATCAGTAAAGATTGTTAATATTTCTCCTTGAAAAAGACACAAACCAAATTGCAAAGATGAGTTTGCCTAAGGCTGGACAAGTGTTTAGTGTCTTGTAGTGTCATCAGAGAACTGGGAGTTTTGGTTAATGTATTAATTTTTGCCAAAAATTCAGGAATGGGTGCAATTCATAAGGCCAACGGCCACTCTTTAACCACAAACCTTTGAGTTATTGGCAGGCCAACCTTGTATCTCAGAAAAAAAATGGACACAAAGCAATCTCTGCAATGCTTATCCCCAAGTCACCTGAGCAGAAGAAATTGTGCCATCTTAACTGTGAGAGGACTCAAAGAATGGTTTGGGTTCAAAGGGACATTAAAGATCATCTAGTTCCAACTCCCCTACCATGGGCAGGGACACCTTCCACTAGTCCAGGTTGTTCAGAGCCCCATCCAACCTGGCTTTGAATGCTGCCACAGATGGGGCATCCACAACCTCTCTGGGCAACTTGTTCCAGCACCTCACCACCTTCCCAGTAATGAATTTCTTCCCAGTACTGAATCCGAACCTGCGCTCTTTCAGTTCAAAGCTATTGCCCCTTTTTCTATCACTACATGCTCTTGTAAAAAGTCCCTCTCTAGCTTTCTTGTCACTTGGCTTGTACGTTGGAAGTTAAATAAGAGTTGCATATGGGTTTTCTGTGTTACTGTGTGGAAGTACCAGAGACCATCTATAGATGCCAAATGATGTTCCTTAACTGATGCGTTCGTTCATATAAAGTGCACTGACAACAGGCAGCATTAAAGGCCAAAACAAAACACTTTTCTGTGCTGTTGGTATATTGTTGGGTAATTTTTTGCTTCGTTTTCTTTATTCTTTCAGTTCTACGGGATGACTTCAGACAAAATCCATCGGATGTAATGGTAGCTGTGGGTGAACCTGCAGTGATGGAATGTCAGCCCCCAAGAGGTCACCCAGAACCGACTATTTCATGGAAGAAAGATGGGACCCCTCTAGATGACAAAGATGAGAGAATTACAGTAAGTATAAAAAGTTCTTCAAACACAAAAATCAACCAATCTAAAATTACTAGGCTCTTGAGCATGTGGGCATCCCGCTGTGCTGTACTTTAGAGGATGTGTTCTTTCCGTGCCTCACAGGCAAGGGCTAGTTTGCATTTAGCTTGGAATGTATCCTCTCATCTCATACGACTTCATTGCAGGGTATGCATTCGTTTGTTAAAGAGGCCCATGCAAAACCTATGTTCTTCTCTTCCTCAGAGGAATTAGAAGCTTGTGGGAATGAAATTCATTATGTTCGTCACTGTCCTATAATTTTCTTACCTTTTATCCACCTACAAGTTTCTGCAACCTATAATATCTGCCTTCTTCAGCTGGAAGGAGAAACAAGTAGTAGTCTCAGTGAAACCTTATTTTGCAATTCCTTTGAAAATAATATATACAGAAAAGTTGGGTGTTGTATGAGAAAGGCTGAAAAGGGGTTGGGGGATATAGACACATTTCTTTAGAGAGGTGATGGCTTATCCTACCATCTCCAATTAAGCTGTTTTCTAATTAGTGCTGTTGCCATACTCATTTGTATGTGTACTTGCTGAATGCGGTCCACGATTATTCAAGATAAAGCAGCATCTCAAATCAGAAAACTATCCATTTTTTAGTGTTTGACATGTGAAACAATAAGCTAATGAACCTAAATGTCTTGCAGAAATGGCAGCAAAAAATGGAGTTCAAAAACCATTTGTATGCTGCCAACGTGGTGAATCAAAACATCTTCCCATATGGTGAGAAACTGTATCCTCTGAAAGCACACACATGTAGGATCCTGTTGGTACTGGAAGGTTTACAAGTGTAAAACAAGATCAGAGGCATATACCATTTTTATATCTCAATTATATACTGAAAGGAGGGAAATGTGTAATGGAAATACACTTAAAACCCAGCAACCTGAGTAAAAAATTACCATTTTTGTTTGAGATTTAAATTTCCTGTTATTCCATTTGTTTTTTGCAAACAAGACAAAGCTCAGGCGTTCTGCAGTTGTGGCATATGCATACATTTAAATTTTTAAGTACCCTACCAAACCTATACTGATTGCTGGCTATTAACTCAATTCTTCCAATCATACTTGCTAAGAACTCGCAATTTCCTTTTCAAATCTCCTTCTCACCGTGACAAGTCAATTGACCTGAGATAAAGAGAAGATTCCAGTACTACCACCTTCTTTTTTTTTTTTCCCCCAGGAAGTGCTTTCTAAACTTGCATTTTCTATTGCTATCATTTATTCTCTTGAAGGATTTTCAGGTGTTTCCTATTAAGTACATTTCTTTTGTTATACATGAAAACTGCTCTTCCAGCTGCTGGAACAAAGACATACCCACAACAAAAGTAGCTATCACTGACTGGCAGTGCCACCTGTACTCTTAAAACTGTTCTTAGGATGAAATAAAACCCCTCAGTTTGGTTTTCTTTTCTGATGATTGTATCATATACTCACCTACATAATATTCTTTTACCCTGACATCTGGTAGAGTTATGCTGTGTTACTCGTTTCTCCTCCTATAAAAAAAAAGAAATGAAAAGAGTTTTGATGCAGGTGTAGATATACACTTGTTTCATGTACCCAAATGTTTTCAGAGGTGTAAATTAGCAGTGCTGCCATAGCTCAGCTCAACTGCATCCATTTATTTCATATTTGCCTGGCATTGTCTTAAGCAGCACTATTAATATCAGGGGTGCCTTCTCACACAGGTGAGAGACTGAAGCTACATTGTAATGCAGATTTGCATCCTCTTACAGCTGGAGCAGGATCTTGCCAACTGGATAAATATACATTCAGATGTACCTCTTTACAGCTTTGCAGTAACCTTCTATATTATCTTACTAGTGGCTGGGAGGGTACAGGACATTGGGAGCTGGAATGGATGACTTGCTAAAGGGCAGATGGGGAAAAAAATATTAATTTTGAAACCTGACTTGGAATTATTCCATTTCTGTTCACTTATCTCCTTTAAGGCATTTCTATTTCAGTTTAGCAATAGAAACATAAAAGATTAAAAGGGTACAAAAGCTGAAATAAGGATGAATTGCTGGGGTTTAAGTGACAGATTTAATTTTCTCGTTAAATCAACCTTTTATTATTTTTTCCTCATTTACGTGTCTGTATTTAAAACAAACACCTACATTCATTTGATGGTAAAATTTTAATTGACTGAGTGGCAGTAAATTTCTGTAATACAATTTACAATTTTAAGCCATGAATTTACCAGATCAGGAAATGTGAAACTATACGTGTTGGTGTTCAATACGTGTGTAATATCAGTGGACCTTTAATCAATGAAAAAACTTGGATGGCTTCACTTCTAAAGCATTTCCAGTTCTTTTAATTCTTAAAGACCTGTTGATCTTTGACTCACTGCAATTTTAAGAGTTTTCTGTCAAAGGCTGTTTGAAGCATTTCATATTAATGCTTTCCTTTCTAACAAGAGATTTAAAATAAACATTAAGATTGTACTTTTTTGAATAAGGAATGATGCTTGACATCTCTTTTTTGGATTCATATATGTACTTTCTTCAAAAATATATGTCTATGAAGCATTTTTAATATATGGAAGCTTTTTTCTCATCTGCGATGACACTTGATCTGTCAGTCAGTGGAACTGGACTTGGCAGACTGAGTATTAAGGGGGCTAAAGAAACAGAGGTGGAAGCTTGGTTCCTGGCAAAGGGTTTAAAGCAAAATATGTGGATAAATAGCAGATAAATAAGATACAAGTTAAGGCACGACTTCCTCGGGAATGCAATAAAAAGAAAATATTATTTTCTCCTGGGTAGGGTTAAGGAAATCAATATGTTTATATAGGTGAGATAATAAAAATCAAAGTAGTCTTTGCATGGTTTTGGTCCATTTGTAGGGCAAATAAATGTGCTTTGAGGAGAAATAAATGTGCATGTCTTTCAGGTTATAAACGAGTGAATGGAACAAATAAGAAGTGAGAGTTAGGGTATGGGCGCAGCTATCTGTGATGGGGATTATAGAAACAGGCCTTTTATTTAAGCACAGCTCTCCCAGTAATGCTCAGTGTTAGCACAAGTGAGACTCAGTGTAGGCTCTTCAGTGCACACATCTGCTCACTGCATCTGATGAAGAATTATCATCAAAAAGGTTTTTCTTCAGCTCTTGAATGTGTTGTCTGTAAACAGTTTTCTCAGTGCATTGGAGCTAAACATGGTTTTTCTCATGTGTGTTCTTTACACCACAGTACGAAAGCACATGCTTGATGTGGCTAATCCCTCTCCATATATTACAAATGAAGCGGGAATGATGGTCTTGCCTGTGAAGCAGATGCTTACCTTTCACTTAATTTATTGAATTGAAAAACAGTTATCATGAGGACAGAGCAGAACTAGTGTGATTTTGTGCTCATCTAGTTAATTTTTCTCCTGGGATTACTGTGGAATCAAGAATCCCTCCTGTAATATATATAGCTGAAAAAGAGTTCCTTATTGCAGTCCAGTGAATAGCTCTAATTTCTCACTGTGGCAAGGTAAAGCTCAGATGTATTTTTTCAATTTCTGAAGTGATCTGTCTGCACTAGGAGAGGCTGTGTGATGCTCCTCTTGGAGCTGAGACATGGTGGAGAAAGGCGATGCAAGATTATGTCTGTGAGTGAGAGAGAAGGGAGCTCACCGGGGTGGGGAAGTTCCTGGTTCTGTTTCCAGCCCCTCATGATGTTTACACATTTGACATCTGTGAAGTTCATAGGCCCACTCACTGCTCGGAGTGAGGATCTAGGCCAGGACTCCAGGCTTCCAGGTATCCTCACCAGGAGCAGCTCTGCTCCCAGCCCCATCAGTCTAGCCATCTTTTTTGCATGGCAGCACAGTGTCATTAGGATGTAGCCACATGTGTCACCTTGGTGCCAAAAGCTGTGAGTTTGCATTCCCTCAGGCTGAGGAGGAGGTGCAATCAGTGTAGTTTCTGCTGACTGCTGTAATCACTAGGTTTGGTCTGTCCAAATGTATCATGTCTGGATACAGTCGGCAGGAGCGGCAGTGGCTGTGAGTACCATTAGCAATGACTTCTCAGGCACTCACAGTAATCACAGTGAATATTGGTTGCTTGTAAGCCTGTGAATCCAGTGTGCCTTCATTCACTTCTCACCCATCTTCCTGTTGTACTCCAGAAACCTCCCAGTACTTTCCAAATGGTGTTCCCACTGCCTTCCTCCCACACACCACTGCCATTAAATTTTGACCTCATTCCCCATCCATTTCCTCCATCTCACCACGTGTGCTTGCGTCCATCCAGCCTGTCTGGCTCTGTCATCTGATTAGTGGTATCTGCTCGTGTGGAGGTACCAATTTGGAAGCTTGGATAAGCAAACTCTCCTGCAGGATGCTGGGATGTAAAGGCATTCCTCATCTGGCTCTGCTGTGGATGCAAATGGCTGGTGTGCCGTGATTTGTGACGGCCGTGGCGGGGTCTGTCTGCGTTAGGCTTGCTCAGAGCCTCCCTCAAGGAGCTGCCTTTCTGCTCTGTCTTCTTTGTTAATCCCAAATGCAATTGCCTGTGTATAAGATGCTGACATCAGTAATCTAACCAAGATGGTGGGGCCTTTGAGCATATCTTTAGGCAAAAACTGGCAGTAATTACAGACTCTCAGGAGCACGGAGTGTTCAAAGAGGATTTTGCAGATCTCCCATCTAGACAGGGCAACCTCCATGTGCTTTTGGATCTGTCTCTCAATTTGTCTTGTATTTTAGCTGCAATGCCTGCATAATTGACTAAGCCTCAATAAAATCAGGATGCAGTCAGAGTGCCTGTAATTATCAATACTTTCCCAGGGGAGAATGTATACACATCCTGCATAAGCTCCAGAGCAAACTGATGTTTGAGTCAGGTTTGTAGGTCAGAGTTTCACAACTGCATCTGTTCCTGCCCCACGACCACTAGTAGCCCATGCTTCAGAAAGCTACCTAATTTTTCACATCAAGTCATGGTGTAGGTAGTAGAAGAAAAAAACTAGACATGAACATGAAATTTTAATAGGTAAAATCTTTTACATATACATGAAAAAGGATGCTGGTACCTAAAGAAAAAATCCTTTGTAATTGAATACAAAAAGCAACCCCTTTTCATTGAAACTCCAGTGCAGCACTGTGATTGCAATTTCCCCCTCTTTCGTATTAACTCTTATCTCTCATTTATCCTGAATCATCCTCATTTGATTTTTAAAAGAAAAAGCTTGAGAAGCCATTTATCTTTCCTTGTTCAAGTTTCTTAGCTTTAAAGATCAAAGTTACAGGATGAATAATGCATACAGGTTTTCATTCCTTTTTTGTGTGGCTGTCATGTGACATCAACAGTTTTGAATGACTTACACTCTTATTTTAGAAAGGTTGTAACTTAAATTCTCAATTCGCATTTTGTTTCCCAGCCCTTAAATAGTATCACAAGTGCAAAGCATTTATTACATCTTACACAATGCTATTTTTACATGTGTGAGTGATGAAAATGTTTTTTACAAAATGTGGAAAAAAAAAAAGCCTCTGATCTTCTGCTGTGACAGAAAAACCTCCTGAATGGTACCATCCCAAGGAAGATGTTTTATTTATTTGCCCCAATTTTTTTGTTAATGAATTGTCAAAGAGAACTACATTCATTCTTCTTGGTGGAGACCAGTCATAGCTTCATTGTGCTTTGGCAAGTTTCAAACTACATAGGTGATCCCAATGTGACCTCGATCATGAGAAGAAAGAAAAAAGAAATGGAAGATATTGCTATGACTATCAGTTAGAAAGGAAGAGAAAGGGTTGTTTCTACTGAAGGGAACAGTGGAAAAAGCAGAAACTAATTGCCTGTTTAGGATACGGGTCTTTCTTTCCACAGTTAAATTACAGTGGGAAAAATTTCAATGGGGAGGTGAATCAAGAGAAGGAAAACAAAAACTGATGGAATTTGTTGGCATGTGCTGTGTGGAGTGACAGTCTTAACCCATTACAGCAGCAATGCTCCTGACAGAAACCATACTGTTATGGTGCCACTCCAAATTAATTCAAGATGTTTATCCATATTTCTTTCTTCTCCATTTCTCTTTTCTGGCCTCCTCTCTTTTTCATTTATTTGTCAGTCATCAATCTCTAAAATTCTTAATTTCCCAAAGTTATGTATTTTAGATACACAGCAAAAGAATGTGTATTCCTGAAGATGCAATTCTAATGGTAACATTGTCTGTCCTATGGAGAGCTGCATGAAGGATCATGGCCTGAGTGCACAGCACACGAAGCAAGGGGGTGAGGGGAAGGTGGGGAGCAAGGACTTACAGTTCAGGGTTTTATTTCATTTTAATTGTTTTTCTTTTTTGGGGCAGATTAAAGGGCAAGCAGCAATTTCCTATATGCCCCTGGAGGGTTAGAAGGAGAAGTATATTTTTATTTCTGATTCTCAATATGTATTTGCTGCCTCCCCAGCAATTTCCTTTCTTCTGAGTCCTTTTTCTTTATTCTCTCTTTTTCTCACTCCCTGGGAGGGTTGGCTTCCCACTTCACCTCTCTTTTCCCTTCATCTCCTGATCCCTACAATGCTGGCTTCCTTGAGGATCAAGAGCAGTTTTCGTTAATGTTTTATATTTCTTCTGTTATTAATATTGTTTCCCCTGGTGACACAGCTGGAGCTGCTGTGAGTTAACTTGGCACCCCAAGGGGGAAAGAATGCAAAAGATTGTGAAAAATAATTTGGAGCCACACAGCTGTCCCAGAGGATAGTGAGAATGGCTCTAAATCTTGCTGTTTCTCCCCCTTAGTTTTTCCAAACTGTGACATTGTTTTTCTGTGTTCACACTTAAAGCTCTGTTTCAGGGTCCCTGTTACTCCTTCTGAAATCTCTCTGCTCTCCACATTCCACAAATCTTTGTGTCTTCTGGATCGTTTCTCCCTTGTTTTCTGTTCTGATCTTGGCATGTACTTGTACTGTCCTCTGCCTTATCATCAGAACACCTTTCCCATCTCTCTCCTCAGTTCTGACTGCATGCCTGCCTCTCGCCCTGTGTCCAAGGGTTTGGACTAGGGATTTGAATTTTTGAGGTTCTCAAACCATGACACCCTACCATGTCTAAACCAGTCAAGTTTCCACATCTGCACAACCACTCTGTTCAGACAAAGAGCTCTCAGGGTATCTTCTGCTACACTGCTCCTTCCCATGTCATTTTTTTAAATTATCATAGACTTATCCATACTCTTTTCATTGGTACATTAATCTTTCATTGGCATTTGTTGCATCATTTTGTACATTGTCTGTGGGGTTTTTGGCTGAGCCGTGAAAAACATTACCTTCTCCTACAGAGGACCATGCTCATCTTGGAAGGCTGTAAAAAATCTAATAGTCTGGGCTAACATAAAGAGGAGAAAATATCAGCCAGACTTTTATTTTTGTATTCATTTTCCTCTTTCGCTTCTTCCATCCTGCTTGGAGCCTTACCATGCTCACTTCATTTTTCAGGCTTAGCTCTTTGAAACAAAACTTCTCATCTCCAGCACATCCACGAGCAGCTTCCAACCCTGACCACAGCCGTTTAATAGCGAGAGCTTGTATTTCTACGAGCAGGTACCAAAGTAAATGTGGGTTGAAAATCCTGACCTATTACGAGATTCTCCCCTCGCAGCTTTTATTTCGGGTTTGCCATTCTAAAGAGCACAGCTCTGCAGACTTTGTCAGGCAGATGTGAGCTCGTTCAGCTCGCTCTTTGAGCCGACCAGAAGCCATATGGCAGCGGTTAATGTGGCGCCGAGCCTGAGCTAATAAGCCCTGCTGAGAGACAGGCTCGGTCGCTCCAGCACGGCACGGGGCTAATGTGGCCACACAGCTTCTGCTGCACTGAGGGTGAGGGCAAAATGAGCCTTGCCTTGGCTTGGAGGCTCCATGTGCCAAACCAAATGGCCTGAAAATGCCTGTGTGGACATTCCCTTAGAATCAGCTGGGTTGGAAGGGACCTTCGAGATCATCAAGTCCAACCCTTGATCCAACACCTCCATGGTTCCCAGACCATGGCACAAAGTGCCACGTCCAGTCTCATCTTAAAA
>NW_021940498.1:0-45641 GCF_001715985.3 Manacus vitellinus | reverse complement strand
GGAAAGGGAAGGAGCATTGTAACACAGGGTAAAAGGGTGGCCCAATGTCAAACATCTGTGGACTGAGGAGAACACCAGGGTCTGTGGGCTTGTGCTGGCTATCACAGAGACTAGATTTTGCATTTAGGACCAAGCTGACCTCCTGTGTTCCCAAGAACATGCCTGGTAGTAGTGTAATCTACTGTATGAGGTTATCAGATTTATTGACTTTTTTCACAGTAACTGAAAGTGCTGGAATTAAAACTCATCATAATTCAGCGTTAGGTTGAATTAGATTAAAAGGCTCCCTATAGTCATTAAACTGCTGGATTTTTAAACCAGGTTATTGCTGATCATATTTGACCCTACAGACAACTGTATCTGTTCCTTCTAGTTTCTCTCACAACTTTCAAAAATGTTCTTTTGCATCAGTGATGTGCTTTGCTTCAGCTGTTTTTGTCTTCTCACCACTTAAAAAGTTCGGCATTAGACATGCATAACTATGGTTTCTCACTATTGTTTCACCCAGCAGTAGTGAAAAGTACTTTGATGTGAAATAAGTATGTATTTTTCTACAGTCAGCTTTATTTTACACCTATTTCTACTTTCAGTTATAAAAGTAAAGTGAAGAAGAATAGAGTTCTTTCGCAGATACTCTGTGGACTTACTGGAATTTGAAAACTCCTCATTGAGTCAAAATTCACCATGGATTTCTTTTGTCCCTAGTCATGAACTGATGACCTAGATAGTAAAAGAAAATAAATGCCTGCAGCAAATAGAGTATGTGTTAGATATCTGAGTTTTGAGACATCCACAGGCCTAGACATTAGACTATCAGGATTTTCTTGTTAAAAGAGCTTATTGAGAGTTTTGAACCTCTGGGACCATCTGAAATTATAGAAATGGTATCTGGGAAGCTTTTCCTTAAAAAATAATAAAAAGCCAGGTGGTTGGTATCTCAGACTAGGTTACTTGAGCTATCCAGGGCATGTAGGACTTTTATGATTTGGATGGTTAGGAGCAAAGGTGATTTATTATGCTGAGAAAGTAAATTCTTTGTTTTGTTTGGCTGACAGTCTCGTTGTTGGGGTTTTTTTGGATGGGCAAGAGAGATGAAAAAAGGATGTGGGAGGGAAATTATTTCTTCATTCATTTTATTCTCCTAATGAAAAAGAAACATTTTTGTTTGGTTAGTTTTTTAAGCAGTCAGGAAAGGAGCCTTTGCTTATATTACAGACAATAAAGATGAAGATTGGGTTTGGAAAATTAATTCTTCTCTTCCCCTCCCTTCGTCAGCTGCAGGGAAATCTTACATATAGAGTATGGACATCCTCCTCTAAGTTAAAATCCATTTCTGGAAATACTGTTCTCCCCACTCCCTTAGGGACTGCTGTGCTGTATGCCTTCTCTGATTCCTCAGCATGACCAAAACCAATGACAAGCAAAGCAATATTGGAAACATCAGGCTTTCAGAGGCTTTTATGAATCTGTCACACCAGACATTAGGACTCACACAGGGAAGTGTGCAACCTGTGTACAGGCAGAAAACAGGTTTAGAGTAGAGTTCAGGCATGGGACTTAGGATCCCTACAGGTCAAATGTGCAAAAAAGCAGCACGAATCCTCTGTGTTCCAAGGTTCTTTCATGCAGACTCCTGGACCTGCGAGCAGTTAATTTTAGTTTTACTGTATTTGTGTTTACTTTATAGTCATACAGAGAGATGTTTCCATTAGTAAAGCATGAAAGGCCTTTTAATACACAGATATCCTACAGAATTCAAAGTATTATTTGTGGCAGGTCTGTACAGTGAAGCGGAGCAACCCAGCTCCTCACTGTGTTCAGTTTTCCAAGCACTGAAACACTCTCCATTTGGGGGGATGGGAGAGGGGCTGGGGGGTGGAAGTACATTTTTGTTCTTGAAAGTCTCTAGTGGACCTTATAAATTTGATTGTACTTGGCATTTTTGATATTCCTAGTCGCTTGCACACCACAGCAGCCACATGTTGTCACTTAAAATCTAAATATCGGATAACTGCTAACTGAGACTTTATTGTGTATCATGCTTATTTTAGGAATTACTTTTGTAAAGTAAAAATGACACTAACTCTAAAAGCATGTTTAATAAAACCTCAACAATCTGTGTGCTGAGTTTGCACATATTATGTTCTCATAATCAAAAGAAAAATGTAGAATAAAAATAGTAGAGAAGAACAGTGCCCGTTTTTGGAGCCTTGGACAGATGTAAGTGATTAGAGCTTCTTGTTTGGTTTGCTTTGATTTTTTGGTCTACTTTTTGGAAGTTCTGTCAACTTCACTTTTGCTTATTTCACTTTGTTTGGATAGTTTTGCCTTACTGAGTTTCCTGTGATGCTTCTGGATATATGAAAAGTCTAGTCCAAATCACAGCACTTCAAAAATAATAATTTTTCAGTTCTTGGGTTTCTTCAACCCAACAGAGTACTTCTCTCTCTCCAGGTAATAATATACTCACAATTACTTGCTGCCAAGTTTAGATATTCACCACGTGCAGTAGTGTGGGACTAGCACACACATTGCAGGGTGTTATTCCAGACTCCTGTGTAATATTATGCAGGACCAAGTCTGCCTTCTTATGGTTGTCCTCTTTAAAAAGGAAAGAAAAAAAGGAAAGCTACTTTCTTTCTTTATCTAGCTGTAAAATAATTCTTGCTAATACTCATGCTACACTGAGCAATTAATTGATTTTTTTTTTCCTCCTGAAAAATCATTGTCTAACAAGAATCTATTTGGCAAGTGGTCACATAAAGATCGTTCTTTTATTTAACATGGAAGTGTGGGTGGTTAGTTATACTTGGATCTATTTATACTCATATTATTTTTTCTAACTCAGCAGCTTTGCTTTTGCCTCTGTCTGCTGCTGTTGTCAGTTGTCTGCTTGCCCCTGTGAGGCCTCCTGGTTCTGGCTGCATGGGGAAGAGTAAATTACACAGAGATAGAGGGGGAAAAAGTGAATCACTTTGAGAGTGAATAAAACCCACTAATTTTGCAGGGAAAATAGTGCTGTTAAAAAAAGTAAAGACATACACTTTCCTGGTGTATGTCTTGGAATATTTCTAGTGCCACATGGAATATGTTGAATTTTGAAACTAACCATGGAGATGCGTATGCTTAAGTAACTTTGCCTTCCCTCACAAAATGTGAAGTTTGGTTCCTTGAACAAAATGATGATGGATCTGTAAGTTTACGGGGGTTTTGCATCATTGTTTTTCCAAGTGTCTATGCCATTCAGAATGTCGAGTTGTTGAAAGATGTTGACATGACGGCTTGGGCTTCTCTCCGCCGTGCTGCACGTTTCAAACTCTGCAGATCTTGCTCTCAAGATCTGAATATATGAAATCCTTTGTCTCTTAGGACTTCTTTGAACTCTGGTGCCCAGTTTGAGCGTTTGTCTTGGAGTAAGACCTGATGCAAATCAGATAGGAAAAAAATTGCTTGTTCAGGGTAAAGTGTTACCACAGGAGCTGCAGGTACCTGATTGAAGCAATTTCTTGGTGCCTAGTAGGTATTCCAGAAATGAGCAGTTCTGCTCTCTGGCAGACCTGTACACTGCATAGAATTAAAGATCTGTTTTTACCATAAGGCTGTACAGTCATTGCAACATGACTTCTAGCAGTGTGCTGCAAGAACATTTTCCTACAGAGAAAATTATTGTGCAGTAAAGGAAAGATTGCCTTGAGGTAGAAAGTCTGCAAGCTAAGCAAAACAGATTGCTGGGCTGCTGCAATCTTCCTGTGCCATTTTGGGCAAGCCTTGAAGTTGTTCAGTTCTTCTTATTCAGCATTTCACGAGTTGTGGGACTGAATTCATACATGTAAAGCAGCCTGACACTATTGCAACAAAGCTGTGTTATGCCACTTAGCCAAAGTGCAAAGTGTTATTACATCCTAAATCATAAAAAAGCTCTTTATTTTGGTAGACAAAACAGTAGAGTCATATCTCTACTTTCATATTCAGGCCATGTTCCAGTCTAGGTGCTTATGATGGTATGATACCTGCGGGATCTAGCCCAACTACAAATACTCAGAGATTTTCTGTGATTTTACAGAAAACCTCTATTTATCATTCAAGTTATATGCTGAAGCGTTAAAGTGGTTTTAAGATTATTGTCTCTTGTATTCAAGGATCTCAAAGGTTTTTAATAAACTAGGAATGTTTATATAGTAGGTACTTTACATGGCTATGGTCCTGGGAAGTTTTCATTCACAATGACTATGGTTAATGTGTTTCACTAAAGTACACTTTGCACACATCCTGAACTCTCAATGTGAAGTTCTGGCATTACTGAAATCACTGTGAGTATTATCACTGTCTTTCCTGAGACTAATGTTTCACCCTCTCCAAGAAAGTATATAGTGTAATTTATAGCAGGAGAGAAACCTCTTTTTGATGTGCTTTTTGTTGCTAGTGTTGTTACTGCTTCACTTCTTGTTTTTATTGGCTTATTTGTCATTAAGGTGACTTTCTGCTAAGAAAATGCACGTTATCTGTCTTGCCAGTATCTTTTGCATTGTCATTCTCAAATATTAGAAATTAATGCAACTGGAGGTGACAGCTGTTACTCTGCTTTTGTCATCTAAAATTGAACACTTTGGTGGTGTAAGAGGTGATCTGTTTTATCTGTTATTCTTGAGGTTAATAAATGTAGGTGGTTGTAACAGGTTTTTCAGTAGGAGGAGAAACCTTAACTTTAGCAATCCGAACATTTTAAGTAGGACATGGGCAGATAAGTTTTAAAATTTGCAAAATCAAGAGCAGCTGGAGCAACCAGAATAAATCAACCTGTCAGCCTGCTTTGCTAGTTAGTTCCAATCCAAAAAGAGAAGGTGATATTTGAAAATGTTCACTTTTAGGATTTCAACTGTAGCGAAGCGTGTTCTCCCTACTTTAGCCATCTTAACAAAGGCCATTTCTTCCACTGCTATGAATAAACAGTTCAAGAAAAAGGCAGTTCTTCGTCTTTGTAACGTATACATTTCTTAGACTGCAGTGTCAGTTTTACTGTGCTGCCCTGTCAATGAGTCTCAAATTCACCTCGAAGGATCACCCCCAGGGATGCCAGCTGAACCTTTGACCCTTCTGTTCTGACCGTCACCAAGGTTAACACATCATTACAGCTTGGGATGTCTGGAATACCTGTGCTTTTGGAGCCTTTATCAACCTACACTGTTTCACACAACTTAAACAGAAGTCTGTCTCTCGTTGGTTTTTCATAGGAAAATGGTTATTGATTTTTGAGAATGAGTTGTATTTCTTCCTAATTTTGCGTTAAAACGGATGTGAAGTTTTAAAACTTACAGATTAAACTCTGTTTTTCCTAAATAGCTAGAACAGCAACTATTGGCTATAGACAAAAGATGAGGAAGCATTTTCTATTAAAATTTGAAAATTGACAGATTCATGCCTGAACTGTTGCTTGCAGTACTACGTTGCTAAACAGTGCAAAAAAAATTATGGTGAGAGACAAAAGGGCAACATTAAGTATTGGTTTTGTGGGATATGTTCTGGCTACTAAGAGGTTAAGGTCCCTTTGTTAATTTGGAATTTTCTTACCAAGGTATCCTGTTGGAAAATTAACTGGTTATAATTAAAATGGAGTTTGGTTTGCTAACCTGAAAAATAGTATTTGAAAATACTTTTCTTGTCTGTGGCACTGATATGTAGCCAAGGGAATTCTTCTATAAGAGAAGCCCATTGACACAGATTTTCCACATATTTATTACAATATTAAAGGTGGGACTCAGTGGTCTTAACAATTCTATGATTCTAAATGTACTCCTAGTAGAGTTCTTTATTTTTTTCCAAGATTGTCCTCTGGTAAAACATGTAGGCCGTTTGGTTGACCAGACCTGCTTCTGGGTGCTGTTAATGGCCATCAGTTTTGTGTTCATGAAATAATGAAACCAACAGACATCAAAATCCGTTAATTCTAGCTCCTGTATTGTTTCAAAGGACTTCCACATTGTTGAATTGACACCACTAATGTTGAAAAGTCTTATAAAGTAAAGATGACCTATTTATTCTGGTACAGTGGAGAATGCCAGTGGAATTTTTGTTTCTGCTGATGGAGGTTACTTTTAATCCCAAGCAGCACACAGACTAGTAGTTTTTACTTTTATATTCACTCCTTCTTACCTGTTACAAAATGCAGTCTTTAAAATAAGTCTACACACATTACACCTAGGTACCTATCTGCAGGATTCAAATGATATGCAAATTTATTGTGTCCACGTTCAACTGAGAGAGATGAGATGATACTGGGACAGGATTGTATCCTTTTTGTCCCCTCTATAAACACTTTGAATAGTCTTTTAGGTAGCAAGCCTTAAATCATTCCTTTCACTTAGATTTATCTTTTAGGTAACAAGTCTTAAATCACTCCTTTCAATTAGATTTACGTCATTTTCCTTCTCTTAGGCTTGTCTGGAAACTTTTAATAGCATAACAATTAGACTAACTCCAGTTAGGTGTGATCCAGTGGTTTTTCCCTGTGTAACTGTTTGAGGAGTAGTTGACAGTGCCACAAAAGAAGTTTCTGAAAAGGAAAAATATTGTTTATTTAACCACATCATTATACAGAAGGAGAAACACTTCAAGCCACTCTAATATCTATGTGCCTATCTGACTCATTTAGCATATGAAATTTCTTTCCAATGGAATTCCATATGTATACCTTCTTTCTTCCAAATCCCCACTTAATGAGCTTCTGGTCTTTTGCTCCTCCAGGAAGTGTGTGTCTCATTAAATCCCTCTTCCTGCTTTGGTTTTTGCCTCCTCTTACGTCTCAGGAACAGAGTTGCTGTTTGGGCTACAAGTATGTTGAAAAGTTACCATTAAGATCATAAACTAATACCTTTGTGGTAAATTTCCAGGCAATTCTGCTATGGAATCAATTTGCTGTGTGAGCAGAATGAGCCTAGATCAAAATCTAACACATTATTAAAGGCAACTTTAAATACAGCAAAGATGATATTTTAATATTCAGTGCATCAAAAGGCTTGCATGTCAGCTTGTTCTTTGCAGGCATGTTTGAAACCATTAGTAGTCATATCAATAATACAGCATATATGCTTCAGTTCTTACAGGTCTTGAACAAAATTTTGAATCTAATAGGATCTTCCAGAACTTCATATTCAGATATTTAAGAATATTAAAGCATTTTTCTGAAATATAGTAGAAATATTCATGTTATATTCTACCAAACATTTCTTGCCAAATCTTAGATCTGGAAAAACATGTAGTATTTCACTGCAATCCACTGAAAGTGAATCTCATCAAAGGACAAAACTAGTTAAGATTTTATGGCACTTTGGTCAAATCTGGAACTATTTGAAAGGCAAAGAGAATCATCAGAACATTTTCCCCCACCCCCCTTTATCAAATATTCACTGTTATTATTACTTTTCTGGTCATGATTGACTTTCATTTTCAGTAGAATTTGGCTTTCTTTTTTTTTCAGAAGTCAACAATATGGCTGTCTTAGGAAAACTCTGTATGAAACACTATTAGGGACTACAGTCCCTAATAGTACAGTGCAAAGTACAATGCACACCTCATGAAGTCTTAGGTTAGCTGAATATTTCTTTTTTAATTTATCATACTGAAGGAGCTTTAGAACTTTTCCCCTTTATTTTCAGAATTTGAAAAACGTATTGAGTGTCTTCCACTAACAATGAATTTTCAAGGGTAGCAAGTATCAATTGTTTAGCTTTTCTGGACATAAATGAGTGAAAACAGGGGATCTATGTCCTCTAAGATGAACGAGGGTGATCTTTACTGGTAACAACATTTTCTGTCAAGTTATACTTTGGTGAAGACATCAGGGTAGTGACTTGACCTACTGTAATTTGTTTACATATTGCAGTAGTGGTTGATCCTGTTAATGTTTGTGTTGGAAAAGGAGGCAAGAAGACTCAGGAAGCTTATTGATTAGGTCTTTTGTTTGCATAAATGCTATCAACATAGTCCTTTAAATACTGTCTTCCATGCCTGTCCAATTTTCCCTGGCATTCTTTAGTGTGTTTTTGCCTCCTTTTCCTTACAACACAGAGTCTAAAATACTTTTCCTATAAATATTTGTACATATTTGGGGCAGAGTGTCTCAGGAGTGGTGAGTTCAGACCTTGGTGAGGCTTCAGCAGGTGGAAGCTCTTACATGTCCCATTTGTAAATGGTCCCTGATGGGTCAGGATGGCACTTGGTGTATCCATGGGCTACAGGCAGCACCTTTGGTCAGCACTGGGGACCAGGTTTGGAAGTTGGAATTGCAAACTCAACTACCTACACGTGTCAGTATGTCCATCTGATTGGCAGAAGTGTTGACTACCACATGCCTTCCCCACCAGCAAAGGACTCCTAAATTTTACCATCTGCTTTTGAAAAATTTGGCCAGAATGTTACATAGATGAGCCTTTTAGATGCAAAAGTATAACCTTTTTTTCTGTTTGTCATGCTAAGTAGCTGGCAAAGAAACAGTAATGTCTTTAAAAGTTAAGTGTTTGCTTCAGACTCAATATTTGGATTCGTATCTGTTTTGGAAGCATAGTTTAGGCTCTTTCTGTGTTCTTAGGGAAGAAAGTTTACTGTGGGAATGCATATGCAGGTTTTAACTTCCTGTCACTGTCATAAAAAAGCTAATTCATACCAAGCAAACGGAAATCTGATCAGGTAACACTTTAAGTTTTTTGTAAAGATTGCTTCTTATTCATTATGTGTTTTTTACGCTGCTCACACAGAGACGTCAGAGCTTCTTATTTATGTTAGGATAGAACTAATTTAAAAAAACAGCATGCACACAGACACAAGATGGAACAGAAAAAGTGTGGAGTAATTTCAATTTCTCTGCCACTTTTGCAAGCCAGTTCCACCAATAACAAACATCAGAAAACAGGAGACACTGATTTCCACAGAACCTGGCCAGCTAGGCTGTCGTTTGCTTTGCTTTGTAAATACAAATGGGGAAAGTTGAGCAGCTAGTATTACCAGTGTCCAGAACAGTTTTTCCCCTCTTCCAGCCACACTTCTCTCTCCACCTTTTCCATTGGTGCACTTTACCATACCCTTTTAGAAACAACAAAAATTGTACCAGGAGTTTAAACGCCACTGTGGCATCTGAGAATAATGGCAAGAAACTACTGCAAAGGAAGCAATTATCCCAGTAGGGCTTCAGAGCCCCCCTGAATGGCTCAGGCAACCCCCAGCCGTGAGCAGACAAGGCAAGGCCAGAGGCACCACTCTCCAGGCTTCAATCTCTTCATTCCTTCTGGCTTTTCACAGGGCAATCGCCTCCAGTTACACACTGAGCGATGGGCGGGTCGCTGCTCCAAAGGCAAGGGCCCAGTGGGAAGAGCCCAACTGGTAGGCAGCCTGTTCCTGCTGCCACTGGAGCCGTGTTTCCCACTGTCCAGCCTTGCAGTAGCCCACAAACAACAACTGTGTGAGGGTATCATGGTTAAAGGATGGCAGTGGGAAACATGTGAGCATCAGGCAGCAGCGATCCCACTATGTGTAGAGAATGGGAACAGTGTGTGCTTTGTTCTGCTTGACTGCAACCTGTGCTGGCTTATTTTATGAGGAAAAGAAACTCCAAGGAGCTCATGGCTTCACTGTCTGCTGCTAAAAATCAACTTGTATTGTGTAATCCCCCGTGGCATCAGAGGGCTGAACGTTTGTGAACGGACCCGAGATCTGCAGGTCATTCATTGCCTGTTGAGTCTCTCTGGAGGATCCAAAGTTGAGCACAAAAGTAATGATGCTGGGCTGCTGTGTGAGCCGGGGCAATTGGGGGATTTGATCTTTACCTCTCTGTGCATACGTTCTCCTTATTCTTTGTAAGTTTAAATTGTAGCATCTTCCAAGCAGGAGCCTTTCTGTAGCTGTAATGTCTAACCCAGTTGATTTTTCGGTGTTCCTTCAACAAAAATGAAGGTTACGCTCAGATTTGCTTGCGGCTGCCTGTGACTGCAGGCTTTTGCCTCAGTTCTGTAACACAAGGCTTGTGTGAAGACCAGAGAAAATACAAGGAAATCTGTGATTTATGATTTGCATGTGCTGCAGTCACGAGAGCTGCAGTGATTGTTGACGGAAGGGTGAAATGTGGCAGATTAATATATGACTTTTGTGTTTAACTGTTCATGAAATATGATCATCGTGGTGCATGTTTTCTTTTTTTTTGACGGTGTTACACAAATGCTCTGAAAGGTTTAATGTTTTCACAACTTTGTCTGACCAGTATAGTCCTTCTATAAAAGTTAGAGTTTTACTAAGCTTAGGCTCAGTCAGAGATAAATGCAATAGAAACTTAACACAGATTTATATGCTCCTTTTGCAGCATGGTCTCATTTCCATGGCATGTCATCTTGGTCAAAAGTCAGAGAATCAGTAGGGTTTTAGTTATGTTAGAAAACATTTTATATTTTTTCAAGGTTAGCTTTGCAGAATATTTGTTTATTCATAGTGTTTACTTGACAGGGCCAACACTCCTTTGGAATTAAATTTGATTATAAAGTTTTGAAAGAAAATGTTTTGAACGAGAAGTCAAATATGTCTCAAAATTTAAAACTGTCAAAACACAAACTTGGAAATGTATAAAAGAATCCACTGCGTTTTTGTCACCTGTGACTAATTTTATTTGCTTAGTTTGGTTTTCTGTTTGTGTTCTCTGCCATAAAGAGCTCAGGTTTACCCCCAGAGGAACACGGAAACTCATTCCTCCCTTGGGAAGCTGCTGTGCCAGCTCCAGGGAGGAAAGCTTTCACAGGCAATTTAGTGCAGGAAGTGCAGCAGTCACGGGAAGGATCCGGGAGCCTGTGATTTGCATCCCCTTCAGCAAGGAGCCAGCAGTGGGCAGCCAGTCTCAGAGGGGATGTGCCTTCTCCTCAAGTGGGAGTCTGAGCCAAAACTGCTGCATTTCAGAAGGTCACTGAATGACTGAAGCCACAGCTGAAAATAATGACCTGATGCACAGACCATGCCAAGAGAAAAGTTTTGAATAATTCATTTCTATTTCTGTCCTCTGTTCTCAAACTGTGACCATTTCGTTGTTGTTTCACAATTGTACTTTTAACTCCAGGAGAACCTTGGGTTTGCATGTTGAAAGCCTTTCGTTTTCTTGTGGGAGCTCATGGTATAATAAGACCTATGAACTTCTACTTCAAATCTCTTGGTAACTCAAGTCCTGTCAGAACAGGCTCCTGGCTGTTCTTCCTATAGAAGACCTTATATAAGGACCTTGAAAAGCCTCGTATTTTAGAGCGGTTGCTGTGAGAGATCTGCACTCTGAAAAATATCTTTCTTCAGATTACAAGTTTTGGTGAATTTTTATCTATCCATGCTTCTAAGCTTTGAAGTTGAAAGTTAGGACTCTGCTGTTGAAGACTTTGGCTCTGCACAGCTCCTCTCTCCTTAGTGGAAAGTAGGAAATTTCCTCTTGATGAAATGCACCCCATGATATACAGTTGTCTTAAATCCATGTTGTTGTTCTGATAACATTAACCCCAGCCTTAGAAGAGTAAGACAACATTGGTTAATGCCGACAATGACTGTTAGGAACTGGAATCCCCTCAAAATCACCATCAGAGCCTGTACCCCCCTGAAATGGCATGATAGTTGTACTCCACCCTCCACCCCTGGTGCTGTCTGCAGGGTTTAGGAGTGCTCTGCACCGTGCAAAGTTACTGCAGAGTTGGGTCTGGTCATGTAACTGGGCCCTTGAGCTCCCTGGAGAGCTGATACAAAACCACCCTTGGCTTTATCCATGGTGACTTTTTAACACAGCCCCTCAGAGTGACCTTGGCTTGTCTTTTGCAGTGTGGGCACTCTCAGTGGGAAACGGGCTGCTAAATTCCTCTGGAGATTTGGGTTATGTAGTTTCTTTTATGGGTACCAGGTAGGATTTTTTTATGTGTTTTAAAATGTGTGGTTTGTTAGTATTATTTTTCCATATTACATTTGTGATTCTTTAGGTAACGTAATTAAAAACTGAGAGATTTTGTGTGGCAAATTAACCCTGGCTGGTCTGAAATTTTGTCCTTGGAGGTGTGTAAATAACACAGTAGTGGTGATGCTTACAAGAAAATTGCTATGTAACTGATACCTCAAATCATCTGACTTGCTAAAGGGGAGAGAAAAGAAGACATACCAGACGTTGAGTTCAGTTCAAGTTCACTTTTATTTCTGATTTCAATCACTGATTGCAGTGAAAGCTACCTATGCACCAGTGCATCCAGGGCAGACTCATACGTGAGGTTAAATTTACAGTTTTACAGACATGCTGTAGTTGTCATTACAGACACATCATTCCTATATTGGGCCTTCTTTGTGTGTTGCACAAAGATTGCTAGTTCCATATATTTTTTAGTAACCCATGGAATGTGACTCATGTATTGCCTATGAGTTGAGTTTAGTGCATTTTTTGTACTCAGTAAATAACACTATGAAAAACAGTTTCTGAGGTGTTGTGTGTCCTTCTTTTTTTTTTCTTTTGAGATCTTTGTAGAGCAGATTTAAGGCTATGAAGATAGTTGTCACATGGTTCAGTTATGGGATTTTAATCTTGGTTTGTAATAAGAAAGGAAGTATTACATAGTAAATGTTTTGTATTGTAGCTGTGAAAGCATTCCCGGGAAGTATTTTCCTGGTTCATATATTGTCATATAAACATAACTGTCTGTTCAGAAATTAGCTCTGACTAATGTGAGCCAATACGGATTATTTTGAATTAAATCTTCCTTTGTGATTAACAAAAACCAAATGTTTGTAGAAAGTAAGTTTGGGATCATTACAATTTTAAAACTTTTGAAAATTGTGTATGCTAAAGTGTGGATTTTTCTTTTCTGAATTTGATTTATGACATTTTGCATATATCTTGGCTGTTTCCATGGTCTTGTTGGGTGAAGTATCAAACACATGTGGTAATTCTGATATTTGATGCCTTGTGATAATGGCAAGGGCTGAATAACTCTCAGCTGCCTCTGAAGTCACCAAGCAATTCAGGACACAGATAAACCTTAAGCCTTTGTAGATATCCATCATCTTGTGGTTACAACCGTTAATAATGAGGCCATAAAAGTGAGAAAGGGAGTCTTAGGAGCGGACTTGAATCTGATTCTGACTCTGATGTATCCTATCTGGATTGGCAGGGGTGCCAGAAACAGCAGCTTGAGTCTATTGTCATTTTATCTACCTTAAAAGCTCTTTCTTTTTGCGTAAAGCAATCTTACTATGCATTTTGTACCGTCCTTTAGACTCTACCATACAGACCAACAAAACAGTCTTGCAATACTGATAGGCCTGAAGGTAGAGGGGAACAATTGACTTGCACTTTGTCATGACAGATTTACAGCACAGGAAGACCACTTGAAAGAATGTTTCAGACTACTTTCAAATAGAATTTTTTGTGTGTTTGATCTGGAGGAGGCAGCATGTACCTTCCTGGGGTCCCAGAGAATGGAACGGAAAGCAGGACAGACTCCTCTGTCTGAACTTTGAAGTTAAACAAGAACAAACTTTAATCATTGGTGGAGACCTGTTCCAAACATGTTTTGATGTCTAGCGTCTGATATTTAAGCGTGCTATAATAGATAGGGAAGACTGCATGGGATTCACAAAGCTTGGAACAAAATACAAATTTTTAAATAAAAATTTAAGATAGATAGTCATTTATACTCTTTTTTGTTCAACTCTGTTGAAACTGCAAAGTTGTCTTCTATTGCTGACATTCCATGCTTTACACTCCATGCTGCAAGTCATTTTATGGATATTTTGGGATGCTAGACCACATAAAGGAAGATGAGAAAACTCCTTGTTTCTTAACTAAGAATTAAAACCTACATTTTACTTGGTGACACTATTAATTACAATTGCCTGTACTCGCTTTGTTCTTTAACTGTTTTATTGTCATTTATAATTAGCTGGTATGCTTTTAGAGCAAAGACTGTGTCTGATAGGTTAATATCACATACCCATCACTCTCCATTTAAATAAAATGTGTTGTCATGTATGCTGTGTTGTAAAAGACTGAAATAGATGAAATTTGTGGTATCACATATGCAGAAACCATGGCTATACAAAGAGAGGCCAGTATTTCATTCTGTAGTCTAAATTTCATTTTCCTTTGGATTAAAGTTTGCTTTAGAATTATTTTGCAATAGAGCAGATTTCATTTTTTAAATAGAACTAAACTAGGAGCTAAAGGAAAGCTTAAAAAAAAAAAGTCTGTCACCTTTATATTTGGACTTCCCAAGCATTTCTCTCATTGCTTCGTTCTGTCTCATATTTCATAGCACATTTCTGTGAAAAGTAAATGAATCACCCACATATATAAAAATATTTCTTAACACAGACAGATGGATATGGATTTATACATACAGAAATTTACACTCATATACACAACACGCATAGGTATATAAAATATGGTCTTAGAATAAGAATAAATGTGTGTACAGCTATACTGAATACTTGGTGGTATGTTGTAGAACCCTTGGGTAAGTTTTTATGGATTTGATTTATTGGCTGACTGAGTTGATTCATTATTTGTATATGATTTTTTGCTGCTGGGTGGCCATAATTTACAATTCTGGACCTGGTTAACTCTGTGGGTGCCTCGAGATTTCTGTATGAACATCTCTGACTATTGTTTAAAGAGATAAATGAAGTGGACTTGCTTGAATGAGCAATTTACTCATGAGGAGCAAAATGTGGTCAGGCAGGCAGGTCATAGATAATAGCTTTCAATAAGTCTTTGTAAGTCAGCATACTATCATATGTTCTCTCAGAGTGCAGATGATAATCCATACATGTTACAGGCAACTGAAGATCATCTGTGATCACAATCTTTTTCTCTTATTAGAATTCAGTGCTATTCTTGTATTACCTCTACTTGCAAAGCCCTGATAGACCTGCTGGTAGGGACAGGACAGAACAAAACCCTGAAGAGGTGTGAAAAGTCAAAAAGTGGCTTGGCTTCATTTCGGTATAAATGAAACACGGCAGGCACTTTCAGAACTGGACTGAAAGCTTTGGCAGTTTGGCAGAGTGATCCTTTTCCCATAACACACAGTATCTACCAGAGTAGTGCAATAAAACTTTTTGCTGTATCTTGTTTACAGGGAAGAGAGGACTTACCTTTGTATTCAATATGGCAACAACTCTTCTGGAGTTTTGGGGTGTAATGGCACACTGCCTGTCCCCTTTTTGAGCCTTTATACCATTTGCTGCTATAAAGTCCAGCTGGTGTAGTCTGGGGCAGGGGCAAAAATATGAGAAGAGCCAAAGCACTCAGATTAAAATGCCTTCATTAACTGTTAATATCCACAGACTATAATTTGAATTTGCAGGATTTCAGATACTGTCACCTAAAGTGATTTGAGTCTTTACTGCTCTAAATGCCGGATATGAACTGGACTTACTGAACATGAACTTAGTAAGACAAAGAAAAGTAGCAGTGATTCTTCATGTGTTCCTACCAAATTTCACATGAATGTGTTTCATCATGTCCTTTCGTGCTTAAAGCCATTGGTCTACAGTCCATAGGTATTTCTGAGGTTTCCTGTTGTGAGGAAAAGTGGCAAACATTGCACACAGACAACGTAAGTTTGTCACAGCTGCAGTTTTCATTTGCATTGTCTCATTAATAAACAGAAGGGCTTGATCAATTTTACCAAGATGGTGGGTACTTAATTGTTACAATTTAATGAAAGACTTTAGTAGTTACCAACCACCCACCAGCGGAAGTTTGCTTTTTTTCTAGCCATCTGTGGCTGTTCCAGTTACAGATGTATAATTCCACATCCACTTGTGGTACATTTTATTGTAGCTGTGTAATTCATCACAATTCCATGTGTCATAACCATCACTGTAGCTAAAGTTCTAAACATTTCTTACATTTTCAGAAAAACAACCAAACAAACAGAAGATCAGCGAAGGAAAACCCTTTGCAAATGCATTCGGAATTCCATCTTGGAAGCACGACTTCCTCCAGTAGGCATGTCACATCTTAGGAAGTCTACCTCAACATCCATGAGGGAATGTTTCCTCTGCCTCTTCTTCCTTATCTAAATCTCAAATAACTTGGAAGAAAAGCAGCTTTCAATGATTTTTTAGTTGTTCATATGTTTCTGCTTTAATGCTGCTTCTCTCCATCTATGCTTTGAAGAGTCTTGTGGTGATTCCTACAAGAAATTCCTAGGAAAACTCTTGCTGGAGGTTACAATTTCTGCAAGAAATGCAGTTGTGTCGTATTATAATGGATTGGAATGGGATTTTATTAAGTGGTAAAATAACAGAGAAGCACGAATGGTACTGAATGTCAGTGGGACATAGAGGACGTATGAAAATCACTGCTTTCAGTTTACATGGGTTTGAAATCATCAGATGAGTTGGTAAATTCCTGTGATATGTAAATACATTTCTTTGTTAAATCCAGTGCATTCATTATTGATATACATAAAAAGTATATATTTCTGCATGTGTATTTGGATATACAAAAACCACAAGTGGAAATCTTTCTAAAACTGTTTTTTTAAAATTCCTTGCATAGATTAATCGGAAAATAAATCACTTTCTGTGATTTAGGGAGCTGTAAACCAGTAATAATTATAGATAGACTTCTAGTTATATTTTACATTCCCTGCTCCTGCTTACCAGTTCAGGCAGTCAGCAGTCTAAAACTTCGCGTAGATTCTTGAAAAATGTGTATTTGCAGGCCACCTTTATTTTTTTCATTCTTCATGCCTCAAATCCCCACTGAAATTTCGGCGTTACCGGCTTCCTGGATGACAGAGGACATTTCTCTTCTGTTCTCAAGCAGCGAGTGCCAAAGGCAACGGGCTGAGATTTGTATGCAAGACTACCTACGTTACACGTGCACGTCCATTTATCTCAATAACTGACTGTCATCTCCGCGCGCCCACATCTTACAATGATAATAAGAGCCCAACGCTGCTCAAGATGTCGAATTTTCAGGGATGGATTTCTAGCTGCAGGCAACCCCGGCTAAATGCCTCATATTGAGAACACTCTCCTCCTTGTCACTGACCGCATCAGACCCTTTCATGTAGCTGCATATGTGGCTTTTATTTGTTGTGGACTTCCACCCCTGCCTTGAACTGCGGTGGTTTTCACAAGTGATTTGACTCTTAAGCACATGTTCACTTCAAAATGTAGTTAATGCAATTAAGGAACATTTTTGTGTGTTGAGGTAATGTATTCAGCTGCCTATACAAATTTTGCTGCGTTTTGGTGAACTTTGAAACTTGTTCAACCCTTCGGTCAACAGAGTGGGAGAATAAATAGTTTTAAAGGAAGATCAGATATTTTCATAGGCGTTTAATAGGAATTTTTATATAACATAATAAGATTTGGAATCACAGAGGGTAAGTATGTTTTCTGATTTGGGGGTTATTTGTATTCCGTTATCTTCCGAAAGCTGAATCCAAAATTAAGAGCAGAACGTTATTCATTTCCCAGTAAGAATTTAATTGCTTCTGCCCGTCTGCTTATCAGCCTTTAAAATTACTAATTTAAAGGTGAAAGAACTAAAGAATAAAGAATTTCCTTCACTTCCTTAAGAAATGAAAACCAAAACAAACACAAAATTCATAAATAATAATGAGCACAACCAGCAGTAGGATAGCGTACACATATTTCTTGTCAAGAAAAAGTAATTGCAGCACTTGATGTGAAAATGAGATTTATGTCTAGTACTAATTTTTACTCTCCACCTGATTGTATCAGTACATGGGAAGGGATTGTAGGTTTTCTGGCTGACAAGCATTTAACAGGCCGTTGAACAGCCAGTATTACGTTATGCAGAATGAAAAAAAAAAGAGTAATAGGGGTCCAAATCTGAGAGGTTTTAAAATACTGATATAAAACTCAGAGGCATATTTTTTGTATAAGAGAAAGAAGTTGGGCTAATAGTACTTTTTTTTTCACTTTTTTTTATATGGTTTGGAAAATCACTGTTGGTTCCTTTTGTTTCATTATCTGTAACAAAACATTTTTCAAGTCGATGTTATTAAGTCGCTAATTCATATTAAGGTATTTTTGTCGTCTTTGATTTGTCCTAGATCAGAGGAGGAAAGCTTATGATCACATACACAAGAAAGAATGATGCTGGAAAATATGTTTGTGTTGGAACAAATATGGTTGGAGAACGTGAAAGTGAAGTTGCGGAGCTCACTGTTTTGGGTAAGAATTCCTCCTTTAAGACTTTGTTGATGAAAATGTCCAACTTTCATTTTTCCTAGTAAGCTTTTTATTAAGGGTCATTCTCATCTATTGAAAATGTAGAAAATATTGTTAGTCACGATTGTGTTCCAGCAAATAGGAGGCAGTTAATGGCTCTTCAGTCCACCTGGAACTATTTTTTCTATCAGAAGACACTTTCATACTTAGTTCTCAAACTGAAAATAATTCCAGCGTCCACTGATTGGATCAGTATTGTGTAATAATAGCAAAGCAAAAATGTTAAGAAGCAGAGGCTTGACTTTTCCATCTTGCTGAAGAAAATTAGAATTATTCTAAGTTTCTACTTGAAATACTTATTCTTTCATTTGCAGTTGTGTGTACTAAGTACAACAGGTCTGCTTATTCAAGTGATCCTAATGATAGTTCCTCTCAGCATCAAAAAATATGTTTTCATTTAAGATAACTGAGCTTAGCTGAAAACTACATTTTTTGCTGCTATTGCAGAAACAAATCCTTTACTCCAAATGCAATCTCAGAATTCTTCAGCATGGAAAAACTCCCTCATGTTCACTGCAGATGCATCTTTGGGAGTTTTCATTCAAAATATCTCCCATTTTACTTTAAAATAGGGGAGGCTTGAAGTAGCTTAATTGTTTCTGGAAAATAAATATATGTTTTATCACCATCCAAGGCATGGTTCATAGCACAGTGGTTTCCATCACAGTGCTGCTGCAGCTCTTCTGTTGTTGTTGTTGTTTTTCAGGATGTGAGGCAATGACCTGAAGTTGTGTCAGGAGAGGTTTGGGTTGGATATTAGAAAAAGGTTCTTCACCCAGAGTGTGGTTGGAACATGCTCCTCAGGAAGGTAGTCACAGCACCAAGCCTAACAGAGTTCAAGAAGTGTTTGGATGATACTCCCAGGCACTTGGTGTGACTCTTGGGAATATCCTGTGCAGGGCTAAGAGTTGGACTCGATGATCCTTGTGGGTCTCTTCCAATTCAGCATATTCTGTGATTCTGTGACTCTTTTTGTTGTTTGGTTTTTGATTTGGGGAATTTTTTTAAATTCATGTCTAATAGCTGTCCTGTCAGTCTTTGGCACTTTTATTTGTCTTCACTACTTTGTAGGAGTTAGGACTCAGGCAACTTGAAGATGTGTTCAGAGTCCTATGTGAAGCAGGGGTTTCCATAATAAAAAGGAGTTTGTGTGCCATCTTGAAGTTGTTCAAACTGAATATCCAAACAAGACAGTGGTGTGTAACCCCTTAGAAGCTAAGGAAGACTTTCTGTGATTCACTGCACTGTTTTGGTTTTGTTTTACAAAGACTTCCAAAGCACTTTTGGAGGAAGTTCATTGTCAAATAGACTTATAGAACTTCCAAACAAAATCTGAAATTGAAAGTAAGTTGTAGTTACATGGGTGAAACCCTGGCACCAGGTTCCTATTTAACTGTACCAGTTAATAGCTCATCACTAGTCTACTACCAACCAGGGGATCATGGCGTGGGATATTCGGTAACCTAGGCTGAAAAAATAGTACTCTTGCTAAACACCCATAAGAGAGAGGCATTGCAGGCAGAGGTCTGCCTGGCTTTTTCTTCATCTCGTGTTTCCTTCAAACATATTTCTGATTTTCAGCCTGGGGAAACTAGTGAGGTTTTGTTTTCAAACAGGACAGTAAAGCTTTGAATGTCTTACCAGTGTGTGTCTAGAAATCCTTAATACACCTTATTCTTTCAACTCAGACTTGAGTTGAAAAAGCACGAGAAATATGCTGACTTCATCTATTAAAATATTTCTACATAAATCTTCCATTTATGGGTTTTGGTTATTTAGAAGTTGAACTTTTGCTTTTAGGTCTCTGCTTTAGATCAGAGGGAGAATGCCAGAAACTGTAATATTAGACAGTTTCAAAGTGATCCTTGCTAAGCTTTCCTTGTATGTACCAAATAGTCGTGTGACAAAGATAGATACTGAAATCAGTGCTGATTTCCCTTATCCGTTTCTGCATTTGAATAAGAGTGTTATGAATGGGCAGACAAAAACTCGTGGAAGTCCATTAGTCTTCTTTTAGGAGACTGATCTAGAGAACAATGTGCCTCTTGTGGGTTTTGCAGTCAGGCAGCAGTCCTGGACTTACCAGATCAGTCTTTTTTCTCTTGCATAATTAAGTTGAATATTTTTCCCCAAACTATTCTTGTGCTGAGGTTTAATCCTAAATGTTCTTTTCTTGCATTCAGGTTTCAGGTTTTTTCAGCACCTACAAGGAAGGGGCCAGGGCAGGGGGGGTTGTCTGTATTTGTGTCGTTTTAAATTCACAGCTACATTCTGTAGATCTCTGTTTTATTTCTCACATCTTGTATATGAACCCAGTCTAGAACTGACAGCTTAAAGATCAACTTGCTATTTAATTTAACGTTATTTCCTAATATTGCCAACAAAGTTAAGTTTTCTACAGCATAAGTGTCCAGCTGGTCTAGACATCCTCGAGAGTAAAGGAAGCTTTTTTTAATAGGGCTTTGTTCAGTTCACATTCCCACTTCAGTACTTTTTGAACCATTCACTAAGTTTTTATAATACTGAATCTCTGTATCTTTATCTGCAAAGTCAGAGTAATATTTAGAACTGCCATTTTCAAACACAAATGTGAGACATGAAGAGTATGGGCTTGTCTTTTTATCCTTCTGTCGGGTGCTTTTGTGCTTCTGTGAGAAATTTGTGACGTATTTTTGGGTATTCACACTTCCTGATGGTGCCAACGGCTTCAGACTCTTCCAGTTTCAAGGAGATGATATTTATATCTTTAATAAATGCAAGTCAAAACATGCAACTGCCTTCTCAACTCCCTCAGAGCTTTCACAGGTTTATAGGCAAAATGGTCATCTGCCTCAGGCAAAGGAACCTGCCAAGTGCTCTCCTGTTAAACCTTCCCTGCACTCTGCAGTTAAACCTCCCCAGTTCTTTTATGGACATACTGTTGTCATCTGGTGCTGCTTTTTTAGATGGGTAATCATTCCTGGAGTATCCCAGAAATTGTTTAAAACAGTTTTTTTTCCTTGTGAGTGTGCAGACCTCATTACACTCCAGTCTGGTGTGGAACTATGAAAATATGAATAGCTCAGCACCATAAAACTTTGAACCCTGTTGTGGGTAGAAGAGTGTGTCAATACCTTTCCTGAAATTTGCAGCTAATATCTGGGATGCCAGAATAGCACAGCCTGTACTGAGATCCCATTTTGTTTCAGAAATTCTGAGGACAAATATGCAGCAATTAATCTGACTCTGGTGAGCCAGGACTTGGATCATCTATGTCTTCCAATATAAGTTGGGATAACAGTAATTTTTATGAACAAAAACTACAGAGAAGACATTCTGAGGGTTTTTTTTGGCTTGCTTTACTTTATATGTGCTAGTGAAAGAAAATGTGGCCTTTCTAATGTAGCATTGGAAGTTCTTGCATCGAACACTTGCTACTGCTGGCACCTGCAAACAACTTCCTAGAGATACTGTGCTGGGCCTTACTTAGCCTTCAAATTTAGAGGCTCCACTGAGACAAAACCTCCAGTGAGACTGTTTGGGTTGTGCCTTCTGTCTCTTTGAAACAGTGCAGCAGTGGTCATTTGATGAGTGGTCATTTGAGTCATTGCAGCTTTCTATCAGAGGATGGATGTGTATTTAGATTTTGTGTTTAGACTGTGTTTTCCTTTAGCTGTGACAGGGATGTGTAAGAAGTAAGGAAGTCCCTGCTTGGATCCTGAGCCACTGCTGAGAGTGTCTGCCTCTTGCTGAGGTCCACAGTGCTGGCCGTCTGCAGGGCTACAGATCTTCTGCTTGGGGCTGTGAGCGAGAAAAGCAGCGGCAGAGGCACCTCCATCAGATCTGTCACTCTGCTCCCCTTGCTCTGACAGTTCAGTGACAACTGTGATTCAGACACAGAACTGCTGGATTAATCCTTTTTTTTTTCTTCTCTTTCCCTTTAGAGAGACCATCTTTTGTGAAGAGACCGAGTAATTTGGCAGTAACTGTGGATGACAGCGCGGAGTTTAAGTGCGAGGCAAGAGGGGACCCAGTCCCTACAGTAAGGTGGAGGAAAGATGATGGGGAGTTACCAAAAGCAAGGTACAATACATGGAGTTACCTTTTTATGACATCCAGCTTGGTGTATGATGTGACCATTCAACATTTGACAGCCAAAATTTCTTTTTCATGAATAGAGGCCTGTCTTGATCTAAGAAGACGTTTGTAATTACCATTGCGCTCTACTTAAAGTTACAATTTGTGTTGAAAGTTAAGAACAACCTCTTCTCAAGTTGTTGCAACAACACATGACAAAAAATAACCCAGTTCAGTCAGTAATATCAGATACACATTAATTCTTCACCTGAAGAGACTTTTGTGATTACTAAAAGTTTTGGAGATCGTATAACAAATAGTAGAATAGATTACAACATCAAGAAGTCTATATTAGAATTGCAATTGGTATAAAATGTAGTCTGGTAGTGTAGAAAGCTGCCTTGGTTGTACATGTTTTTGTTGCCAAGTTTCCAATTAACTAGTTTTTCTGACATTGCTTTAATTCAGGACAAAAAGTAAGATACCTTATTAAAAATAAATACATTCTCTGATAGATAAATAGATGGATGGATAGATACAGACAGACAGACAGACATAGATGGATTAATTACTTATTTACTTACTTTGAAATTCTGATTATCAGTTTTAAAAACTATTGGGGGAGTGGACTGAAAAAAGAAACCCTTTAACAGTTGGCTTCAGCCATCCAAATCCAGCTTCCTATTAGCCTAGTCTATAGCTTTAATAAAAACTACATAATTTTTAAGAGAAAAATCTATTTACCATAAAGAGAAACACATTGACTGCATTATACAAAAAGCGAAAAAGGTGATGAAAGGAGAGAAAGTGGTAAAAGGCCACATTGTTCTTAAAAAAAAAAAATGAATTGTGATTTATCTTGACTTTCAAGCAATTCTGATCTTCTTGAGTACAATATTTTCTTTTCAACCATATTAAAAAAATCATCCAGATGGAAAAATTGTAGGGAGAATAATAACTACTATTGTATTTACTTGTTAAAAGTATTTTAGCAATAAAAATGTTCTGTGTTAGGGCTTTGCAATTGTATTATGCTTATGAAATTCTGCTGTCAGTTAACTCATGTTGCAAGTAATATCAGAATAAAGTTTTCAAATATTTAGATATATTTTGTTCTTAAAACTTTATTTTGCATTATCAATTTACGTGCTTATACCTTTCTCCCTTATGGGAAATACAGCAATAAGAATATTTGAAGCAAACCCACCATACCTTTACCCTTTGCAGAAATTGTACAAAGTTCCATTATTCCTATCCATTGTTTATTACTGTGTGTATTTAAAGATACGAAATCCGTGATGATCATACCTTGAAAATCCGGAAAGTTATGGCAGGAGACATGGGATCCTATACTTGTGTTGCAGAAAATATGGTTGGAAAAGCTGAAGCATCAGCGACTTTAACAGTTCAAGGTAAGAATGTTTCTTTGCAAAATACTGGAATAAAGCTGATTTTTTTGCACAACAGCTTTATAGAGTTGCTGTAAACAAACTACTTGAGACCATACACAACTATTAGAGTTGCAGCTTATGCAGGGACTCTCTGCTGTATTGTAAAAAAAAAAAAAAAGTGGAAATACAAATTTGACTTGAGTTGTGTTCTGAGGAAATGGAAACACTTCACATGTAGGATTTTTTTGTGAGCAGTCTTTACGGTATTGGGATGGGGATGTTTTGAATTTCAGTTCTTCAAGTTCAGAATCATGTCACTTGCAATCTTTGTATCTGAAACCCTAACAGAAAGAACAAAGTCAATTTTTTCAATTATATATAGTAAAGAAGCAGCGAATGATAAATCTGTTTGTGTATTTTTTAATGCAGTAACCCAGACCACTGGAATTCCTGTTGGTTTTTTCATTATAAAAGCGTATCATGGCACTACTGGCTCTTTGTAAGATAAAAATTCAGTGGAACTCAGTGAACTAATATGTATAAAAATCCTTCATTGCCTTTATATACACAATCCAGATGTTCACTATTCAGATAATCCCTCTCTTCCTTTCCTGGCTAGCAGACAGGCAATGATGTAATCCTAATGCTTTTTTTCTAGGCACTGATGGTTCTTCTGTCCTTTTCCCTGTTCAGTGGGAATTAGTCATTATGGAGTTCTGGAGAAGGATAGGCTTAAAAGTATTTTATTTGGTAACAGGCCTCTATTTTGACACATTTACTGTAACAGGAAAGGTCTTGTCCTTAACCTGCTTTCCTTTTTCCAACAGAAACATTTGGTGTCCCTCTGTTAGGAAAATAGGAATTCTTTTGCTGAAGTTCTCATAAAACCAAGAATTTTTAGATGTTCTGTTTTGTTAGTCACCGTGATGTTTATACATCAAAACTGATACCTTATGTTTGTAAAATAACCAGTTCTTATGATCAGTGTTGCAGAATAAAAGATGAACATGTGAGCACTGAGCACAGTTTATTTAAAAGAAATACTGAATTATTTTTTTAAATGCTGATGTGTTCTGAAGATCAGCTGTTAAACCTGTAAAATGTTAGTATTAAGAAAATTTGCTTTATGACTGGTTGAGCAGTTATTTTTCTGGAAATAAGCTATTGGTAACACTAATCCTTCATAGTCCTATTCAAAATAAGAAGCAAACACGTTCTTGTAATCCCGTTTGTGTTAATGGTGCTATTAGATATAAAATGACTTAAGTATGTAGATGTTAGAGTCAAGTGAGATCTTTTTTGATAATAAACTGGTATTTTTAAGGAACATGATCATAGCTTAAGTCCTGATTCAGCAAGATTCTAATTTTTTAAGTAGTTGTATTACACAGTAGATATTTATATTTTAACAGCTTTGCTCTGAGGATATTGTTATGGGATAATTTGTTTCCCAGTGTGAATGGATTACCTCCTGAGCCATTTGTCTGCACTAATGTCTTTGTAGAAGGGATTGATGTGAGAAACTGCAATGTGTAAGGCCAATTTGTAGTTGGTAATGTAGTAAATTATGATCAAAATCCATTTATTAGCGTATCCGAGAGACTGAGTTTTATGGGAAGAAAAAAAGTACTCCTCTAGAAAATGTATTTTCCATTCAGACTTTTTCCTTCTTTTTCTACCTTCTCCTTTTCTTCCCTCCTCTTCCCTTCTCTTCCCCCGTTTAAAATGCTTAATTTTTTTCCTAAAGGGTCATCTTCTTGACTTTATTCCATCTAGAGAGGTAGTTTTGATCTTGTTTCAGTGCTAAGCTGATATTGTTCTGATTGCTTGCAGACACACAGTTCTTTGAGGTTTTGGGTTTTGTGGGTTTTTTTGAAAGATCTTATGATTTTTTTTTTTTCCTGGTGATTGAAGGAATGCAAATAACAAGTCTTTTTTGCACTTCTGGTAGTTGTCACGTGATCTGTTGACTGTGGAGTTTAGTAGATGTGTGTTCTTGCTGTTATTTTTGTTACCTATTTGTAAACAGAGGGCTCTGCTGCAAATCACAGCCCCAGAAGTTATAGCTGCCACTGTGCAGTCCGGTTAAATTCATAAAATGGCAATGAGAGGGTTGGCCTTGGTTTTGGGGTCGTGTGGGTTAGGGTTTTTTGTCTTGGGTCTTTGTTTTGGGCTTTATTTCCCATTCAGTAACTCGGCAACAGGCTGCGGTGTTTTCGTGCCAGACCATATGCCCAAGAAAGAATATGAGAGTTGTTAGTGGTGACCCCAGATGTGTGTCCATGTTAGGAAAGGGGCAGTTGTCACCTGTCAAGTGTCTGCACACTGGAAGTGCTGCACTGCAATGGAACGTGGCACACAGCAGACAGGGCTCCTGGGGACACTGCTCGGGCTCAGGGCTTGTAAGCGCTGCTAAGAAGAGGACATATCTCCTTCTCTACTCATCATTTTTTGGGCCTCAAGCACTGTGGCTGACCTGTGTATGCTCTGTCAGGTGCAGGGTTATCCAGGGTGTTAAAAGGCGGAGTGTGCAGCACCAGAGCTAATTGAGATACCCGGGTGTCAGGGAGGTGTTGATGTAACACGGCCAATAACCAACCTGGTGTCTCGGCAGAGCTGCTCTGGGCCTGGCAGGGTCCTTTCCTCCAGCTCAGCTCTGGATGGAGCAGACACTGGAGTGCATTGTGCATGCCCTGCAGGGCTCCCTGTCTGGGGAATGCTGCACAGCTCTGCCTCAGAGCTGGTGAGTGGACCCAAACTGTCCCCCTGGACTAGGAACTGTCAATTTGGATAGTTCGACTCTCCCTCTCTCTGTATGAAATAAACTCTTCACTGTAGAAAATACAAAAGAGGGGAGGGAATATAAATTCCATGTGCTCATCAGTAGCATCACAGATGCTCATTGTTGAAATCACTGTTTTCTTCTATACAGGCTCCTAACTTTGGGGATTGTGTTTCCTACATGAAGTACAGATGTTGCATTCTTATTGCAACTTCAGCCATGTTCTTAAAGTAAATTTGGAGTTCTGTATTAACACAGAACTTTGAACCTTTATCTTAAGTCTTTTACTGTTACTGCTTAGAAGCATTTTCATCCCTGAAACTGTGAAGTTACCTTATTTTCTCCTTGGAAAATAAATGGTTAAGAAAATGTCATCCTGATGTTGTTTGCATTTTCCTAAAATTAGAGAGGCTCAGTCTCCTGTTTTCATTTTGCAACAATGTGTACTGCATCTATAAGGCATCCAGAGACGTTGCTAAATACATGTGGAAGCATTTCATTCAGGAGATGATTAATTATTAAATAAATACCTCAGTCAATAAAAAATACCAGGAAGCAGCCCAGAGTACATTTTACTTTGCTAAACATTGTATTTTACCAGGTAGCTGATGTGCTCCAGAAAAGGGAAACAATGGTCCAAAGTCCTTCTCTGGAGCCAGTGGATTTCTCTCTTGCTCTATCACTAAGCAAGTTGCATCTAGTTATTTATTTATATTGTATTTTATATATATGCAAAATGCTTTTCATGTTTTGTGGAGGTTTCTGTTACATGATTTGCTTAGTTTTATGCCTTGAAACAGGACTGTAGAAATAATGATATTATATATTTAATTATTACATATATAATTGAAGACAATGTTCCTAAGACACACAAAATTACCAAAAACTTCATTTCTGAAAGAGAATTAGTTTTACTATTAGTGCATATAGAAGCAGGGCTTCTTCAAGGGTGCAAATTCCATGTTTTACCATGAAAATGCTTTTAAGCAAATCTAAGAACCAAAGGTTTTATGTATTTTCACCTGCTTCCATTTGCTTTGCTCCGATTTGCAGTACTTAATTAGGCTTTTTTTAACAGCTAGTTTTATAATAAGTTTATAATTTATGGTGAAACGAGCTGTACTCTCTGCAACAAGTGTAAGTTATGGCTCCAGTGGAAGTGCAGTTGGCCAGGAACCATTGTAGCAGTGACAGGGTAGATACTTGTCAGCAAGGAGTTAAGAGAAACAGGCCAAGGAGGTCATTTGGCTTGAGGACTTCCCAAGAATCACCAACACTGTGTCTGTTGGTGACTGTGGGTCAGCCACCAGCAGGTTGGCAGTGAACAACAATCTTTGAGTTTTTCTTCACTCTCCTTATTCAAGTAATGACTCTGGAGGAGTGTGCAGTACTTATTACAGTGCCCTGCCTAATATACATCTAAACCTGCAGCAGCAGTGACTGAACTCTAAAATGTAAATTTTTACCATTCAAAGGCACTAAACGCATTCAGTGTTATCAGTTTGGCAGGAAAGAAGAAGAATTCCTGTGGAAATTAGGCTGGCCAATCCATATTTTACAGTGGTGATCTTGAATACCAAGCCTTTTTAGATTGTGGTGTCTTTAATTCTAGGATTAAGAGAGCTCGTCTGCAAGGTAGATAGCAAGCAGAACTTTTGATAAGTGACTTCTGGCTGTGATTTTGCTGTACTAGTCAACTGACAAGGAATTTTAATCTGAAAAGGTGGCACATGCTTCAGGTCTGGAATTTCCTCCTCCTTTCACCTCCTCTTTGTGTAAAGTAGCTTCAAGGCATGCGGTAAAAGACATCTAGTTGATAAGGCTTCTGGGAAGGGCTGAGAATACCACCCAGAATGAAAAGGAATAGGATTTGTTCTTTCATCTCTCTGATACCATAGAAATGTTTCCACTGTGTCAGGCTGCTGGTACACATTAGAAACTGGCTGTAAGTGTAATTGCTTTATAGGCCTCTGAACTATCTATGTTAAAACAACCAAGACAAAATTCAGAATCTGATGGGATTACAGAAATGCTGTTGAGGTATAGGGTGGTTACTATGCCTTGCAGAGAACACCTCACAGCATCATATGGGAATTTAACCACTGGAATTTTAAAACTAGGATTTGGATTAAAATCTGAACTTGTCTACATGGTCACTCTTTAAGTCAGTACTTCTCCTTTTGGAAGAACTAATTTTAAACCACATTGTGTCTTCAGTGCCATGAAAGAGGAAGGAAGAATAGTGACTGTCCAATTAACTTGAGGATTTTTTTAATTTATAAACTTTTGGCAGGATGAACGCAGGAGACCATCACTTGTGATTTGTGTAGCTTGAAGAGCCCATTTCCCCCTTTAATGACTGCTGTAAACTGTGACAGTGCTTCAGATTTCTATCAAGGAGCTGAGGAGTTTGACTGCCACCTATTTCTGCTGAAAGAATAGAAATCTTAGATGTTAGTCAGAAGGAACTGGGAAAACTCTTCTTCAGAGATTAGTACCCTGCAGGTTTTTGTCCTACTGATGCAAGGGATGAACACTAAGATTCCTGGAGCATTTCTAAAACAGAGATAAAAGAAAAATAAGTAAATATTTCAGTGAAATATTTTTTTTAAAAAATTATAGTTGCTTCGAATTGATGTAAAATATTTTAATAAATAACTGCCTCCATGGTTTCAATGTTTTGAAATGGAGGTTGCTTTTCTTTTTACATAGACTCTCACGACAGTGACAGCAATAGCTTACAGGAAAATAATACATAAAAAATGTTGAGATTCCTTCCTTCAATTTGATACTTTGAAACAAGAATTTGAGACAGATGTTTCTGAGCAAGTAGAACAGAAGGAGTCCAAATAATTTGGAGAAATGTTTCTACAAAAATAAGTTGAAGTTAGAGGCTTTCTCCTGCTGAAAGGGGTTTGTTTACTGTAAAGTTCTTAAAAATTCTACATTATAATCACTTGCTGAAGAGAACTGAAGCAAGTAGATTTGTGTAGCATACTTCAGCACTCAATTAAAAAGCAGCAAACAAAATCTGAAGTCTTTTTCCTAATGCCTGAAATTTCCTAAATCCCGTGGCTAGGGAAAAAACAATTGGTTTTGTATCAGGTTTCACTGCTGCAGACTTTACTGTGTGACTGTTGTTATAAAGATAACATTTCAATAATTCTGTCTTTGGAACAGACAAAATGGAATTTTACTACAAGTTGCTGAGTTTGCAGATTTTTGGTTTTATGAATAAATAGAGTGCAAGGAGTAGTAATTTTAATTGGTTGTTCAATGAACAATACTTCTGCTATACATTCATTCTGAAATAAACATAGGCTTTATTAAATATGCTTAACATCCATAAAAAGGCAATACACACTTTATTTTTGCCTTGTTTATAGCCTGGAAGTAATTTTAATAAAGACTACAGTGATTGTAGTACATTCTCTTACTTTTGTTAGTTTACATGCATCAGTAAAATCAGCCATCTCTGAATTGGTCTTAAGAAAACAAATTTAAAAATGCTGACTTACAATAACAGTGCATTCAAACATTGTTTTGATAAGCTGTTTCGAGTACCATTTGTTACCATGAATTGTGTTTTGTTTGAACACTAAAATGCTTTATTGTTAGGTGCTGAATAACACTCAAGAACTGGTAATAAAGTATCTTGCAGTCTTTGTATGTGAACTAAATCACCTCGTAGGCTCAGTATCAGCATCTTTCAGTGCAAGAAAAAAATGGCTTCTTCAGGTTAAACTGCTAAATATCAAATATGCTCACAGTGTTTTCTTCACAAGGTGTCTGCGTGCTCCTCTTGTCCCTATGACCACACGTTAATTCCCAAAGTTTGGGGTGATGTTTTTTTCCCATTTCTGTACGGACTAGGACGACAGAACTGAGACAGAAAGACAAAGCTGTCTGGAAGGTTGCTTGTTTTGTTCTCATAAATGCTCTGTGCTCTCTAAACCCAGCAGTGAAGGGGATTCTGTTCTCTTCATCTTTCAGTGGCCTATGAGAGCCCACTTAGGACTTGCACCTCCACAAATTAGGCAGCAGCTGTTTCTTTTGGCACAATTAAGGTAGCACATTGATACTTGGGTCTCAGTGCAGAGGAAGAAATCACTTGAGAGTTCTGCTTTGGTCCAACAAGGTCTGATGGTCTTTTCTGAACATCTTCCTTCAGAGTTCCTCAGTGCTCAGAACTTTCTAGATTTTTTCCTCGAAGACTATAACCTAACTAAACACTAAACTGCAAAACATCTTTACTAGTCTGTCATGCACAAGTTTTAATGTGTTGCTTTTTTTTGCTACCTGAAATTAAAATTTGTTAATATATCACAGTTACCTTCCTGTTGACTTTATGAAAGAGTAAATTCAGGTATTAGTGTAGACTTAAGTTGTCTATGTGGGGGGTATGACATCCCTGTGAGAAGAAATCCAGATTTCTTTTGAAATAGTATCTATTTCAGTCGAGAGTATTCCTCCCTGAGTATTGCATGCCCAAAATAACATTTTTTAATGATCACAACTTACTGCACTGTAGAGATTTATTGTCCTTCCATTTTTAGTGTGTGCTTGGTTTCCATTGATCATGAGGCTTTGGCCACTTTTCACAAATAGCTTTAACTTGTTATAAGAAGGTTGCTATGGATTTCAAGTTCTTCTTTCCAAAAAGTAATCTGTGCTGTCATAAACAGCTGGGAAAAAAATCCCACTCCGTTTCCCTTTCAGCTATACTATCTTTAACTGGAAGTCAAAAAATTTAGTAGGAAGCTCCTAAGATTTCTTCAAATAGTATCCAGCTCTCATAATCTTTTTGTACTTCTGCACAGCTTATTTAAAATTCAGCTTTTTTTCACTCTTTTAAAAGGCTTTAGTATAAACATTTGTAGCCACGACTACTTAGATTGCAGCAGTGCCTAAAATTACATCAGTAAAACACAGGGGAAGACAACTCTTTTCTGGAAAGAGAATCCTGGGAAACAACTTCACAGTTTACTGCATTACTCTGGTTTTTAAATAGATGGAATTAGACTTGTCAGAAGTATGCTTTCTAAATTATGTTTGGTTTATAGCGTGGTTTAGGAGATTCAGAGCAAGGAAGGGGGCAGGGAGACTAGGAGAGGAACTTTTGGAAGATCTTAAATCCCCCTCTCCCCCTCTCTGTCTTCAACCCTCCATATTTCAGATATCTCTTGTCACCTCAAGGCAATGACTACAGGATTTATACGCATTTTAAACTGCAAACTACATGTATTAACCTGAAAAGTGCTACCTTTTAAAACCACGTCGCAAAGTCTATTTCCACATTTTTATCTTAGAAATCTTCTTTGACTCCTGCAGGAGGAGAGATTACAAACTACTTGTTTTGTAGCTAGTATCAGCAAAATCAGCTGCAAATCAAAAATACCTCATGTGAGTACATTTCACACACTGTTCTTTTCCCACAAATTTTTGCAGTAGGTTCCTCCCACACACACATAGGCAAACACACACACACTTGTGTAGCCCTTTTCACCTTGACTTTTTAAGCGTTCTAAAGGGAAGATTCGTTATCCTGCTGTGAATCAGACTTTAAAATAATATAGTTGCATGGCTGTTACACAGCTGAGATGGACCCAGACTTTACTGCTCAGCCCCATCAGAGTTTAGAAGGGAAACACATCTCAGCTTAAACTAAATCTCAAAATGGCCGGAAATCCAAAAGGAGTTGATGCCGTTTGATTGCTCTTGCAACAAGAATAGCACCCAAGCAGGGCATTTTGTTAATGCACAAATCTTGTGCTGTTTAGCAGCAGAGGCTGGAGTTTAAGCCACGGAAGAGAGAAAAGAAGCTTAGTAACATTTTAATGCCAGTAACAAAACCATCAAGCTGTTGAAACAAATTGCTTGTTGCTCGGGCTGCAGGGCTGGGAACAGAAGCCTTCCTGCTTGCTGCAGGAGGGAGAATCCTTGATTTTGAATCCATGGCACTTTAGGCTCATCTCTAAAATCGTTTCTGGAGTTGGTGATGTTGAGCTACCATGCTGTGCGTGTTTAAGTAGGTCTTCTAAAGCCATGTCCTCACCTGTATCTCTCCCTGGTATGTGTAGCAGCTCCAGATGCACTTGTATTTTCAAGGTTTTATGTGTGCTGTCAGCACCAAGGAGCGGTACTTGCCTTTTTTCCTCTCTCAGGCCACTTTCTTCTGGAGTACACGAGCCCTCCTGAGTACACACAGGCGCCTGCCCTTTTTCCCTGGGTTTCAAGTCAAGAGGCATAAGCTAAATCCAGCCAGGCAGGCATGTGCCATGTGCTGAGAATGAGTCATGGTCAGAGTCAGCGTCATGGTGATGTGACTACCAGGTTTCCAGACTGCAGCTGTCTTGTTCCTGCTGATTGCAGTGCAGATGGATAAGTGCACAGGGAGGAGTGCAGCTGGCAGCCTGCTGGTCCCCAAGAGTGGCACTGTTTGTGTAGGGCGTAGTCCTCAGCCAGCCTGTTTCTAAGTTACTGCCCAGCACATGTGTCGTAGTTTAACCCCAGCCAGACACTAAGTATCACACAGCCCCTCACTTGCCCCCTCCACACCTTCCCCCCCAAGTGGGACAGGCAGAAGAATCAGGAAAAAATACCCCTTCACAAAATAACAATCAAAACAACCCACCACCAAAAAAACCCACCAAAATTTGTGGATTGAGAGAAGAACACTTTATAAATTGAAACAAAGTAAAATATATTCCTACTAATACTACTACTACTACTAATAATAATAATAACTTTTATGAAAGAGAGAAAGAGAAATAATAAGTGATGCACACTACAATTGTTTACTGACTGATGGCCAACCTGTCAGCAGTCAGCAGTTCCCAACCAACTCCTTCCAGTTTATATATTGGATGTGATGTTCTATAGTACAGAATATCCCTTTGACCAGTTCAGGTTATGTTCCCTCCCAGATTTTCACAAACCTCCTTACTGGCAGAGCATGAGACACTGAGAAGTCCTTGACTTAGGGTAAACCCTGCTTAGCAACAGCCAAAACATCAGTGTGTTATCAACATTATTCTCATACTGAATCCAAAACTCAGTACTACACTAGCTACTAAGAAGAAAATTAACACTATCACAGCCGAAACCAGGACAACCTGACAAGTTTTCAGTGTTCAGACAGAAGAGGGAGTGTGAATCAATTGTAAACAAAAATAAATAAATACAATTTTTTAAAAAAAGTCATTGGGAAGTCTATTGAGGAAAACAGCATCTCATTGATACTGAGATTTTTCTGTTATTAACTTTTTTGTGCATGAGCCTGAAATGTTGTAATGGGTTTCTGGGTTTTCTAAAGGTGATCTTACCATCAAAACTATTTTTCCAACTAATAAGTCAACTGCTTTCTGTCTTAATTTCATTCTCTTACAGTACCATTATAGAAAACAATTACTCTCTTTCTTTTCCAATCACTTAGATTTTTATCTTCTCAGGTTTGGTAAATTTGAAGTTATTATAGTCACTTGTTCCTTTAAACCTAAGAACTGCTTATCTGACACATCAACAGCAATCTAAAACAGAATTTTTCCAGTCATCGTAAATATAATAAACCACAATCGCTCCCTTGGTGGGGGTTTGGAATTACAAGTCATCACTTTTGATTTGAAACATCAAAAATCTCATGTAAACATTTTGCCTCAACTCGCATGGCTGTGACATGTTTGGCGCCAGACTCCTGGACCTTTCCTCAGAAGTTTGCGCTGCACTGTGTCACACTTGGTGCTCTGGGACCATGCACTGTGAAAGCATTCATGGTGAGTGAGGGTGTCCCAGCCTGGTCCTACATCAATGTGAATTTTATCCGAAAATCGGGGAAAATATGAATTATTTATATATGCATTTAGACCTCAGGAAGTGACAGCTGAAAATAGAGACCGGTGAGGATGAAAAATGATACACTCTGATTCTTTTGTGATGTACCTGGTGTTATTTTCCCGTGTTTTTCACTGGCTGAAGCCTGGAGGCAGCTGAATGGCAGCATTTATATTTTTTTCAGAAAAAGAGATTCAGACCTTTGTTTATTTCTCTGTAGAAAGTGATACGTCCCACAAATGACTGCAGAGAGATGTGCATATCGAGGACACTGAGTGTTTCAGATTGCTTTGATAAGAACAAATAGCCTACAAATCACTGGATAGGAAATGGAACATGGCACATTGTCTTAAACTATCTCCCTTAATAATAGTTTTTGCAAAACAGCAACATAAATACCTGGTAGTCATGTTGCCGAGAGGCATTCAGTGGTCCTCATTCAGATACTTTAAGGTAAAAAGTAGTTAATTAGATCTCAGAATTTAACAGGATTAACAATTAAACATATTTTTGAACAGAAGATGTTGGCAGCTTTTTGCTCACTTTTTGTTTGGAATTAGGGAAAGATTTGGAAAGCGAAATTGTTCAGAATTTTTTTTTTTTTTAAGGCATGAACAATCTGAGCTTGACCTCTTTGCTAAACATACTGAGACTCTCACATTTCCTCTGCGTGTAACTCTCGTACCCAAATTTACTGTGCCCACTCATTTCAGACAGAGAGTATAAACAGTGGGTTTCTCACCCATTCCTTTCATCCCAAGATGATAAACAGCTGAGTTTCAGCCCCTCTGTAGAACTGCAATGCTCCATGACAGATAATGCAACTATCTCTGTACTATCCCTGCTCTGGAGTTTCTCCTCTGTCACTGTCCAGTCTGTATCTGCCCAATCCCCTCGGAAATGCCTGCTTCCCACTCTAACTTGTGTCCCTTTTCCTACCAGTTTGTTTCTATAGGCACATTCAATCTCTCATAGTTTTCACTTCAACTGGGATTAACAGATCACAGAATTATTTGAAAGGAATCTAAATTTGTTTGTGACTGCCGTTTCCTAGATGAGTCATAATGGCCAAAGATTTGTACAGAAGCTAAAGACTGTATATGAGCTTAACTGTTGTATGTTATTATTGTCCTGAAGATTGGGATTGTTTCATTTCTCTGGTGTAGAGTTGTACTTTCTTGCTTCTTTTATAATTGTCTCTAGAAGTGTCAAGCACTCCTTGAAGACATGAAGATTTTTTTTTAAAATTCAAAAATGAAACACACTGAGCTTAAATTGAAAATATGCAATTTGTGTCAGTTAAATAACAAGATATCTTCTGAGCACCTGGAAGGTATTCCTAAATAGTACTAGTCAGACCAATAATTAATGAGTATTTAATATGCAGAACAAAATACTGGTCGGTAATTAAGTACCACCTTGGATCTCAAGATCTCAAAAGCACCTTCTTAGTCTAAATGAATGAAAATTTCTATAATTCTGCTCTCTTTGGAATAAATAGTTACTACCACTGCTTTCAAGAACAGGATACTTGCAGTTTATAACTTGCCCAAATATCAGACCAAGAAATAGACACAACACTGTAATATTTTATTCTAACTATGAGGAAACCAATGAGTTACAGGCATTTACAAACCTAAGCTAATCGCAGCAGTGCATGGTGGGAGGACAAGAGACAATTGATTTAAGTTGAAACAAGGGAGATCAAGGGTGGATGTGATGAGAAATTTCCTCACTGGGTGGACAGCCAAGTGGTGGAGCTGGTTGCCAGAGAGTCTGTGCATTCTTATTCCTTGAAGTTTTTCAAGACCTGACTGGATCAAGCCTTGGCTGACCTTGTAGCTGACCCTGCTTGAGCAGGAGGTTGGACTAGAGACCTCTGAGGTTGCTTCCCACCTGATTCTCATATGAACCTACAATACTACATCTGTCAAATACAATAGTTGCTCCATTAACATCTGGCAACTATACTGGTCTGTAGTTTAAGTCCTAAAACTGTAAATTCCTACTCCTGTGAGTGCATTTAATGATATCGATAGTCCCAGTGAGGTTGATAGGATTGCTGGTAAGAATAAGGCATTAAAAGATCACATCACTAGTCTGGAAACTGCTTTTCTTTTGGTTTTTTGTTCAGTGAATGGACACATCTTCCCTGAAAAGCCCACATGTCAAGGAAGTTATACAAAAGGCAAAAATATTATTCCTTTGGTAGTTGTGGTTTTACATGCTAACTTCCTGTCTTTACAAACAGGTTATTCCTCCTAATTGCCATGTGAAAAGCCATGATTAACACAGGGAAAATTAATTTACTTTATAATTGAAAGTGCTGTCAAATAAAATATGCCATAATAGAGGAAAACCTCTTCTCTGTTTTAGTAACCTTAGATATCAATAGACTGCAAATCAGACTAAGAATGTGGTCTTTGTTGTAGATGTTGCTATTATTGTTGTTCTTTTAAACCACATGATATCCCTGTGACAGAATTGTTTAAATTTTTCTATGAAACTTCACCCTTTGCCCTTTCCACAGATTTGCAACCAATGTGATGCCCTGTTTCTACAGGGATTTATTTTCACGTATCAGTATCCCCTCTGTTTTTACAGGTGGGCAAAAAAATATGTTCGTTTGACAGGGTTACTTTTGACCTACAGTAAGAAATGCCTAGTGAAAAGAGAAGTGGAAATTCAGTACTTAGAAGCTAATTTAATTTGTGGAAATGTAATTAAGCAACCAAGACAGATTTCTGTCTGTTAGAGGTTTTCAGGTGAGTTTTCAGTAGAGGACTTGAGCAGCTCTGCACTGCTACCAAGAAGGCTGAACTTTTCTCTTCTTGGCACTACTCAACTAATGGAAAATTGATAATTTAGAGTTACTTCCTCCATGCAAGAATTGCATCCCATTAAGTCTCTTATCAGGCTGCTTCATGTAGAATATGAGTTGTGTTTTGTGGAGAAGCATTTATAATTCCAGGTCAGACTGTAACTGCAAGTTTAGTAAAGAGCTTTTCAGTTAAAAAGGAACTGTTACTAGGTAATCTGCTTACACACAAACAAGAGCAGCTAGGAGCTGAATCTTTGGGAAGAGCATGTTTCTCTCAGGAATTCATGTGTATCATTTTTTGGCCACTTCTCTTACAAATCACAGACTTGCAGATAATCTGAGCAGAGTAATGCACACTGATGTTCCTTTTGAGAAATACTGAACCCAGACACCTAGAGAAGCCTAGTGCACATCCGGAATAGTGCCTTAAAATTGAAACTCAAATGTTTGAAAAATGGTAATTTCAACTTCCTCTGTTTGGGATCATTTCCTTAAAAAAAAAAAAAAAAGAATCTCTAATATCATAAAACTCAAATCTCTTTGATCTGGTTTTGGCACATTGAGTTGCAGCTTCTTGGCTTCAACATGTTCCAAATTCCAATATTATATCATATTCTGTTTCTGCTTCATTTTCATAATACACCTGGAGTCCCCTCTATTCATTCAACAGGAAGCCACTGTTCCTCATGCCTAATGAATGTTGGCAAATTTGATTATTGTTGGTTTCCTCCATGTGTTTATCAGAGGATGCTGTATTGAGGGTGCTTAGCTACTTGATACAACAGTGTACCTTTACCCTTGCTGAACAACAGTTGGTTTACTTTCAACATAAAGAGCACCAAAGTGCAGAAGGGCTCACTATTTTTAACATGCATTTAAAAAATTATATATTTTTGGACTTCTACTGTAAATATCTTACACGAACTATGCTTTTTTGAGTAATTTTTTTTTTTTTGGTCAGTGTCTGTGTATATTTTCAAAATGCATTATTTTTAGGTTTTTATTTTCAATCTGTTCTTTCCATCAGTGATATGTGGTTGGAATGCTTTCTAACATGCCTTTTCTTTTACAAGTAAAGTTAGCCTGCCAGGATCTGTGCCATTTTGAAGTTTATGAAAATTTTCATCTATGGTTGAAGGATAATTTAATGTTTGATAATTAACTGCTGACCATTTCCATTGGAAAATCTAATATTTTGCAATAAATGTCTGGTTTTGAATATTTTAATGAAATTGAGGTTTGGGGGGCAAAGAAAAGAGTTAAGAATCTTTTTGAATTAATTTTAATTGTGGTTTACTTTTAATTTACATTTAATAGCAAGCATTATGACCTTGACACAGCAGTCCTGTACTAAAGAGGTTCGTGTGTGGGCTAAATGCCTTAGCATATTATTAATTTTTTAATAAACTTTCTTTTGTACTTTTTAGTAGCTTCAGAAAGAAATATTCCGTTTGTAAATGTTTGGATGCTTTAGAAAGGGTGTAAATGTCACTGTTCCATTTCAGCAACATTTCAGAGCAATATTTACTAGAGATTTTAAGTTATTTTGCCATGGAAAGCTCTTGATGCAGAGGAATAATGATAATGTAAAAAAAAAAAAAAAATTACTCCGGGTTACACAACAGTTCATTAGAAAGGCTTGGAGCAGAACCCAGACTGCCTGATCATTATTTCAGTCTGTTATCCATTTTCCTCTACCACCTGCTTTCAGTATTTGAAAGACTGCTGCTTAAAAAGAAATTAAAAATATGTGGATTAACATTTTAAACTTATTTTTCATATATCAGAATGTATATATGTGTTTTCTAAGGTCCTTACCATGGATCTTTTTGTTTTCCTTTTTTTTTTTCTTTTTAGTTTTGCTTTATTCTTTGCTTTGTTTCATGTCTATTCAATTTTATTTATTCCATGTTTTCTTTTTGTTTTGTTTCTGTTTTTAGTTGTGTCTGGTAAGTTGAAATTTTATTGGCCATCTTCTAGTCATCGTATCACTGTGACGGGAACTTCTCCTCCCCTTCCCATCCATCCCCTTCCATGTCCTTCAACCAGTCAGCTCCCATCTTTTACTTGTTATTGACAAGACACATCGAACAGAATAAATTCTGCATGAAGTATGGGTAACTTAATGGCAAAGAGAAAGGTAATGGGTTGCAAACTTTCTGTCTGTTTTTATGTGATGTAAATGAGTCAAATCCTAATGTCTTCTTTCTTCGGTGACTGCATTAGTTGAACTTCAAAGTGTGCTATAAAAAATAATGTTTGGTTTAGAGGTCTCAAGGATAAAAGTTGTTCTCTCTTTACATGGATTATTATTTTGGCATCTTTTACAGTCTTATCATTACATGCCACATGTGTGTGACCCAAGGTGTGAAATCAAACTGGCATTAAAGAAAAGAGACAGTGAAAATGCTTCCAGTACAGTTAACGTTGAATGGAATTTAATAACAGTTTCACTTAACCCTGCTTCATTTCTTCTGACATTGAAGCTAATAAAACTTTTATTAATTTACCTTAATGGGAATAGATTTAGAATAATACATATCTGGGTAAAATGCATATATATGCATATATATTTAGAATAATATCCATACAAATGCATACTTAGAATAATATCTAGAGAAACATGTGCCTATTTACATTTTATAAATTCTACCATGCTTGCCTGTAAGACTAAATTCCCCCTTCTTTTTTGTGTTCAGTAGTCCCTGAACAGTCATCTACAAACACAAACATTCAACTGTTTCTCCAATGGTCAGAAAAAATATCTCTTTATAGCTGTATCCATCCTCAAGTACAACAAAATCTAAAACCTTATAAATCCTCTGCACTACCACAGGATTTTGGAACCTCAGTCCCATTTTGTGTGACATTGTGTCACAGTCTAGTATAGAACCAACCAAGCCCTAAATTCAACTCAGTGCTAAATTTATTCTCATTATTAGAATGTAAGAGAATAACAAAGGTGCTTCACCCTCATCTCCATTTTCCCCATCATACCTTACAACCCTGTGGCAAACCCCCAACCAGTTCACCTTCTGTTCTAAATGAAACCTGCTGTCATCTCAAAGTGTTCCCACATCTTCTTCCGAGGTACTGGTTCAGCGTTTCAGAGCTAAATGTTTTGAAGTCTGCTAATTACTGTAGGTCAATCTTACCTTCACTTTGCATAGTTTCTTATCTAAGGAAATGCTAGGGAAGGTAGCATTTGCATCCAAATGTGCATAATAGTATGTTATGCTTTAAAAATTCCTCTGAAAGATGGAGGGTGATAGGAAGAGTGTATTCTGATGTGAACTCACTAGGGAGCAGAAACACAAGGCGTGGGGAACAGATAAATGCAAATCTTGGCCCACAGGAACACTGAAAGTGATTTTTTTTTTAGAAAGGACTTGAGTGTTATTGAATTTATTCTAGATAAAGCCACAATAGCTTGATATTTGTAAAACTCATTATTATAAAGCATGTCTTTGAATTCTATATATTACACCGTTTCTAATGAAAAATCTTGTAAATACATAAATCTTAAGAAGGAAAAAAAAAAAAACAAACACCAAAAAGTGTTCAAGTTATTGAAGTCAGATACAAAACATCCCCTTTATTCTCAGTCCAAAGAAGCAGGAGAGCATAATTAGTTTTGGACAGATGATCAGAAGAAATTGGAAATGAATAAGTAAATGGGCTTTCATTGAATGCACATTTTTTAAGAAATAAGAGTTAACAGCGTATAAAACACACTAGATTTTTTTTTCTGTGCTAGCACCACCAAGATATCTAATGCTGTCATCTATGCTGATATTTTTTTTTTTAATGTGACTGACATGATTTTTTGACATTCTGTTTACCACTGGATGAAGGGGTTGTTGAAGTCTGTACAAGTCAAACAGTTTGGGCAGTGCTGGCAGTATTTATAACGTTAGGCTGAGCAGATGTTTCAAATTTGCCTTCATTTGCATATATATTTTGTTTGAACATGCTCTTGCCTATGTAAATGAGGAAGACATTTAGCTCTGCTGTTCCTTTAAATTCATTCCTTTTCAGTGTTTGAACTGAAGATTTTAAGTGGTTATAATTTGTCGAATGGTATTTCTTGGGCTTTTAAGTTTTTTTGAGTCCACGGCTACATCAAAAGTCTCTTATATAAGCACTTAAGGGCTTTTTCTCTCCTCAGTTTTCCTAAATCAAAGATGATGAGTTTTGTACATGTAAGCCTGACTTTGTGGTTACTCAGCAGTCTTTCTTGCAGTCCTTAACAAAGTGTGTCCTCTAGGCCAGTCGTCCCTCGAAGGTTTCTCCATTCTGACTTGCAGCCCTATTCGTCCTTTAAAAACCAAATTGTAACAGATTTGTTTGTGTTGGTGACTGTTGCTCTGCAAGTTGTCTCATCAAGTTGGTGGGATTTATTTCCTTGTACACACGGTCAGCAGTAAAACCACATGTTGCTCAGTTTTAATTGGGAGGTCCAGACACTAAAAAAATCATCTGAGCGATGCCAAGGCCATTAGAGACTGATGTGTCTTTGTGCTGCCTCTCCTTATTAAAGAAACTTTTCTGGTTTACACCACTTAAAGTCAGTAGGCTAATTATTCTTTTGAATTGGTTAATAGCAGTGTGATTTATTTTTTGGTTTTTTTGGTGCTTTCCTTTCAGAGCCTCCACAGTTTGTTGTAAAGCCTCGAGATCAGGTAGCTGCACTGGGGAGAACGGTGACTTTCCAGTGTGAAGCAACTGGGAACCCTCAGCCAGCCATCTTTTGGCGGAGAGAGGGAAGTCAGGTAAAACAACCTTTCTCTGCCTTCTTCCAAAGATGATTTCACATGAGAGAAAAATATTTTATTTATTCTTTTAAAGGTGTGGAAAACAGGTTTAGAGCTTGGAGTTGCTGGGTATTTATTCCTTTCTTCTAAGTCACGTGCCTTCTGTGCAATGATAACCCAACTAAGAGGGATGTCTATGTTTTGCTGTCTTCCATTTTCTCCATGAGTGTAAAAAAATAAATCTGTAAATCAGCTAGAAACATTCCATGTTTCACTGCTGTGATAATCTACTTCATCCAACAGGGAGAACTTTTAAGACATGGAGGTGGAGATGACTTCTGCTAAAGTTTGTTGGAAACCCCCAAATACTCCCAGGTTTTCAGAAAGTTTCTTTCTGGGTTTGTGGTACAGCAGTTAGTTTGCCATGTGTTTTTTAGTGTCTGGCAAACTAACCCATTTGCTGTATTGATCTGCATCACTGCATGGGTAGGACTCTAGTTATGGGCTGAGGAAATCTACTTTCCCACTCCATCAGTTGATTGACGGACCATACCTGAATAGGTCACTTTTTCTCCCAGGTTCCTTACTTGAATGGGAGGGAAAATTATTTCCAACCTCTTTGTAAAGGATCTTGAAAGCCAGTGGGTGAAACACAATATAGCACAGCAAGAGAATCACAGTTTTCTTTCAGAGTCATCTTTTGAAGGAGGGATGTGACACAAAGTATTCTTTATGGGAAGGAAAGAAGGAATATGGGATTCTGGTTTTCCTGTGAATGAAGGAATGAATGGTGCAATAGCATATGACAGGGTTCTTTGTGTTACAAAACAATAGGTCAGAGAAATTGAGAACACTTAGAGATTGGCTTCTTTACTCCATTTGCAACATTTCTGTCTGAATACCTAAGTACAACTAGACTACAAACCAGATTCAGATGATAGTCTTCAATAGTATAAGTATACCAGAATATTATTCTTATATTTTTGTGTTAGCTGGATCTTGTTTATTTATTTTCTTATTTTACCAAGTGTTGTCTAGAACATCATTTTTTTTGACTCATTTTTGGCTCTGCTGAGTGATGACTAGTTGTGATGACTGAAGGAACTGAAAGAGGTCAACAACCAGGGTTTGCTAAAACTGAAGTAGAGAATGTTGTGTCCCATTCCTTTGGATGATTTTTGGAAATGCAAAATGTAATTAAACAAGAAAGAGAGTTAAAAAATAGCCTCTGTAACCTCTAAGTATTTCCATTCACAAATTTTTCAGACAGTAGTAGAAATTTGGGTTCAGTATTTGATGTAAAGGACTTATATTATTTTGATTACCATTCTGATTTTTGACCAGTGTTGGTAAATACTATGTACTTCATGCCAAAACTATCTAAAAAGGCATAGGATTTACTTCTGTATCATAAGACTTTTCATAAAACACAAACACTATGATTAGCAAGAGCTAAAGAGCATCATGGTGCTTATAATGCCAAGGTTGTGGGTTCAGTCCCCATACAGACCATTCACTTAAGAGTTGGACTCAATGATTTTGTAGGTCCCTTCCAGCTCCAAAAATTCTGTGAACTAAGCTCAGTATCTCTTTTTTTTTTAAAAAACTTCTCCATTCTTAGGAAGGCAGATGTTAAAATACAGATAAGTAAACCAACATCTGCATTTAAGTGAAAGAAATCGAATGCCCTGGAGCAAGTTCTAAAAAAGAACATAAAAGCAAATTACTGAGGTTCACCACAGTTGCTTGCACCATTGTGGTATCTGTACATATCACATCTTCACTGGCATCTGTTTAACTTTGTGCAACATCTGACATTAACCATAGAGGATGTTAGAACATTCCCAAAAATCTTACACAATTATGTGTGCGTATCTGCACCTATTTTATCACAAAAGATCCTATAGAATACCACATTGTGGTATAGACATGCTTAAGACAGGAAGAGCCGCAAGTTTTCTGTGTAATGTAAAAAGATGGATTTGTTTAGATATATTAAAGTTAAGATTACTGATGTTTGAATTTGTTTAACCCTTTCCCCCCCCCTTTTCTTTCCTGTACATCTTGCAGAATCTGCTTTTCTCATACCAGCCCCCTCAGTCATCCAGCCGATTTTCAGTTTCCCAGACAGGAGACCTCACCATCACCAATGTCCAGAGATCTGATGTTGGGTACTATATCTGCCAGACTTTAAATGTTGCAGGAAGTATCATAACAAAAGCCTACTTGGAAGTTACAGACGGTAATCATGGATTCAGTTTATCATTTCCAAGTTTTTGTTTTTGTTTTGAAGACAGCAGTGGAGTGATGTGACACTGCTTTGAAATCTGCTTTGCATAAATGTGGATTGCATGTGTCTTTGAACATAAAAATCCTGTTTTGACCGTCTCTGTCAGGGGTTTAAAATTCTGGATATTGTGTTACACTCTATTTCCATTTTGTATTTGGTAAGTACATTCAGTTTATGGATTTTTGTCAAATCTGTTAATGTTTATCTCACTCTTTTTTACCTTCCCCCACTACATTGAGTTTACTTTCAGATTATTTGCTGACTCTTTATCCCTATTATTGTCCATTTGCTTAGCATCTCCCCTGTTTTTTAATATTCCATTTTAGCAATGAAAAAAATCTCAACCTATGTAGAGATCAGCAGGATAACATACAAATTAAAATTATTATACATCTCTTTTTAGGAGTAGTTGGGAAAAAAATTAGGATGAAAAAGCTACAGGGAGCATGACTACAAACAGTACTACATGCTAATGTGAGGCCAGTTTCTAATTATGAGATATACTCCATATTTTTAACAGCAGAGATACTCAGGGAAAATATTAATCTTAGCACTTATGGAGAAACAGGACAAGAGGAGGGAAGCTGTTGTCTGAGAATAGTTTATATAAAATAGCCCTTTGCACTACAGAAAACATAGAAATAATGCAGTACTAGAAACATGCAGTGAACCTGGAGAATAATATTTTTTATTTACACCCCCTGAACTGAGATTGGAGGAATAGGACTACATCCTTTCTGGTTTCTCACAAGTGATAAGCCACATTTTGTGATCCTCTTTTATCTAATTTTTTCACTGGGGAGAAGGCTGTGGCAAAGTGAGAGATAAACTTAAAATAGAAAATTAAGAAAATGAAAGAGTTTTTCAGCTAGTGGCCTATGTCATCTGAACTTGGAAAAAAACCACTTTAAATATATTTTCTTTACTCTATGCACTGGATTATATGTCTGGATATATGGATGTCTGATATATATGGTAGGTAAATATATGATAGATATATAGAGATGATTTTAAGGTATATGGATATCTGATATATCTGATATATGGATATCTGATGGGTAGTTGTTTTCTATAATGTCTTGGGACAGTAATTTTTTTGGTACTTTCATGAAAGCGAAGGCAGGATATACTGAATGATACCTAGGTGTTCTTAATAGAAGTTACCATCAACTTCAGTGGCACTTAAATTAACTGTGAATTTCAGTGGCATTGGATTTCTCCTCTAGAGCACAGATGGGTCAGACTCTTACCATTGGCAACTGCAAAGCTGATTACAAGCTTGTCAAAGTCAAATACAAATTTTAGGTGGGCTTATTTTTGACTGTCTCTGCAGAGAAAGATACTAATGGCCTCACAGTGCAATGCAACAGGTTGGGACAAGAACTAAAGGATAAATGAAGCAGTTGAAAACAGAGTGTCATTTGAACATGCAAATGAAATTATGGGTGTTGGAATT
>NW_021940497.1:10650-12111 GCF_001715985.3 Manacus vitellinus | reverse complement strand
AGAAACATGGTTGATAGAAAGAGGACATGAGAAAAAGTCTATAGTTATGGTCCCACGGTAAAGGAAAGATATTAGAAGGTCACTGTGTCTGTGAAACTGTGTACGTGACAGAAGAATAGAATAAAGCGGATGGGAAAGCAGAACAAGTAGCAAATAAGTAAACATAAGAATGTGAAAGAAACAGCATTTGCGCAAATATAATTTAGGTAATCAGAAGCCAATGATGAGCTAGCGCTTGTAATATGTATGAGGCTAATTATTAACCTTTATAAGCACAAAGCCTGCGGCAGTAAAGTTGGATAAGTCATGATCATCTCTGTGGTTGTGTATTCTTTTCCCATCGTCTACAACAAGACTCATTAGCACTAAAGGAAACTTTAGTGTTTCAATCTCACTTCGACTTCTTGAGAAGTTGTTTGAACTTCCTCTCAGGGACTGAGTCTCATGTAAACAACAACAACCCCCCAGGGGGTCATGAAATGCCTGGGGCTGTTGCTGTGCTGCTGAGCTGGGCCGGGCTCCTGGCACACAGGGAGCTCCTGGCAAGCAAGAAGAGCTTCAAAGAGACAGCTCTGCTGGTGAGCAGCTCCTCTGCACAGCCCAGCAGGGCTGAGGGCACTGCCTGCAGCACCAAGGGCAGGGGAGTGAGGCAGAGACAAGTTAAAGGCTGTCAGACGTAGAATGATGCTGAGACTTCACTGGGGGAGAATTTTTAACAGATCTTGGCACAGGAAGCCTGGTCATGCAGGGCAATGGGACTGCAGCTTTTGGAGGCATCTGGGAAAGCTGGCACTGCCCAACAACTACAGATTCTGTAAGTGCAACTCTGAGAGCATCTGGAGTGCAGAGGAGGAGGACATGCTCAGAACTTCAGCTCCCTCTCAGAATATTTCCAAGACAAAGATTTTTATAAGGTTAAAGAAATTTCCTGAGATTGTGTTTCCAGTTTTCTGCTCTTGAGGAATGGGAGGAATAAATCATTAAGAAAGTATTAATTTTGACAAGTCCCTGAGACATCTGAACTGTGAGTGCTCAGTAGGTCTGTCTGAGCTTCCTAATGTGCTTTCAGCCACTGCTCTGCCTGTGGGCAGCACCAGCATCACCTCTGCTAGACCCATCAGGACTAGTCTGAGATGTCATTTTTGCACCTGCAAACGGAATATGACCCCTACCAGTGCAGACTGTGGTGCTGGGGAAGGAGCTGAGTCTGCTTAAAACAAATACCATCATAAGGACACTTGGCTGTCTCCCTGAGGTTTCCTTCCAAGCTCTGAATTCCCCTCCAGGATGGAAACCTGTCCCTAAACATCTCCTTGTTATGTGAAACCCCTGTACAGAAGCACAGTGATGCTAAAACAGTGAAAATGCTGTTGAGTAGGGACCCAGCACTGGAGCTGAAGGAAGATCTCCTAGGAAATCAAAAGGCTGTCTGTGTGTGACATGGGGAGTGTCTGTAGAATA
>NW_021940497.1:0-4395 GCF_001715985.3 Manacus vitellinus | reverse complement strand
CTGGGACACTGGGGAGCCTCTTGGAGCCAAGGGAACCCTGGGATGTTTTGGAACATCCTGGAATCAAGGAGCCATTGTGACACTGCAGGGCCCCATGGAACCAAAGGAACCCTGAGAGGTTTTGCAACCTCATGGAATCAAGGGGCCATTTCTGGAAGGATGCTCTGCTCAGATAATACCTAAACAATGGTCAGAGAATGCAAACAATGCACACTCTCTGTGGCGAGTTACTGCTGGTGTCAAGGTGCTGTTTTTAATGTTGAATTATGCTAACCCCAAAATGCTTCATGAAACTTCAAACACACATCCTGCTTTTTGAAGCAGGATTTGACAGATAAGCTGCTCCCTGGCCTGCAAATATGTCTGGCAGTCAAACCCTTGATAACTATAAAAGCCCCATCCAACTGTCATTTGGAATATTCTTCCACAGACTTCCTTGAAGTGTGTGGAGCTTCTGCCATGAAGCAGGGACAGCTCTTCATGGTCACTGCCCAGGGGTTAAGTGAAAGAGAGAGAACTACCCCCTGTCCTTGTGGGGTGAGTTACCTCAATGTCTGCTTCAGGATTGTTTCTTATTGCTGGCTTTGATCCAATTGCTTTAATAGAGTTACTTTGATAGACTCCACTGTCCTATCTTACACTATACTACTAGGGGTTTTTGGCTTTTATAATTTGAAGTAAATAATTCTCTTTAAGGTCTTTCATCTGTTCACTTGTCTGATCAATTTTTTGTTCAGTTGTCATAATAAATCATTGTTTTAATAGAAATATTTCTGATTTGCCATCACTAAAACCTGCAGGACAAAGTGATTGAATCACACCTGTATAATTCCTTCAACTGAAACCAAAATCTGAGCCTAAGATTGGATCCAGCCACCCCCAGGCTCCTCTCTGAGAAGGAATTTAGAAAGCAAGGGGGTCCTTTGTGCACCTCGTAGCTCAACGAGTTTAGCACAGAATCCCCCTGCACACACACACACACACAGACATGGGAATCTACACACACACTCCTGTTCATCCCTGCACAGACATAACCCAGACAGACTCACAGGGGAACTCCACATACCATTCCCACATCACAACATGGGAACGGTTAGAAAAACATAAAATATGTACACCAACCCTCACTGCACTGCAGTATTCACAGGATGTGACACCTGTGTCCACTTTTGAAATGTTACAGCCATTCCACACAACCTTTATTTCCTGTCAGCTGAGTATTCTATCAGTTGCATTCTAAGATGAAACTCCAGGCACATGAACAGCTGAATGTGTTCCACATTTAAATGCTGTTGCACATTTTTAAATGGAGAAAGGAGGGAAACTGCTCAGTGTTCAAATGAATGAAACACAGTGAGCCACAAAAGGCCAAAGTATATAGTGTACAGCAGCTTTGTGGAGTTACAGATCTGCTCAATGTTTTATGTTTGGCATTCAGAGACCATGTTTAAATTTATTAAACTACTCCCGTTCTGCCCCCCACCCCTTTTTTGGAGTTTTTCAATTGCCTTTCCTTTTCCAACAGCTGTGACAACTGCTAAAACAGTCAGTAAAATTAAGTCTGCTCTATAATCCTTTAGTCAATGTTACATTTTAATTAGAGGTGGAGGGAGATTTCCTGTTATGAACGCACTGATTCATTTAAAATTATTAAACTGACACATATGTCAAAATGAGCAGATACATTTATTGCATCTGTTAGCTCATAAACTATTAGTAATTATTAGTGCTATTGTTTTTGCTGAAAGAGCAAAAATTCCAGACTGCATCTGGCTTTAAGTTATTGCATTCTTTAACATGCTCTGCCTTTAAATCAAAGCATACCTAGTGATGGTCAGACAGATGTCTCTGCACTCTCAAAATGTTCCCACAATTTTTAGCTCGAATCCTCTCTACCCTCACCCATAACACAAGAACTGCAGAGACTACAATACCTATTTCCTATGTCCTTATGTTCACATGTGCATGTGCATGTCACAATATATAGTCAAATCACAATTGCTATGGATATTATTAACGTGTCAAACTGTGGGGTTTATTAACTGAGACAGAGAAACAGATATGTTTCTGAATGTTAGTTCTTTCTCTGTGTCCATTCAATCCCATACATTCAATCTCAAGCCCTGCACTCACACAATATACTGGGAGTGTTTTAAGATGGCTTTTAATTGAGCCAAAGAGGAAGAAACAAATTAGTTTGAATCTTGTACCAGAGCCAAAAAGACATGTGCCCTGATTTCATTGAAATGCATCTACTCTAAGGGGCTTATCTAAACTAATCCTTCAAATTAGCTGTAAGAAGGGACATTCAAGAAAGCTCCTTTGGGGGAGCTGGGGGGGACAAATAGACACACCCCCCAAAAAAAAACACCACCAAGAAAAGCCCAACCTAACACCCAACTTATTGTCTCTTTATATATTTTATAAAAAACATGTCATTGCATTAAAAGTTGTAGAAACTGCGTTCTTACATTTCTGAAGCTCTCTTACACTATACACAGTGCACTGATCTATAAACCATATCTGAAAGGGGACCCTCCTCTGTTTATTTTCTGTTATTTACCCCGGAACATCCCAGTGGGTTTTCCCTGTGCCCCCTTCCCAAACTGTGCCCCCCCAGCCAGGCTGTTTGCTCCTTCCCGTCTCATTTCAGCCCCGTGCGATGGCCGCCATTCCCTTTTCCTGCCTGGCTCAATTCCCCCCAGCCCTGCGCTGAGCAGGCAGTGAGGACAGCGAGTGGGCAGCTCCCTCCAGCACACTGTCACCTCCCAAGCAGCCTCTGCGCCGCTGCGGCCGGGGCGATGCGGTCCCTGCTCTTCCTGGCGGTGCAGGGAGAGCGGCTCCGGCAGGCAAAGTTCTCCCAGTCCATGTGCACCCAGCCTTGGAACAAAGCCTTGGAAATCTTTGATCCATACACGGGATGACTGGAACCATCACTTACAGCAGGGTTATCTCTACGTGCTGTCTTTATGTGGTCTGGCATCTAATGCACAGTTTTTAAAACAACAGATTAAAGGGGTTGCACTTTTTAAAGGTGCAAGGAACACTCAGTTCAACCCTCCCAGTTGAATAAATAACACTCCAATACCCACATCAGAAAAGCATCGATTTTAAGTCCTGAAAACCAGAAAAGGGACTTTCCACATGACACTTATCCTGTCATCCAGAACTATTAGGGAAGAATTCAATAGAATAAAGAAGTCTGTAAGTGTTCTGTCCAAGATCAAGGTGAGATTCTCTATCTTCTAACATTTCACTGACCTAAGAAGCAAGAATTTGGTACAGAATTAATACTGGAGAAAAATGAGACCAGTGAAAGATCCTGAGCTCAGGAGAAGCTGACTGTGCTGAGGAATCAGAGCTTTCACCCTGGGAAATGAACTGCTCTGAAAGAGTGGGAAGAAACCAGGAACAAAGGCTGAGTTCAAATGCTCCAGAGCCAACAAGTCCTTCCTCACCAAAAGGTCTGAGCTCCCCTTAACTCGCCTCTAGACATCCATGGAAATAAAAGAGCCTGACCTTGAACCCAAGGGAAACAAAGACAAATTCCACGGCTTTAGCTGGAGCAAGGCTGGGGGGGATGTGTCACTCCTCTGTGACATCACATGCTCCCCGTGGCATCACATCCTTCCTGTGACATCACATCTCCCCTATGACGTGACATCCATCATATGACACCACATCTCCTCTGTGATATCATATCATCCCTGTGAAGTAACGCCCTCCCCTGTGACAACACAGCTCTCCTGTCACATCACATCCTTCCTGTGAGTCACACCTCCCCTGTGACATCACACTTCTTATATGACATCACATTCATCATATGACATCACATCTCTCCTGTGATATCATATCATCCCTGTGACTTCATATCCTCTCCGTGACATCACATCTCCCTTATGATGCCACATCCTCCCCTGTGACATCACAGCTCCCTATGACATCACATCTGCTCTGTGACATCACATCCTCCCCATGACATCACATCCTTGCTCTCATAAAAATGCTCCTCTATGACGTCACTACCATCATATGACACTGCATCTCTCCTGTGACATCATATCATCCCCGTGACATCACAGCTCCTGTGTGACATCACATCTCTCCTGGAAGCAAAGGAACCCTGAGAATTTCTGTGGGAACAAGTTAAGGCAGCAGCAGCTGCATTCAGTTAATCTGGATCCAAAAGGAGTGTTTTGGCCCTGACTGGTGTTTTCCATCCAGAGAGTGCTGTTTGCCAAAGTGGAAACCACTTGGAACGCTCTGCATGGCAGTCTGTGTTTTTCTCTGGTGGCTGAACACAGCCAGCACATGAGGGGAGGGGAATGTGTGGGATCAGGGCACTGCTTTGGGGCCATGCTGGGAATTCTGGTGGACTAAAAGACAAAGCCCAGG
>NW_021940496.1:10960-14060 GCF_001715985.3 Manacus vitellinus | reverse complement strand
CAAAGTGTTTGATCACTGTTTGTGTGTTTGCCTGCATTAGGGTGGCCTGGCTTTCAAGGATAGCATAGTTCCTTTAGCAGAATTCTTCCAGCAAAGCCCAGAGTAACTCCCTTATTGTCAGGAAAGATTTATGTCTCACTCAATAAGGAAGAAAAAAACTTTAGAGAGTAATGGATTCTGTTGATGTAACTAAGAGCAATATCTGTACCTACCACCAGGGCTTGCCATTAATGTGTTTGTGTTACTGTCCAATACCTGTTGCTAGCAGGCTTTATACATTTATTTAAATACATACAAGCAATTTCAGATCTGAGGATAAATATTGGGGGGTTTTATAGTGTGATACTTAATGTATTTTGGGCTCTGATCTTGTATATAAGAGACAGTATATTTGACTTTCAGATTTTGTCTGTAAAAGACATAATGAACATACACAATAGCCTGGGAATAGTGAAAAATAGAAAAGACGGAATAAAAATGAATAGTATGTAATTCTAATTTCTAACCAAAAGCTTTTGCTACAAGGTAAATTTGGTGCCAATATCTAATGCATGCCTGAAAATTCAGCTGGTTAAAAACTCAGAATGAAATGTGAAACAGGAAACCATTTGCTTTCTTATATCTTTCACATATATTTCCAATTGAACAAAAATCCCTCTTTGCTTTTAATAAGTGTAACTATAATTTCAGCAGAAAGAAAATAATGGATTAATACTTAGGTGATTATTCTTCAAAGGTATCACCCAAGCATTTTCCCTCTTGTACAGTATTGTCAGTGAGATCACAAAATTTCATTTACTGCTGGCAGAAATGTAACCAAGCTCCTCCCTCCATCCCTCCCCCAGGCATTGCAGTACATAAGAAAACTTTCTGCATGGGAGATGGCCAGGGAGCAAGGATGTTCTTGGGAACAGAATGGTGAAGGTGAGAAAACAAAGACTTTCTGCCTCTTTGGAGATAAAAGCCAGACAACATTAGCTTCAGAAAGCAGTGTGAAGGTTTTTTATTTTGAAGGGGATGTTCTAAGCATTTTGGTTTTGCTAAATATTTTTATACCATGAAAAATCTCAATTGCTTATTTTTTTAGTTTACATCTATGTGAATTTGATCAAAATATTCAGGGATGTATGTATACAAGTGTGTGCCTATGTACATAAAATACGTACACATAGGTTTTTAAGTCTTAGATGTGGTTTTATTTGAGGTACAGGGAGAAGCTGCATAAGAAAATGTGCCTTTAATATACAATCACTACATGGCTGTAAATATGTAGCTCTTCCTATAACATCCATGTGTCAGGAAAACATTTTACTAAATACTGATATATTTCTCATATTAATTACTGACTACCTTTTGTCCTGTTTTGTTGTTTCAGCTTATGCATGGCATTCCTTAAATCAGCTGTAGTACTAATCTTATACTCATCTTGACACAGTGAATTTTCTTTACCTGTAGTCCTTTAGAACGTCCAAGTTTGATTTTATAAAGGACTAAAATCTCTTAGATCTGCTGATAACTACTGAGATTTAAATAAAGAAAACTGTGATAATTATTGAGCAGAAGTATTTAGTCTTTATGAAAACTGAGTAGGTGATAGCTGTAGCTTTTGGCAAGGTATTGTACAGCACAGAAAAGAGAGATTTGTCTGTCCTGTTTCCTAAGGTGTTGCTCTGAGCTGCTTTCTCATTTTGTCTTATTCCAGATGAAGAAATGAACACATCTTTATTCCCCATGCAGAAGAATCCACTGAATGCATCCTAACACCAAACTAAGCAGTTAGTTTACTCAGTTTTTTTCAGATCCAGGAAATATTCGGTGGGTGGCTCTTGAGAAGGGAATGGATAGAAATAATTTGGGGCACAGAAGTGGTTATAATACATGCTAAAACTAGATTGAAACATAAATAAGGACATTTTCTTGTTTATGTTCCTTCTAGTTTTCCTGTCTCAAGAAACTCCTCAAAAATGCCCCTTAATGACTTTGCTTGTGTTTTACTGTGCAGTTCTATGAGTTTAAATTCCACTTTTATGGACTGTTGGAGATCTAATGGTCAACAGTTTGATTGCTGTTACCTCGCCACCCTTAAAAGGAACTCTTTGTACTTTTAGGGAGCTGAAAGGAGTTCTGAAATTTGTATAGATGGAACCAAATCAAGGAGTTGTGTATAAGCCTTGAATTTGTATTTTGTTTTTCAATCCAAAAGTCTAAATCTGTTAGTTATCATCTCTAGTGATAAGTCATTGCCCCAGGAAGCATCTTGTAAATTGTGTCTCTTAACACTTTATATTAATAGATTCATTTTTGGCATTACTTTTCTACTCTAGCAAATTGTCCCAAAGCCCAGCTTTTATCTTAAGAAATTTTAATAGCAAATTGTACTTTAGTAGTGCCCAGTGTCTGCTTCATTTAATGACTTGTTGTTCACCCCTTTCTATTGCTTTGCACATCATTTGTTCAGTAAATTTGATCAGACTGTGGAATTCCTCGGGTTTTAGCAGTATCCAAGGTCAGCCTTAAGCCAGTTAGACTGACCTCAAAGCTGGGCTAGCTTTGCACACTGAGTTCACTTCCTCTCAAGAGGAGAGAAATAATTTCCACTTAAAAGCAAAAATTGAATTTGAAGATGTGTTTTTGCATCCCTGATCCTGCCCAGAGTGGCAGGTAACTGAAGGTCCCCTCAGTGCATTAGTTGAGGTGTTTGGATAAGGCACGAACCCCGCTCTGGCCGAGCGAGATTGACTTTATTGCAAAGGCAGCAGTTTAAATACAGCGTTCAAATGTGTCACATGATCTCTCAACCAATGACAATCAAGTGTTTCACTGAGCATGCGCGAGAGACCGGAAAACTACAAATCCCACAATTCCCCATTACATTCTTTTTGCCACAATTTGTGTCTGTTACTGATGGACCACTGTCTGCTGCGGGGCCAGAGATACCAAAACCTATTGCAGCATTTTCAATTCTTAATTGAATTTAAATGGGAATTTCTTTCATGTCCTGTAGCGGAAAGAGCAGATCTGGACTCGAGCATTGTATCTGCCTCAGCAGCACACTTTAGGTAGTGTGTTGTTACAATTTCCTTGTAGCTACACACCCCCA
>NW_021940496.1:3238-7220 GCF_001715985.3 Manacus vitellinus | reverse complement strand
AGACCTCTGAGGAAGATTGAGGATTGTTATTATATCTCCCAGTCTTTGGTGGAGCTTCAGTGCCTTTTCTCAGAGGCTCACACCATGTGCCCTTTCCTCTGTGTTGGCTAATTTTGCCATCTGCTGTGACATAGAAGGTTGGCCCATTTTTTCTTTTAAGGAATGAGCCTTTTAGAGAGACTGTGGGGTAGAATTCTAACTTAAAATCTCTCCTTCTACAGAAGTAACCTGAATGTCTGTTATGGTTGGCTCATGCAAAAACTAGAAAGGGATAAGTGTCCATTCTGGGGGTAAGCACGGTGATAAGAATGGGTTAATTTTCTGTAGGTTTGATTTCCATGATAGAGTTTTTCTCAGACAAAAAGTATAAAATGTGCAAACTTTACAGGCTGAAATAAGCCTTTGTTCAATTGTTCTTTTGTTCTATTGTTCTGCCAGAATGTTGAAGCCTTGTGATTTTCCAGCCTGCTTTAGAATATAAACACAGTGTTAAAAATGTTTGCTAAGGAAGTGTGAGCTATCCTTCACCCAGAAATAGAATCGTATGCTTCTGTGAACTTTTGTGGTTACAGATTTACTACCTGCAGTCTTACTAGAATTCAGGAACACATTATCTGATACCCATGATGCTTCAGAAAGTAATATAATCTGTCCTATCATAGAAAATGCCTGAATGTGACTCAATCTCATTAATGTTTTTATTTCTATAATCCTAATAAAGACTTTCCTCCTCAGAATTGCTTTTACCGGCGTATATACTGCTGAAATGTTGATAAAAATACTAGCAAGAGGATTTGTTTGGAATGAATTTACCTTCCTTCGAGATCCGTGGAACTGCTTGGATCTGTCTGTTACTATTGTAATGTAAGTACAACTCAGTTGTTCTTTTACACTGAAGGGAAAAAGCCACAGATTTAATACTATTTGATGTTGCTAAAATTCCTGAGAGTGTTTGGCATCCTACCTTCTAAAGAGTTACTGTGCTTGAACCACCATTTGCATATGTGCAAAGAGAAAAATAGTCATAGACTGGCTCAACATGGTTATGGTTTGAAAGTTACATCCTTGCGGTTCAGTTATATGTGCTTTCATTTTATAGGTACGTTGCTACATTTATAGATATAGGTGATGTTTCACTTTTTGCATCTGTCAGAGTACTGAGGACTTTGAAAGCCATTTCAGTAATACCAGGTAAGGAACAATCTTACTGCTATCCTCTCCATTTCACCAGTCTGCTGATTCTGATTCCTCTCCTGTTCTTGTCTGCAGCTTTCTGGTCATTTTTTGTGACTGCTAATGGGATCCTGTTATATTGTATATATATAGTTGCTTTAAGGTGTGACTCTTTTACAGTCTGTATTAACTCTCAGCAGCATCCTAACAGAATTGTTTTAATCATCTTTCCTCCAAATGGTTTTGACAAAGGCAAATTTAATTTCTGCATTTTTCGTCCCATCACTAATGTTCAGTTTTACTTAGTCCGATGCCTTTGTTCTTTTACTTTTGTGTTCCTGGAGCAGCCTCCTCTATTTGATGTGTTCTCTTAACATAATATGGTTACACCCCCATATTTCTGTTTCCTTAGCTTAATTAACTTGCTAAGATTCATTGGCTTAATCATTTTTGGTTTCTTCCCGAGAATGCTGACTTCACAATATTTGAGACTTTCATTTGTTTCCTTGCTGACCCCAGCCACTATCTGGATTCAGTGTAATACTTTCAGCAATATGTTGCATATACCATCCAGATACTCGATATGTCATGCTCCTAACTAGGATATCAAAGGATGATTTCAGGTTCTACTTGCAAAAATTCATTTGAAAATCTGTCAATGACTGTATATGTTGTCATAATATATAGTAACTTTACCTCTTCTATGTAATTGAAAATGTAGTTTTGATTTAGCTCTGAAATTATAGCAGGAATTAAACATAGAAAGTGTTTAATTTTATTGTCAAAACCACACATAATACTTTTCCTTTCATATTCAGCATGGAGAACAGAGATCAAGTATAATTTGACTTTTTTTCTTATGAAAAATCCTGGATATCCCTGTCTGCTTATATCATACCTCAGATTCAATNGCTTTCTGAACTCCTGCAGAGCAGAGGGGTGTTTTGCTAACATGTGGATATGGAATCCCAGTTTCAAAGAACATTGGTTATTAGTAATGAGGCTTTTTCAACTGGTTTTCATTAGTTTATATTTCTCATCTCTTCTGTTAAACATGTTACATCCCACTTAAGTTCTAACTTAATTTCTCTGGAAAACACATGAAATGTCCTGAGCATATTCAAAACCAACGTTGTTATTTGAATGCCTGTATGCTTTCTGTGTGGAAAACAGGACCTTCTGTGGACTTCATTGTTTTATGATGTAGCATTTTTTCCTTAACTTACTATTCACATGGTTTGCTGTCTTTATTTTATGTACTCTGTACCTCAATTTTTCACTTTTGACTGTACGTCAGCTTGCACCAGAACTCAACTGGACTGAGTAAGTATCTAAGTGGCTCTGTGTTCCCTCTTTTTCCATGGATATTCACATGCAGGACCAAAAAATTTAAACAATGTGGTGATCTAATTCAGGGCCTTGGAAATTCTCAGTCAGACCTCTGAGGAAGATTGAGGATTCTTATTATATCTCCAAGTCTTTGGTGGAGGTTCAGTGCCTTTTCTCAGAGGCTCACACCACGTGCCCTTTCCTCTGTGTTGGCTAATTTTGCTATCTGCTGTGGCTTAGAAGGTTGGCCCATTTTTTCTTTTAAGGAATGAGCCTTTTAGAGAGACTGTGGGGCAGGATTCTAACTTAATATCTCTCCTTCTACAGCAATAACCTGAATGTCTGTTATGGTTGGCTCATGCAAAAACTAGAAAGGGATAAATGTTCATTCTGTTCTTTCTTCCTGTTTCCTGGTGACACTCCTGGTTCAGCTGTTCCCATTAGAAAGGCATCTCTTTGTAATGGCTTACTACCTTTTGTACTTGTGCACTGTATCCAGTGCGACTTGACTTGTTGTTCTAGAATTAAATCTTGAAAATGTCTCTGGAGCCCCTTTTATCTTGGGGTAAGCATGGTGATAAGAATAGCTTAATTTTCTGTAGTATTTCTTTCAGTTATAGAATATTTGCTCTAGTGTTCTGCCAGAATTTGAGGCTTTGAGATTTTCTAGACTGCTTTAGAATACAGACACAGTCTTAACAATGTTTGCTAAGGAAGCGTGAGCTATCCTTCACCTAGAAATAATATTATATGCTTATGTGAACTTTCCTAGTTACTACCTGTAATCTTACTAGAATTCAGGAACACATCTTCTTATAGCCATGATGCTTCAGAAAGTAATGTAACCAGTCCTATTTTACTTTACATTTTCTACCTTTACTCCATGCAGGGACTAAATCCTAGGAAATGCCTGAATGTGCCTGAATGTGACTCAATCTCATTAATATTTTTATTTCTATAACTTACATACACTCTTTCCTCCTCAGAATTGCTTTTACTGGCATATATACTACTGAAATATTGATAAAAATAGTAGCAACAGGATTTGTTTGGAATGAATTTACCTTCCTTCGAGATCCGTGGAACTGCTTGGATCTGTCTGTTACTATTGTAATGTAAGTACAACTCAGTTGTTCTTTTACATTGAAGGGAAAAAGCCACAGATAAAGCACTATCTGATGTTGCTGAAATTCCTGAGAGTGTTTGGCATCCTACCTGCTAAAGAGTTACTGTGCTTGAACCATCATTTACATATCTGCAAAGAGAAAAATAGTCATAGACTGGCTCGATGTGGTTATGGTTTGAAAAGTTACATCCTTGCTATTCAGTTATATGTGGTTTAATTTTATAGGTACGTTACTATGTTTCAAAATATAGGCAATGTTTCAGCTCTTCGAACTTTCAGAGTGCTGAGGACTTTGAAAGCCATTTCAGTAATACCAGGTAAGGAACAATCTTACTGATAGTCTCTCCATTTCAT
>NW_021940496.1:0-2458 GCF_001715985.3 Manacus vitellinus | reverse complement strand
AGAGGAACAATCACCTCCCTTGACCTGCTGGCCATGCTTTGCCTAACACAGCCCAGGAAACAGTCACCCTCTTTGTCATTGTAATGTGTATTTGGCCCAGGGTGAAGTACTTGTTTAGTGTTAATCAAGCACAGAAATCTGTCCATGTTCATTAAAGTTTGTAAGACTCTGCTAGGATACCATCTTAATTTAGAATGTGCAAGATAGCAAAATTAGTGTTAGTGCTAAACAGAAACCAAAGAAATTTTGATTAGGAAATTTAAGGAAAAATGCTTTAGTCACTCCTGTGCTTTGTTTTACCTCATTTAATACTCATTTAATACTTTTTAACATACTTGCAGCTGCTGTGTCTTGTCACATGAGAATGTCACTGCATTCCTCTTCTCATTTTGCATATTGTTGGATCTTATTTTTCTAGGTCTGAAAATCATTGTAAATTCACTTGTTGAATCTGTTAAGAAACTTGCTGACGTGTTGATCTTGACTGTATTTTGCTTGAGTATATTTGCCCTAATAGGCCTCCAGCTTTTTATGGGCAATTTAAGATTCAAATGTGTCCTCAATAATACTGTGTACAATGACTCATTATGTAAGGATCCCAAGATCTATGTACCAAGTGATGAAGGTAAATGTTATTCTTTTCTCTCTTTACATAAGTTGTGTATCTTCCTATGAATGTCTTGAATTTCAGAGGTATGTTAAACTATAGTTGCATGTATTTCTCCCAAGAAGGAAAACCCTTCCATTTGCACGAGTCTTAATATGAAGTCTCTGGGACAAGTGAATGTGAAATTAGTGAATCTTGGATTTGGAGAAAGATTAGCAATCTGTGGGATAGGATGGGCTGAATTTTCTATAAGTATTTGCCTTTTTACCTGTGCATTGCACAGGGATCCTAATTTTCAGGGTACTGCACAGGGAATGGTTATTTTCCCATCACTTTTTCTATATTTCAGGGATTTTGCCTACTTCTCACAGCAATTCTTACTTTTAGCAGAGACCAAGTAAAATGTTACACTGGGAGTTGTGCAGTAAAGTGTTGCTATTTTTTTAAATCTGTCATAGAGACAGATTTGCTGAGAATCAGCCCTATACATCCTTTGTTGTGAAAGGATCCTTCCCAGAGCTTTGATCCATCAGGGGGTTTATCAAGTGCAGTAAATGTATGGTTTCCTGTCAGAAGGCTGTCGAAACTGATAACTTCTGATTTTATGATTCCTTGATTTATTTTTTATTAGATATCTGCCACAGAATGAATGGCTCTTCTGACATATTGCTCTGTGAGATCAGTTCAGATCCTGAGTAAGTGAATAAGATAGTTTTAATATTTTTTTAATTTGTTCCTCCAGATGTACTGTGGTTTTATTTCTGGTCTAAAGGAATGGTGAGGATTTTTCAGGAGGATGGGGATGCATGTATGTCATTAAATTAAAAGCCAAGTATTTCACATTAGAAAAAGAATGAAGTACAAGGATGCAACCACTTATGTATGTACTTTGTTGCTAACCACGGGGAATGTAATGGTAAGGTAGAATGATATAAATGAGGAGAAGAAGAGTTCAGTAAAGACCTGTTAGAGATTAATAAACTCTCCTCTCCTCATCTTGGTGAATTATTTAAAACTAAAAATAACTCCATTTTCCCCCTCTCTGTGTATTTGTTTGCACATATCCTACATCAGGGGACACTTTTTGTCTAGTCCTAAACTAAGGTTTCTTTCTAGTTTTCTCTGATTAGACAAATGGCTTTCTAGGATGGTTTGGTATAAATCAGCCCTTCTGGCAGAATTAAATTGGGGAATAATGAAATGGACTTTCAGATAAACTGAACAAATTTGGTGTTGTCTATTGGGTGCTCTCAGGTACCGTTAAATCTCCATGTAAGTATAGTTTAATCTTTATTTTGGGGTTAGGAAAGAGTGCCCAGAAAACTATACATGCCAGAAGATTGGGCAGAATCCTGACTTTGGTTATACAAGTTTTGATCATTTTGGCTGGGCCTTCCTCTCTGTATTCCGTCTGATGACACAGGATTCCTGGGAGCGTCTCTACAGGCAGGTGGGTACTTTTATTACCTGATAGAATGACTTGACACATGCAATTCAGAGCCACTAGAAAAATCTCTACTGGTTTTAACCTTACTGACACCACATTTCCTTCAAAATCCACGTAAATATTAAGGGAGTAGGTTCAAGTGACTAAGTTGTAACACCTTCTGCAAGGGACATGGAATGGGAGCAATCCTGCTGGGAATGCCCATAGTTCTGTAGGAGAACACACTGGGGTCAGTGGTTAAGAGTGAAATATGAGTATGGAACCACCCAAGGATTGGGATATACAGCAGATCCAGCCAGTGAGCTCACTGCTGCTGCAGGGAGCGTGAGGACTTGTTGCCTTCTCTGTTCCTCTTCCTTTTAAGTCCTGACTCCTCACCAAACCTTTTGGCTCAACACTTTAGT
>NW_021940495.1:10556-12076 GCF_001715985.3 Manacus vitellinus | reverse complement strand
CAAGAAATGAAGTCAAACTACTGAATGTTCCACCTCAGAATGGCATTAAATATCTTTTTGCTATTTGTAGAGAGAGTAACTCCAAACAAAAGGGTATTTTAGCAACAAAATGTGCTCAGTTGCACGGCTCAGTGCACCAGGCTGCTCTGAGACATCCGGCAGCCCCTGCCCAGCTCTGCAGCCCTGCCCAGCTCTGCAGTTCCAAAGGGATGCCCAAGAGATTTTTAAGCTCCAGGAAAGCAGCTGCTCTGGAGCAGGAGCATTTTTAGGATTTGATAACAACAATTTGTTTCAATGCCATTCTATGATTCTTCTGGGAATGATTTTTCACCAACGTGTTTAATCAAAGTAAGGTCAATTAAGGAATAAAGAGACCTCATGAATGCTGAAGTGCAACACTTGCTTTATCTCTGTGTTGTTTCCTTTTGGAGATTTTCCAATACTATGAATTTTATTAAAGAATAATTCCCTAAAATGAATTCCATTACACACTTGTGATTCAGAAGAACACATTCATTATATGTCTTTCCACCTGACTCCAGAGAACACAACTGAGATGGAGATTTATTCTCATGCCACAGTGAATTCCACCTGCCTCCTCCTCATAAGGGATTTACATGGGAAACTCCAGCTGAATATGAGGGAAAATTTCTTTGTTGTGCAGGTGACCAAGTACTGGAAGCAGCTGCCCATGGAGGGTGTGGAATCTCCTTCCCTGGAGGTGTTCCAAACCCTTCCTGAATGCGATCCCAGGTAACTGCTCTGGGTCAGCCTGCTTGAGCAGAGAGTTGGATGAGATGATTTCCAGAGGTTCCTTCCCACACCAACCACCCTGTGAGTCTGGGATTCTGGGGTTTCCCCCAGGTGACATACCTGGGGTGGGTTTCCATTTCTTTGGTCGCTGTCCTCCCATTGCCACAGATCCTGATTTTTGCCTTTATCTTTCATTTTCCACAAACTCATGGACAGCAGTGGGGGGGTGTTGGGTGTTCTGTGCTTGACTGGGATGGCAGAAGACTTGGGAATGTTGCCTGAAAGAGTTGAAGGACACTCTGGGGTGGGGAGCTTGGAGTCCCATCAAGGTGTCCATCACCTTCACTCCTGTTCTCCCAGGAAGTGGCTCTTGGAGCAGGCAAACACCTTCACACCCTTCTCCCTGCTCTGCTGTGCCCTCACTCTGCACACGAGGGGCTCAGAGTGGTGGGAGCAGCACGTGCAGGTTGGCCAGCAGGATGTGGACATGGCAGGGGACGTTCCAGCTGAAGTGTCACATCAGAGCCAGGAAAGCAACGGGAACGTAGAAAAAGACTAAAACACAGCTGGGAGAGCCACAGGTGCTGGAAGCCTTGTGGTCCTGGAGGAGCCTGAACAGCACCACGAGGATGAGCACACAGGACACAGCGAGGAGGCCAGGGTGGAGCCTGACCACGGCCAGAGGCACCGTGAGGCACCAGCTGCTGAGGGAGGTGTGGGTGCGGGCCGGGCGGGCGGTGCCCGTGTGCCCACAGGGGGTGAGCAGG
>NW_021940495.1:5742-6538 GCF_001715985.3 Manacus vitellinus | reverse complement strand
GCGAGGAGTCCGCCAAGCCAGTGTGACACGGACAGGGGCGAGCGGCAGGGCGAGCACGGGAGGAGATCACTGCTGCAAATAACGGAGCACACCCGCAGAAATAGCAATCCCTGGCTGGAATGACTATTGTTATGCAGATCACTCTTGGTGATTAATTCCCTAAAAGGAATTTGGAAGAGCTTCCCCACAGGAATGAGAGAGGAATCTGAGGGCTAGGCTCCTCTAAGGGATGGGAGGAAGAGTTTGGGGCTCTGGAGCCCTCCTTGGAAGTGGAGTGCCAGGGTGGCATCGCTGCCCATGGCAGGGGGTGGAACTAAATGATCTTTAAAGTCCCTTCCAACCCAAACCCTTCCATGCTGTGATTCTATGAATGCCTGGGCCCCACCCCGGGGCAGTGGGTGACCACCCCTCCCTCAGCCCCCAGGGATCTCACCGTGGTTAATGCTGGAACACATCCACCTGCAGGAACAGTTTCCTGCTGGACCATTCCAGCACTGATGAACTCCAGGCAGCAGCAGCAGGGGAGTCACTCCAGCACCTGGAGAAACACGGGAAGGTTTTGACCATAATAAAAATAATAATTCCACAAGAGCAATGTGAAGCACAGCATCAAACACCCCTGAACCCCCAGGGCAAGAGTGCCACCATGCTACTGCTTGGTTAGGGTTGCAGGTATTGCAGGAGTCATGGGAACATGGAATGGGTTGTTTGAGGGGACCTCAAAGCTCATCCAGTGCCACCCCTGCCATGGGCAGGGACACCTTCCACCAGCCCAGGGTGCTCCAAGCCCCGTCCA
>NW_021940495.1:0-955 GCF_001715985.3 Manacus vitellinus | reverse complement strand
GGGTGTCTTTGCCGGAGCTAAAAACCTGATTAGCAAGGATTTTGTGCTTGTTTCTACAGAGCTGACACCCATCACAGAACAGGAGACCCAGCATTCGGCCAGTCCCTGCAGAACCTCCCGGGAAGGTGTGGAAAATGAGACATGTATGGAAAATGAGACATGTATGGAAAATGAGACATGTATGGAAAACATGTATGGAAAATGAGACTTTGCAGTTGGCCAAACTCCACCAGCAGCTGCTTTACTTATCATTTATTAATTTGTTTGTGTGACATAATGAGCTCTGCATCACAATGCTGTGACAATAAAAAATGGGTTGTGTCCAGCCTTGGGGTAACTTTGTCACCCCATCTGGAGTCACTGGCAAATGAAATGCCAGGACTGCACGGAAGGCAAACCCCCAAAGAGCCCTGATTGCTGTTAATCACATTCCTGCCCTTTTACACTGTATTGATCAGGTCTCATGTTCACTTTGCCGTTATTTTATTTGGATCTAAAGGCAAATGAAACCGTTTCAGATTTCTCTGATAATCCTATTTCTCTGTTAAATTGAAGCACATAAACTTCTGTTTTTCCTGACTTAAGTCAGAAACTTTTTTTCCTTTCCTGACTGGTTTGGCTGAGCCAGGGGACACCCAAGGAAGACTCACAGTTCTGGTGGCTCCTCCACCTGCTCTTCCAGACCCCCCCAGGCACACGTTGTCCAGATCTGCTGATCTGCACTTTTGATAGAGACCTACCATTCTTTGGGCCACTGAGATTATCAAGTCCAATTTCTCCCCCAGCATGGCCAAGGCCACCACTAACCCATGTCCCCAAGTGTCACATCCACACAGCTGTTAAGTCCCTTCAGGGATGGAGACTCCACCACCTCCCTGGGCAGCTGTGCCAGGGCTGGGCAGCCCCTTCTGTGGAGGAATTTCCCCAATATCCAACCTGAGCCTCCCCTGGCACA
>NW_021940494.1:9860-12059 GCF_001715985.3 Manacus vitellinus | reverse complement strand
CTTCTGTTGGTGCTTCTGGATTCCTCCTCCACAAACCTGGCTCAGCCCCAGACCCCTGGGATGGAGCATTTGCCATCCTGTCCTGACAGCTGGGACAGATGGGGCAGGGACATTCCTGGGCACTGTGACATGGAATCTCAGAATGGTTTGGGTTGGAAGGAACCTTGAAGCCCACCCAGTGCCACTCCCTGCCATGGGCAGGGACACCTTCTGCTATCCTAGGTTGCTCCAAGCCCCGTCCAACCTGGCCTTGGACACTCCCAGGGATGGGGCAGCCACAGCTCTCCAGGGGACATCTGGATATAAAATGCTGCAGCAAAACAGGCAGAGAAGGAGAAATCCTGTGATTCCAAGCCTCTCCCATCTCCAGGCAGTCCTCCCAACTCCCAAGTATGGTTGTTTGGGTGGGGTGGTTCTAGTTTGGTTGATTTTAGAGAGCAGGTCAATCAGATCCTCCAGGCTCCAAGGAGGAGCCATTGGGTGTGACCATGAGAGCAGGGGGTGGACTGGGGTGACACCCGGGTCCCCAGATGTGTGAGCACAGCCCTGGGGATGGGGACAGGGAGCAAGGGGCAATTTGGGCMGCTTCCCATGGSYYYWAWYYKSYTTTWAMMWYCMWKKYYYCMMMGGGSYKRWKGRAGGRRSKKSMRKTTYCMRSCSWKGRMMRRAAMMRGRAARSMMCYTKGRMMRSSKTTKKKGGKKKTKCTTAGAAAAAAAATCTGCTTTGTTTCTGGATAGAGAATGTTATTTCTTCCCTTCCTAATCTCCAAAGGCAAAGCTGTTGGAGCTTTTCAAGTAGTAAACCCAAGCATATTTTGCATATTATATACCCAATAATATTATGTTTTCTTCTGTTTTTCAAGAAATAACAAATTGAATTTAAGGAATGCTGCTTGCTTTGGCACAGTTTCACACAGACCATTCTGAAGGATAGAAAATCTTTCAAGGAGAAGAGGAAGATGCTGAAAGCTGCTGGGTCCTGCTTCCCGTGTGCACATCCAGTGGTGTCCTGGCTCAGAGATCTGCAGGAGACAAACCCAGGGAGTCAGAAAGGCTGAGCTCCACCTGCACTGCAGGTAATACCAGGCTATATTGAAACAGGAATATTTTCTGTTTGAATAGAAAATTTAAAGAGAAACCAAAGATTATCTGGGAGCACTAAGGCTTGGAAGACATTTCAATGGAAACTCAGCTTGTCCCGAGGGTGAGGAACAAGCACAGGACATGAGGAGCAAAGTCCAGGATATGGAGGGAAATGTTGGATTTCAGTGAAAGTCTTGATTTAGAAGGGGTGGCAACTCCATATATTTTATGCAAATTTTATGAAGTTTTTTAAAAAGTTACAAGTTTTGGCTTTGGCTTGAAAAGAATGTGAACGACTCCATCATTAATGCACAGCCTTGTTTGCCACAAACGAGTCCAGAGGAGCTTTCTGTGCCCTGAACTCCAGCTCAGGAACGCTGACACAGAGGGCTGTCATTCCCTGCTATTGCAGGAGCAAAGTCATCTCGCTGGGATCTGATGATTCCGTGGCTGCATTCCTGATTTTTTCCATCCCAGTGAGCGCTGTGCCTTTATGCAAAACCACACATCCTTTATAGGAGCAGTGAAAATGCTGCAAAGCACCCCAGCAACGTGAGAGCAGCAACACCCTGCTGGAGCCACTGCCCAACTGTGGGAGCGATGCCAGCATTCCCCACTGGAGAACCAGGGAGCTGGGGGTGCTTGAGCAGAAAAGCTGAATTTCCAGCTCGTGCAGGGAGAGGAGGCAGGGCTGGGCTGTGCTGTCATGGCAACGAGCAGGGCACGGATATCTGCACCCCACGGGCCTCCCTGGCTGCTGGATGTGCCACTCACAGCGGGGTCGGGACCTCCACCAGGCTGGAGACAATGTCCCTCACACAGCCAGGGCCTGCTCCTGGCAGCCACCCTGGGGTGGGTCACTGAAGAGGAGAGGTAAAAAATACCTGGAGGGGTTTGCTCCTGATTCCTGATCAGCCATAACCTTCCATTGCCCCCACCAAATATGACAAACACCTTGAATCGGGTGTTGTTGATGGTGGGGGATCATATTCCAGAGGTGCCCTGCCCAGGCTCCTCCTCAGATCCTTCTGCAGCTGTGTCCAGCTGTGCCCCTGCCCAGGGACCTCTCCCATTCCCAGCTGGCATCACACTGACCCCCAGGGAGCTGAAGGAGCC
>NW_021940494.1:0-1051 GCF_001715985.3 Manacus vitellinus | reverse complement strand
CTGCCCATGGCAGGGGGTGGAATGAGATGAGATTTAAGGTCCTTTCCAACCCAAACCAGTCTGGGATCCTATGATCATTTCCTCGTGGAGAGCTAACTGGGATATTGGTTATTAAGAAAATTTAAACTGTAGGACCTTTCTCTTTCCAGAGGAGATCTGTTCTTTCCTTCTTCCAAAATGTGTAGGATGCAGGATGTGGGATGCAGGATGTGGGATGCAGATGTGGATGTGGCACTGGAGGACATAACTCAATAGTGAAGAGTGTTGGTGCTGGTTGATGATTGGCCTTGGTGATCTCAGAGGTCTTTTCCAAGCTCACATTCCTTCTCCCTGTGGGATGCAGGCTGTGGGTGTGACAGCCCGAGCAGGTGGCACCAACAGCTCTGCTCCACTTGTGATCTCACAGCCCTGAGCACTTGCTCTGGCCAGGAACTGGCCAGCAAATCCTCCTCTAACCTTTGGTTGAAGAACACAAGGAAATGCAGACTTTTGTTTGTGTGAACAGTCTGGAAAACTCAAATGTGGGAAGTCCTTTCGAGGACAGAAGGCTGGAGATCAGAAGCAGAGTCTGGTTTGTGTAATTGGCACACAAGTAGGCACAGATTTTGTCAGAGATTCCTTCCTGTCAGGGGAACACGTGGATTTAAGAATGTCATTTATTAATTAATACCTGTATGGGAAGTGCATGCTCATCAATCCTGGGAAAGCAAAGAGGAGGCAGGAATGAGACAGAACCATCCCGAGCATGACATGCAAATCTCTGCTCAAAAGGAGCAATGCTGGTGTTGTGCTGCACAGCTCACAAGTGGAGTGCCCCCAGAGGGAACTGGGCTGGCAGGTTGGTGATGAACTGCCCTACTCATCCCCTGATCCAGGGCAGGGAGGCTGAGCCTGGCAGCTTTCCTTCCAGGCTCAGCTCAAAGGGGGGCTCTAGAAGTGGGAGGGAGATTTTTGGGATGAAATTGCAGTTGTGGCTGATAATTTATGAGCCATGAAACCCAACCTGTGGCTGGATTGAGCTGTAATATATTATATGGGAAGGGTCAGAAAG
>NW_021940493.1:10021-11216 GCF_001715985.3 Manacus vitellinus | reverse complement strand
TTCCCACACCCAGAATGGAATCTGGAGGCAGCAGGATGTGCACAGGGCTCCCATTTCCTACAGTGCAAAGGGGCTGCAGGGAATGATTCCCCTGCTCTTGCAAATCTGCCAAAACCTGCAGGGCACAGAAGGGGGAGCTTCAGGAATTTGCTGGCCTTGGGAGTGGAGCTCACAGGGTATTGAGAGGAACATATCCCTCAGATACAATCTCTGTGCATACACAATATCTGTCTGGACAGACAGATAAAGCAATAATCAGATATATTCTGTATCATATCTATGGCACATATTCTATAGAATCCATCCAAAGGTGTTGTATGATAGATCTGTAAGGTATTACACATAATAAGCAATAATAAGGCAAGTGTCTTCCTTAGGGACACACTTCTGAGGGGAACTTGCACTTTAACCACCCCCCCTTCAGCTTCGAGCCACCCGGTGCCACAGAGGGGGACAGAGCTCCTGTGGAACATTCTATTCCACTGACACAGAGCAAGGAATAAACCCAAACTATTGCCTGGGTTTGTTCCCTGGGGGTCTCTGCAGCAGCAAGCACAGCCCCACACTGACTGCTCTGGGCTGTGCAGGCATTTGTGCTTCTGCCTGTCTGACACACACACACAAAAGTCTGGTTAGTGCTGCCCTCAGGAAACCCCCCCAGCCTTGGTCCAGCTAAAGCTGTGGAATTTGTCTTTGTTTCCCTTGGGTTCAGGGTCAGGCTGTGCCTGTGTCCAGCCCAGAGGCTCAGAAAAGCATTTCTCCCATCCCACTGCAATCTGCTGCTGCAGACAGGACCCAGGCACTGGTGGCACTGGGAGTGAACAGCAGAGTGTTTCCAGGGGCTCTCTGAAGGAACACGAGTGTCCAAAGAAACCAGCACAAGTGTCCACAGAAGTCCCAGTCCTTCATCCCTGAATGAGCTTGTTCAGCCCAGGAAAAACTGTCTAAGTTTTATTTCCATGGAAGGAGGTTTTTCCCTCTTTAACACCAGTTTAGTTCCAAACTGGTTTCTTCATTTCCTCCTCCCAATTTCCCTGAAGGACACTGACAGGGGCCATGGACACTGACAGGGATCACAGAGTTTGTCCCTTGGCCATACAGCTCCTGTTGTTTGGTAGCACAGGAGAGGTTAATTAGAGCCCAGGCTCCAATCCCAGGGCACCCATTGGATCAGCACTTGTGGATACAAACTGAC
>NW_021940493.1:6539-7912 GCF_001715985.3 Manacus vitellinus | reverse complement strand
AGGAAGGCAGCGGGGAGGAAAAGGGCCGGAGATCCCCCCGCAGGAGGGGCTCCAAAGCCAGCCCAGGGTGCTCTGAGGAGGAAAGAGCCAGCCTGTGCTGGGAAGGCGGCCGGAGCTTGAGGGGGAGCTCTGACCTGGTGGTCCCTGATCAGCCTCCGAGCAGGGAGAAGCCCTTCATGTGCTTGGAATGTGAGAAGAGCTTCAGGAAGAGCACTGACCTCCTCAAGCACCTGCACATCCACACTGGGGAACGTCCCTACACGTGTTGGGAATGTGGGAAGAGCTTCAACCAGAGGTCCCACCTCCACACCCACCAGCTCATCCACACTGGAGAATGGCCCTACAAGTGCTTGGAATGTGGGAAGAGGTTTCAGACCAGCTCACATCTCCTCCTGCATGAGCGGACACACACGGATGAGAGGCCCTTCTGCTGCACCGACTGCGGGAAGGGATTCAACCAGAACTCCAACCTCCTCACCCACCGGTGCATCCACACTGGGGAACGGCCCTACAAGTGCTTGGAATGTGGGAAGAGGTTTCAGACCAGTGGGAGTCTCCTCCTGCACCAGCGGACGCACACGGATGAGAGGCCCTTCCGCTGCACCGACTGCGGGAAGGGCTTCAACAGGAACTTCACCCTCATCACCCACCAGCGCATCCACACCGGGGAGAGGCCCTACAAGTGTGGGGAGTGTGGGAAGAGCTTCACCCACAGCTCTACCTTGACCAAACACCAACGGACCCACCAATAAAAGAAACCCTAGTGCTCCAACTGCAGGAAGAGCTTCTGCTGCTGCTTCCACCCCAAATGAAGCCCCTGATGGTTGAGGCAACCCCTGGAGTCCAGTGACTGTCAGTCCATCCCTTTCCACCACAAAGGGCCAGTCCCCTTTCACAGGGGCAGCTTCTTCCAACAGAACCCTACTTGGGGGGTGTGTGGAGATTCCTGCCTTGGCTGGGGACCCCCCAAGGTCACTGCTGGAGGTTGAGAGCAGAGATCTCCCCACCAGCATTGGTCTGGGGGAGTTCCAGCAATCTCTAATTAAGAATTATTGCTTTTGTGCCAACTCGAGTAGAATTGCTTCAACAATTGCTTTAGTGTAGAGCACTGTCCTATATTATCCTGTACACCTGGTAGTTTTAGTGTGTATTTTGTGCAGTAAATAGTTGTGATGAAGATCTTTTGTCTGATCATTTGTAACCCTAAATAATTCATTTCTATCAACAGATCTGATTTGCCATAGTTAAAACCTGGGGAACAAAAGTGGTTCAGTCACACCTCTGTAATTCCTCTAAACTGAAACTGTTGGCATGATCCAAGGCTGAGATTGGATCCTGCAGCCCCCAGCATCCCACAGGAAGTTGGGAGCTCG
>NW_021940493.1:3248-4755 GCF_001715985.3 Manacus vitellinus | reverse complement strand
AAAGAGGCCCTGCAGTGTCACAATGGCCTCTTGATTCCAGGAGGTTCCACAGTGTCCCAGGCCCCCCCTGATTCCATGAGGCCCCGCATGTCCCAGTGGCCACTTGCTTCCATGTGTTTCTGCAGTTGCCCAGGATTTCTTTTGTTCCATGAGGCCCCGCATGTCCCAGTGGCCTTTTGATTCCATGAGGTTCTGCCGTGTTCCAGGTTTCCTTCAGTTCCATGTGGCCCTGACATGTCACAATGGACCCTTGACACCATGAGGGTCCACAATCTTTAAGGGTATTTTTGTTCCATGAGGCCCTGCAGTGTCCCAAGGGCCGCTTGATTCCAGGTGGTTGCTCAGTGTCACCAAGGCCCCTTGTTTCCACAAGGTTCTGCAGTGTCTCCTTGTTCCCACTGTTCCATGAGGTTCTGCAGTGTCACATTGACCTCTTCATTCCATGAGGTTCCACAGTGTCCCGGATTCCTATGGCTCCATGAGGCCCTGCCTTGTCAGACTGGTCCCTTGATTCTCTGAGGTTCCACAGTGTGACAATGGCCCCTTGGTTCCCTGAAATTCCAAAATGTTTCTGGGTTACCGTGATTTCATGAGGTCCCACGTGTCAAATGGCCCCTTGGTTCCACGAGTATCCACAGTGTCTCAATTTTCCTTTGTCTCCATGAGGCCTTTGAGTGTCACAATGACCCTGTGGTTCCATGAATTCCAGAATGCCTTGGAGCTCCTTTGGTTCCACAGGGAGCTGCATGTCCCAGTGTTCCCTCGTTACCGGGATGTTCTCCACAATTCCTTTAGTTCCATGAGGCTCTGCAGTGTCACAACTGGCCCTTGACTCCATGAGGTTCCAAAAAGTCCCAGGGTTCCTTTGACTCCATGAGGCTCCATGAAACCCCTTGTTTCCATGAGGTTCCACAGTGTCCCAGGATTCATTTTTTCCATGAGGCCGTGGACTTTTACTATGGAGCCCTGATTCCCTGCAGCCATGCTGTGTCACAATGGCACCTTGGTTCCATGAGATCCTACAGTGCCTCAGGGTTCCTCCTGGAGCATGAGACCCTGCAGTGTCACAGGTGCTCCTTGATTCCATGATATTCCACAGGGTTCCTCTGATTCCATGAGGCCCCACATGTCACAATGACCTCTTGATTCCATGAGGTTCCACAGTGTCACAATGATCTCTTTGGCTCCAGAAGGCCTTGCAGTGTCACAATGGCCCCTTGATTCCAGGAGGTTCCACAGTTTCAAGGAGGTCCCTTGATTCCAGGAAGTTCCACAGTGTCCCAAGGGTCCCTTTAGCTCCGTGGGGCTCTTTGACATCCCGTGACCTCCCGGCTCTTTAGGAGCCCTGAGAACTTCAACAGGGGGAAGTGCCGGATTCTGCCCTGGGATGGGGCAACCCCGCATGGATGGACAGACTGGGAAGGAGAGGCTGGAAAGCAGTGCTGGGAAAGGGCCCTGGGGGTGCTGGTGGGTGGCCAGTTGGCCCTGAGTCAGCAGTGCCCTGGCA
>NW_021940493.1:0-2035 GCF_001715985.3 Manacus vitellinus | reverse complement strand
GTGTCTGCTCATTCCTCTACACTCTATTTTCAGTGCTGGCATCTTAACCAGACAAGCCCCTGGGAATAATTTACTTGCAAGTCTTCAATTCTTTTGTGGTTAATTAGACAGATCTCAGAATTGCATTACAAGTGAATATATTGTATTAAAGAAACAATGACAAAACATTTCCTTTTTTATGTCCCGTTTATTTTTTTCCCGTTTTAACATTAATATCAGCAATCCCCAGTCGATACTGATCCTGGGCAATTCTTAATTCAGTCTGAATAGATAAGAAAACCAAGACCATTCATGTCTGACAATCCATCAGACTTTATCCCTATCCCCACCCCACCATTCCCTCATCAAACCCCTGGGACTCAAAGCAGCCTTGGGCAAATCTGAGCTCCCTCCACTCAAGGCTGGACCTGCAGGTTTCAGCTCCTTGGCATCAACTCCCACCTGCTTGGCTTGGAGAAAGAGCTGCCCAAGACACAGAGGGATGTTCATTTATTGCCAGCAAACAAAACCAGAGGAAGGCACAGCTCAATAAAAACCAAAAGTATTTCCCCTGCTGCATATTAAGTCCACATTGCCTGCACTGAAGTTCACTTTGCACAGTAGATAGTCTTAGACCAATGGCCAACACCTTCTGTGTCAAGCACAGATCCCAAGATCCCCCCAACACTCCCTGCCCTGGATTCTGTCCATATTTGCCCTTTGCACACAGTGAGTCACACACTGAAGTCACAAGTTCCCTCGAACCACAGCGGGAAGAGAGAAAGTGAATGAATTTCTGTGTTGTGCAGGGCTAAATCTGCACTCATCCCAATATTCTGGGCTCACAGGACCTTTATCAAACACATTCTGCAGCATCTGTTCACTGGGGAAACATCTGTGTGGGTGGCCAGGCCCAAGGAGTGGTGGGCAATGCAGTTCCATCCAGGGGTGTTCCCAGGGCTCAGCACTGGGCTCAGGGTGCTTCAATCTCTTTCTCAGTGATCTGCACAAGGGGATGGAGTGCAGCCTCAGGCAGTTCCCAGGGGACACCAAGCTGAGGGGGAGTGTTGATGTGCTGGAGGGCAGGAAGGCTCTGCAGAGGGATCTGGACAGGCTGGATCCATGGGCCCAGGCCACTTGGAGGAGGTTCAACAAGGCCAAGTGCCAGTCCAACTCTACCTGAGACACTTTCATCTGGTCAGTCCCATCCCCCTGTCCATTGTTGGATGTCACTCAGGAGCCCAACTCTTGGCTCCCTGTGCATCTCCAGGATGGACTTTCACAGCCAACCTCTCTACCCAGGTGGCAGGAGGGCCTACCCTGATAAGGCCTAAAATCCCATCAGACAATGCCAACAGTGCCAGCTCTCCTGCAAGCTGTCTGTGAGATCTGAGAGTTACCGGTGGCACCATGGGAATGGTTTTGGTGTTGAATGATGCTCAAACCAGCCTGGTTCACCCAATTCCAAACACACATCCTGCTTTTGGAAGTTGGATGGGACAGAGAAGCTGGAAACTGGCCTGTCCATTTGTGAGGAGCAGTCAGTCACTTCATATGAAAAAAGTCCAGTCCCCTTTCATCCCCTGTCAAAATGGCCCCTTGATTCCACCACATTTCAGTGCTCCTCTGTTGCTTTGTTTCCATGGGGCCCTGCAGTGCCACAATGGACGTTTTTTCCCATGAGCTTCCAAAATGTCTCAGGGTTCCTTTGGTTGCATGAGGCCCCACATGTCCCTTGGTTCCATGAGATTCCCAGTTTCCCTCTGTTCTTTTGGATCCATAAGGCCCTGTAGTGTTACAACTGCCCCTTGATTCCATGAAGTCCCACAGTGTCCCTGGATTCCTTTTGTTCCTTGAGGTTCCCCAGTGTCACAATGGCCTCTTGATTCCATGAAATTCCACAGTGTCCCAGGGTTTCTTTGTTTCCAAGAGGCCTTGCAGTGCCACAATGGCCTCCTGATTCCATGGGTTTCTGCAGTGTCACAATGGCCCATTTATTTCAGGAGGTTGCCCACTGTCCCTGGGTTCCTTTGGCTCCATGGGGCCCTGGAGTGTC
>NW_021940492.1:10884-12304 GCF_001715985.3 Manacus vitellinus | reverse complement strand
GAAGGGAAATGGGGAAGGGAGAGAGAAAGGGAGGGAGGGAAAGGAAAGGAAGGAAAGGGGAGGGAAAGGAAGGAAAGGGGAGGGAAAGGAAGGAAAGGGGAGGGAAAGGAAGGAAAGGGGAGGGAAAGAAAAGAGAGGGGAAAAAAGGGGAGGAAAGGGAAGGAAAAGAGGAGGGAAAGGAGGGAAGGGGAGGGAAAGAGAAGAAAGGGGAGGGAAGGGAAGAAAGGGGAGAGAAGGGGAGGAAAAGGGGAGAAAGGGGAGGAAAGGGGGGAAAAGGAGAGGGAAATGAGGAAAGGAGAGAGAAAGGGAGGGAAGGAAAGGAAGGGGAGAGAAAGGGGAAGGAAGAGGGAGGAAATGGTGGGAAGGGAAGGATAAGGGAGAGAAAGGGAGGGAAGAGAAAGGAAGGGGAGTGAAGGAGAGGAAAAGGGGGAATGAAGAGAGGAAAATGAGGAAATGAGAGAGAAAGGGAGGACAGTGAAAGGAAAAGAAAGGGGAGGAAAGGGGAAGGAAATGGAGGAAAGGGGAGGGGAAGAGAAGAAATGGGAGGGAAGGGAAGGAAAAGGGAGGAAATGGGAAAAAAGGGGAAGGAAAGGAAGGAAAGGGGAGGGAAAGAGAAGAGAGGGGAGAAAAGGGAAGGAAAGGGGGAAGAAAGGGGAGGATGAGGAGGGAAAAGAAGGAAAAGGGAGGGAAAGGGAAGAAAGGGGAGGGAAAGGAAGGAAAGAGGAGAGAAAGAGGAGGACGGGGGAGGGAAAGTAAGGAAAGGAGAGGGAAAGAGAAGAAAGGGGAGGAAAAGGGAGGAAAAGGGGAAGAAAGGGGAGGGAAGGGAAGGAAAAGGGGAAGAAAGGGGAGGGAAGGGGAGGGAAAGAGAAGAGAGGGGAGGGAAGGAGAGGAAAGGGGGAGAAAGGGAGGAAAAGGGGAGAGAAATGAGGAAAGGGGAGCAGGGGAACAAAACTAGGGAAGGGGAGGACAGTGGAGGAAAGGGGAGGAAAAGGGGAAGAAAAGGGAGGGAAGGGGAGGAAGGGAGAAGAAAATTGTGGGAAGGGGAGGGAAAGAGAAGAAAGGGAAGGGAAGGGGAGGGAAAGGAAGGAAAGGGGAGGGAAGGGGAGGGAGAGGAAGGAAAGGGGAGGGACAGGAAGGAAAGTGGAGGGAAATAGAAGAAAGGGAAGGAAAGAGGAGGAAAGGGAAGAAAAGGGAGGATGGGGAGGGAAAGGAAGGAAAGGGAAAAGAAGGAAAAGGGGAAGAAAGGGGAGAGAAGGGGAGGGAAACAGAAGAAAGGGAAGGAAAGGGGAGGAAAGGGAAGAAAGGGGAGAGAAGGGGAGGGAAAGGAAGAAAAGGGGAGGGAAAGAAAGGAAAGGGAAGGGAAAGGGAGGAAATGGGAGGGAAGGGAAGGAAAAGGGGAAGAAAGAGGAGGATGAGGAGG
>NW_021940492.1:5482-7484 GCF_001715985.3 Manacus vitellinus | reverse complement strand
GAAAAGCGAGAAAAGGGGGAGGAAAAGAGAGAAAAGGGGAGGAAAGAAAGGGAAGGGAAAACAACAGGAAACGCCCCATCCTGGGAATTCTCTCCTCTCACCTCATCCCGCTTCTTGGAGCCCAGGAAGTGCCGGGCCACGTGCTCGGGCAGCATGTTGGCCACCAGGGCCTCGTTCCAGCGGCGCATCTCGGACACGCGCTCCTTCTGCTCGTGCACCTCCATCTTCCACAGGAACAGCGTCCGAGCCAGCTTCTCCACCTGGGATGGACACACGGATCATGCCCGGGGTCGAGATGGACACTGGGATCACACCCAGGGTTGGGATGGACACCAGGATCACGCCCGGCACTGGGATGGACACCTGGATCCTGCCCAACATTGGATGAACACCTGGATCCTGTCTGGCACTGGGATGGACACCCGGATCCTGCCTGGCACCAGGATGGACACCCGGATCCTGCCCGCCACTGGGATGAACACTGGGATCCTGCCTGGCACTGGGATGAACACCAGGATCCCACCTGGCACCGGGATGGACACCTGGATCCCACCCGGCACTGGGATGGACACTCGGATCCTACCCAGCACTGGGATGGACGCACGGATCCCACTCGGCACGGGGATGGACACCCGGATCCTGCCCAGCACGGGGATGAACACCTGGATCCTGCCCAGCACTGGGATGGACACCCGGATCCCACCCGGGGTCGGGATGAACACCTGGATCCTGCCCAGCACTGGGATGGACACCTGGATCCCACCCGGCACTGGGATGAACACCTGGATCCTGCCCAGCACTGGGATGGACACCCGGATCTTGCCCAGTGTTGGGATGGACACCGGGATCCTGCCCAGCACTGGGATGAACACTGGGATCCTGCCTGGCACCGAGATGGACACCCGGATCCTGCCCAGGGTTGGAATGGACACCCGGATCCTGCCTGGCACTGGGATGAACACCTGGATCCTGCCCAGCACTGTGAGGGACATCCGGATCCTGCCCAGCACTGGGATGGACACCCGTATCCCGCCCAGGGTTGGGATGGACACTGGGATCACACCCAGGGTTGGGATGGACACCTGGCTCACGCCCGGCACAGGGATGGACACCCGGATCCCACCCGGCACGGGGATGGACACCTGGATCCTGCCTGGCACTGGAATGAATACCCGGATCCTGTCTGGCACTGGGATGGACACCTGGATCCCACCTGGGGTCGGGCTGAACACCAGGCCCGGATCCTGCCTGGCACTGGGATGGACACCTGGATCCCACCTGGGGTCGGGCTGAACACCAGGATCCCACCCGGGATGTGGGATGGACCCCCGGATCCTGCCCAGCACTGGGAAGGGGGAGCTGGGCTGGGAGAAGGGAAGGAAAAGGGAGGAAACAGGAAGAAAGGGGAGGGAAGGGAAAGAAGGGAGAGGGAAGGAGAGGAAAAGGGGAAGAAAGAGGGAGAAAGGGAGGAAAGGGGGGAAAAGGGGAAGAAAATGGAGGGAAGGAGAGGACAGCGGAGGAGAGGGGAGGGAAAGGGAAGGAAAAAGGGGAAGAAAAGGGAGGAAAGGAGAGGAAAGGGGAGGAAAAGGGAAGAAAAGGGAGGGAAGGGGAGGGAAAGAGAAGAAAGGAGAGGAAAGGGAAGGAAAAGGGAGGAAACAGGAAGAGAGGGGAGGGAAGAGGAGGGAAAGGAAGGAAAGGGGAAGGAAAGAGAAGAAAGGGAAAGAAAGGAGAGGAAAGGGAAGGAAAAGGGAGGAAAGAGGAGCACAGGGGAGGAAAAGGAAGGAAAGAGGAGGGAAAGGAAGGAATGGGGAGGAAAGGGAAAGAAAGAGGAGGAAAGGGGAGGGAAAGGGAAGAAAGGGGAGGGAAAGGGAAGAAAGGGGAGGGAAAGGGAAGAAAGGGGAGGGAAAGGGAAGGCAGGGAAGGGCAGTTCCCCTCACTCACGTGCCGGGAGAAGTAGTAGAAGCTGAGCATGACCACGAAGATCATGGCGGTGAGGGAGTAC
>NW_021940492.1:0-1448 GCF_001715985.3 Manacus vitellinus | reverse complement strand
CCTGGAGCAGGGCGGTGAAGAAGAGCACGACGCAGGAGCAGCCGAAGGCGGCCCCGCTCTGCTTCTCCTTTTCCAGGGAATAGCGGGATTCCATGGCCGGGTCCCGGAAGCGCAGCGACAGCGGGAACGTGCTGGGACCCCTCAGCCTGCGGGGACACGGACACGCACCGGGAGTTGGGCCGGGAGACACGGAGAAGCACCGGGATCCATGGAGCAACACCAGGATCCATGGAGAAGCACCGGGATCCATGGAGAAGATCCAGGATCCATGGAGCATCACTGGGATCCATGGAGCATCACCGGGATCCATGGAGAAGCACCAGGATCCATGGAGAAGCACCAGGATCCATGGAGCATCACCAGGAGCCACGGAGAAGCACCGGGAGCCACAGAGAAGCACCGGGATCCATGGAGCATCACCAGGATCCACGGAGAAGCACTGGGATGCAAAGAACATCACCAGGATCCATGGAGAAGCATCGGGATCCATGGAGCATCACCAGGATCCATGGAGAAGCACCGGGAGCCACGGAGAATCACCAGGATCCACAGAGCATCACCGGGATCCATGGAGAAGCACCGGGATCCATGGAGAAGCACCAGGATCCACGGAGAAGCACCAGGATGCACAGAGAAGCACCGGGATCCACGGAGAAGCACTGGGATGCAAAGAGCATCACCAGGATCTATGGAGAAGCACCGGGATCCATGGAGCATCACCAGGATCCACGGAGAAGCACCAGGTTTCATGGAGAAGCACCAGGATCCATGGAGCATCACGGGGATCCATGGAGCATCACCGGGATCCATGGAGAAGCACCAGGATCCACAGAGCATCACCAGGATCCACGGAGAAGATCCGGGATCCACGGAGAAGATCTGGGATCCACAAAGAAGCACCAGGATCCACAGAGAAGCACCGGGATCCACGGAGAAGCACCAGGATCCATGGAGAAGTACCGGGATCCATGGAGAAGCACCAGGATCCACAGAGCATCACCAGGATCCATGGAGCATCACCAGGATCCACAGAGAAGAACCGGGATCCACGGAGAAGCACTGGGATGCAAAGAGCATCACCAGGATCCATGGAGAAGCACTGGGATCCATGGAGCATCACCGGGATCCATGGAGAAGCACCAGGATCCACGGAGAAACACCAGGATCCACGGAGAAGCACCGGGATCCATGGAGCATCACTGGGATCCACGGAGAAGCACTGGGATGCAAAGAGCATCACCAGGATACACGGAGAAGCACCGGGCTCCATGGAGCATCACCGGGATCCATGGAGAAGATCTGGGATCCACAGAGAAGCACCAGGAGCCACAAAGCATCACCGGGATCCATGGAGCATCTCTGGGATCCACGGAGAAGCACCAGGATCCATGGAGAAGATCCAGGATCCACAAAGCATCACCAGGATCCATGGAGCATCACCGGGATCC
>NW_021940491.1:12077-13166 GCF_001715985.3 Manacus vitellinus | reverse complement strand
GGGGGTTATATCGCGATAGAACAGCCCCTCCATCCATCCCCGGGGGTCATATCGCGATAGAATGTCCCCCTGGTGTGATATGGGGGGGTTATATCGCGATATAATGTCCCCCTCTTGTGATATGGGGGGTTTATATCACGATATAAGACCCTCCCCTATGGATCCCCAGGGGTTATATCGCGATATAACGTCCCTCTGTTGTGATATGGGGGGTTATATCTGTTACGACCCGCCCCAGGAAAAGAGAGGGGGGGGGGTAACCCAGGTTTTATCAAAAATTCCTTTGGGGTGGATTAAAGCGAAGCGACGCTAAATAATCGGTGTATGAAAATACATAAGATTTATTTCAACAGTTTTGTATCAACAGGTAAGTTAATAAGATTCATTTTAATAGTTTCATATCAACAGGTAGGTTAACATTTTTGGGTGCTGTCATAATCAATAGGTAAACTAACACCTTTGGGTGCTGTCATAAGCTTTCTGGGGAGGAGAAAAATGCATAGGGGAGAGAAAGGCAGGATAAGAGCCAGGGAGAGTAAGGGAAAGAAAAGCTGAGAGTAGACAGATGTCCATAGTCACCGCCCACGGGGTCCAGCGATGCTTGAGAGTGATGGTCTTGATTCGCAGGCGGTGGGGGAGAAGAACTCCCAAATTCCAAAAGTCACCAGTCAGTTTATATGCTCTGGCGCCTCCCTGGCATAAGGGGTTGTTTTTCCCTTTTTTGGGCTTAGTCCTCCAGAGGCACATTGTCTTTTCAGTTGTTGTTTTCAGGACAGTGTAACTAATCGCCCAGGTGTGTCAAAAGCCTGAGAATGCATAAATCATCAACTATTTCAGTCTCTGACAATATCGCGATATAAGACCCTCCCCTGTGGATTCCCGGGGGTTATATCGCGATATAAGACCCCCCCCCGATTGACCCCTGAGGGTTATATCGCGATATAAGACCCTCCCCCATTGACCCCTGGGGGTCATATCGCGATAGAACAGCCCCTCTATAAACCCTTTAGAGCCCCCTGGTGGTCATGTCGCGATATAACACCCCCCCGATTGCCCCCTGGGGGTTTATATCGCGATATAACACCCTCT
>NW_021940491.1:0-1413 GCF_001715985.3 Manacus vitellinus | reverse complement strand
TTAATAGGCTCTAATTGGCAATTAATGGCTTCTAATGGGCGATTAATGGCTCCTAATAGGGGATTAATAGCTTTTAATAGGGGATTAATAGGCGTTAATTGGTGATTAATAGGCGCTAATAGCCATTAATAGTCTTTAATAAGCTCTAATAGGCGATTAATGGCTTCTAATGGGCGATTAATAGCTCCTAATAGGGGATTAATAGCTTCTAATAGGGGATTAATAGGCGTTAATAGGGGATTAATGGCTTCTAATAGGTCATTAATAGGTGCTAATTGGTGATTAATAGGCGCTAATAGGCATTAATAGGCACTAGTAGTCATTAATAGGCTCTAATAGGCGATTAATGGCTTCTAATGGGCGATTAATAGCTTCTAATAGGGGATTAATAGCTTCTAATAGGGGATTAATAGGCGTTAATAGGGGATTAATAGCTTTTAATAGGGGATTAATAGCTTCTAATAGGCGATTAATAGCTTCTAATAACTTATTAATACCTTCTAATAGTCATTAATAGGTGCTAATTGGTGATTAATAGCTTCTAATGGGTGATTAATAGGAGCTAATTGGTGATTAATAGCTTCTAATAGGCGATTAATAGCTTCTAGTAGGCGATTAATAGGCGTTAATAAGTGATTAATTGCTTCTAATAGCCGATTAATTGCTTCTAATAGGTGATTAATAGCTTCTATAATGTTATAATAGCTTCTAATTGGTGATTAATAGCTTCAAATAGGTGATTAATAGCTTCTAATAGGTTATAATAGCTTCTAATAGGCGCTAATTAGTGATTAATGGTTTCTAGTAGGCGATTAATAGCTTCTAATAGGAGATTAATAGCTTCTAATAGGCGCTAATTAGCTTTTAATAGGTGATTAATAGCTTCTAATAGGCGATCAATAAAGGCTAATAGACATTATTAGGCGCTAAAAGGCGATTAATAGCTTCTAATAGGCGATTAATAGCTTTTAATAGGTTATAATAGCTTCTAATAGGTGCTAGTAGGTGATTATTAGGCACTAATTAGTGATTAATGGCTTCTAATAGGCGATTAATAGTTTCTAATGGGCGATTAATCGCCTCTAATAGGTGATTAATAGCTTCTAATAGGCGATCAATAAGGGTTAATAGACATTATTAGGCGCTAATAGGCAATTAATAGCTTCTAATGGGTGATTAATAGGCGCTAGTAGACAGTAATAGGCTCTAATAGATGATTAATAACTTCTAATAAATGGTTAATAGTTTCTAATGGGCAATTAATAGGCGCTAATAGTCATTAATAGGCCCTAATAGGCGATTAATAACTCTAATAAGTGATTAATAGGTGCTAATAGGGCCATTTCAGGGTCATTTGGGCCATTTCGGGGCAATTTTGTCCCATTTCGGGGCAATTTTGTGCCATTTTGGGGC
>NW_021940490.1:8553-9640 GCF_001715985.3 Manacus vitellinus | reverse complement strand
AATGTCTCCTCTATATCCAATGGGAAGGGTGAGGCTGGATCCTGAACTGTCTCCTCTGGATCCAATGGGAAGGGTGAGGCTGGATCCTAAAATGTCTCCTCTGTATCCAATGGGAAGGGTGAGGCTGGATCCTGAACTGTCTCCTCTGGATCCAATGGGAAGGATGAGTTTGGATCCTGGAATGTCTCCTCTGGATCCAATGGGAAGGGTGAGGCTGGATCCTGAACTGTCTCCTCTGGATCCAACAGGAAGGATGAGTTTGGATCCTACCCTACTCCTTTTCACTCTCCACCCCAAGAGACCTTTCCACCTCTCATCCCATCAGCCCCCAGATTTCCTGTGGAATCTCTTCCACCCCTCTGGAGAACACCTTTCCCTCTTTTCCTATATGGAAGAGGCTTCCTCTTCCTCCCCCATCCAGCCAGAGCCCCCATTCCTTGCCCCATTCCTCCTCCACAAGCACCACAACTCCAAAATCCACGTCCAGCTCCAAGTCCACCACATTCCTCCTCCTTCCTGCTTCCCGACCTGCTCCATGGGCGCTGTTTGACGGCCTCCTTCCCTCCTTTTTTTTCCTCCCCTTAGGAATCAAGGATGCTGACAGGAAGGAGCTGAGCGGGATCGCCTCGGAGCCGGCGGCAGAGCACATGCTCCACGTGGAGGATTTCCAGCTGCTCCCTTCCGTGGGCCCCAAACTCTCCCGGAGGCTTTGCTTCGTCACCTCGGAGCCACCACGGCCTGTCAAGACCACGCAAGGTGTGTCCAGGTTTTCCCTTCATCCCGCTTTCCGTGTGCCCCTTCCCGGTCCCTGGAAGTGCCTCCAAAGAGATGGAGCTCCCACATCCCTCCCGTTCGCCGCGACGGAGCTTTAGGGGTTGGATGATTCCAGAGGAGCAGATCCCAGATCCAATCCCTGCTTTGGGATTGTGGTTCTCCGGGTCTTGTGGCTGCATCTCTGTGGTTTGTTTAGTGATTCCGGATCCTGGGAATGGGCTGGATCAAACCAAAGGAGCGGCCACGGGCTGGGCCAGCAGTGGGGGGTTTTGTCACGGGATTATTCCGTGAACTCTGGGTCAAGAGGTCTCCA
>NW_021940490.1:2885-4048 GCF_001715985.3 Manacus vitellinus | reverse complement strand
CCTGGCACGACTCTGGAAGGAGGCCAGGTTGTCCAGACAATGTGGTTCCTCCAGGAGAGAGGAGAAGAGACCTTTGAAGGACTTTCTTTTGAAGAACAAGGAGATGTTTTCTTTGGAGAAGGTGGAGGTGATGCTGTGGCTACCTGGTCACATCCAGGTGGTTTTCCCACTTCATCCTGGCTTTGGTGGGGGTGTGGGGTGAGTCCAAGCCTTTGGGATGCCCCACACTCACCTTGGAGTTGTCCTGGATGTGTGGAGGGAGGAGAGATGTCCAGGAGAGAGGAGAAAATACCTTTGAAGGACTATGTTTTGGAGAACAAGGAGATGTTTCCTTTGGAGAAGGTGGGGGTACCTTGTCATATCCAGAGGGTTTTCCCACTTCATCCAAACTGTAGTGGGGATGTGGGGTGAGCCCAAGCCTTTGGGATACCCCACATTCACCTCTGGGATGTGGGGATGTTTCTGTGGGACTTGAAGGACTGGGACACCACGGATTTGTCCAGTTTGAGTCATGGACACAACTCTGAGCAACATCAATGGGTTTGGAAAACTCCAACCATCTCCATGTGGTGGAGGCATCACCGTGGGATTCGGGAAGGCTCCACCATCCCCCTTCTCCTTGATCCTGGAGCAGTGAGCCAAGGGCAGGAAAGGTGCTGTTGGCTCCTGGCACGACTCTGGAAGGATTCCAGGTTGTCCAGACAATGTGGTTCCTCCAGGAGAGAGGAGAAGAGTCCTTTGAAGGACTTTGTTCAGAAGAACAAGGAGATGTTTCCTTTGGAGAAGGTGGGGGTGCCTTGTCACATCCCGATGGTTTTCCTGCTTCATCCCGGCTTTGGTGGGGATGTGGGGTGAGCCCAAGCCTTTGGGCCCTGTCCTCTGCCCCCACTTCCTTCCATCAGTGTTTTCCTCTTCATTTTTTTTCCTCCATTTTTCCCCACTTCTTTTCCTTTTTTTCCTCTTTCCTTTTTCCCTGTTTATATTTTTTTTTACTTTTCCCGTTTTTCTTTTTTTTCCTCCTATTTTCTTTTTCTTTCTTTTTATTTTTCCTGTTTTCGTTTTTCTATCCTTTTCTTTTTTCTCTTTTCTTTTTCTCGTTCCCATTTTTTTCCTTTTCCTTTTTTCCCTTTCCTTCTTTTTCCCTTTTGCCTTTTGCCTTTTTT
>NW_021940490.1:0-1010 GCF_001715985.3 Manacus vitellinus | reverse complement strand
TCTCCTGCCGCGCTGGGAGGTTAAACTGAGCCGGGTTTAGGCCCCAACAAGGACTAAATGAAAGGAGAAAACAGGTTCGAGGCATCGTTTGGCTCCAGGGGGGGAAAGGCAAGATGATCCCAGCACGGAGTCACCCGGAGCGTGGACCCTCTTTTGGGATGGCTCACACCCCCAGATGTGCCCATTGGTGGGTTTTATGGGATTTATTCCCTCTATCCCGCCTTTAGAAAGAACCTTCTCCTGTTTCCTCTTCCCAAGAATCCTTTGGCAAAGAACCTTCTCCCGTTTCCTCTTCCCTTCCCAAGGGAGGTCACCCCAGGATGATTGTCCTCCTTGATCCATCCCAAGGGAACCCAACCCCCTTTCCCTTCCCAGAGGGCAGCATCCAGGACGTGAACCTCAGCAGCACCTACAGCCACTACATGATCCAGGGGCTGCATCCCGGCGTGGAATACACGGTCACCATCAACCCCATCTTCGGGAACGTCGAGGGGCCGGTGCGGAGCGGGAACGCGACGACGGGTGAGTGTCCTGCAGGAGGAGTTGGATTGGGATTGGGATTGGGATCAGGATTGGGATCCAGCTCTCACAGACACACGGGGTGGGGGTCAGGCTGTGCTGGAATTTGCCACCACCACCCTGCCTGTCTTTTCTTATCCATCCCAGAACTTGGGGTGAGCTTTGTTTGCCACACTGGGGATCTTTCGGGATGCGGTTCCCCGGGATGTGACGACCAGATCGCACCAGGCTTGGAGCCAGGCCCATCCTGGTGCTCCAACCTGTCCTCATCCCATGGCAAAGCCCTTCTGTGGCCTGGGCGGGATTTGGGATCTACAGTTGTTCTCTTGAAGTCCTTCCAGGAGTTTTGGGAGACCATCCCACCCTCTCCTATTTTCTCTTCCCAAGAGTTCTTTGGAAAGAACCTTCTCCTGTTTCCTCTTCCCAAGAGTTCTTTGGAAAGAACCTTCTCCTGTTTCCTCTTCCCAAGAGTTCTTCGGAAAGAACCTTCT
>NW_021940489.1:8644-10197 GCF_001715985.3 Manacus vitellinus | reverse complement strand
GGTGTCCCCCATGTCACCCCCCAAAGCATCTCTCCCCCCCCATGGAAGCAGAAGCTCCTTCTTTTCCTGCTGCACTCCCCAAATCCTTTAAATCTCCCGGGGTCATCCAAGGCCCCCGGACCTGGGAGAGTCTCCAGAGCTTCACTTACTCCATCAAAGATAAGAAAATAAATCAATTCTGGTTTCTTCTCCTTGTCAGAGACCTTCTGAGCTTCCGCCTGTGCCGAGATTATCCCAGATAACGACATCGGGTGATTTGAGGAGATGTTTGTTCTCCCTGGAATTGTTCCTCTTTAACAAAAGGGACCCTGTTCCCTTCATCCTCCTCCTTTTTTTTCCTTCCTCTCCTTGCTGGAGCAGCATCAAGAGAACTTCTGGGCCCGAGGATCAAGGGCATCCCAGTTCCATCATGCCCATCCCTGACCCGCAGCCCCTCTGCTCGTCACTGGGTTATTTTTGTGCCTTTAAAAATGAAGCTCAGCCCAGTGGAGAGCGAAAAAGATTTAAAAAAAAAGGGAAAAAAAGGTGTTTCTAGTGAAGTGAAGCAGCTTGGGAAAGTTAATGAGGCAAAAGAATCTGCTCAGGGAGAACCTGGAGGTGTCAGGAGAGCCCCGAGGTGAGAGCTGATTTCAGGGAGGATTAGGGAGAGGGAGGGGACCCCACACTTATTAAAGCCCAAAGGACAGCAGCACGTTAATTACAGAGGGCAAAGGTGCCTGTCCTGTCTGTTTTTAATCACCTCTCGTGGGGGGAAAGTCTTTCCAAGTGCTGCCCTTGTCGTGGGATGGGCCAGAATCCAGGTGGGTGGTGCCGTGAGGGGCCAAACCCCGAACCAGCACAGCGGGAAAATTGTCCTTAGAGGGAGGAACTGCCCCTAATCCCTGGGTTTGGCTTTCTGGGGGTGGGTGGGAGTGAAGGGAGAGCTGTGGAGAGGGGATGGGCACAGGCTGGGGCTGGAAAGGGGTTTGTGCCCACCCATGTGTGGCTCGGGGTGTTCTGCGGGGTTTGGGAAGACACACCAGGCAGCTCCTCGAAACAACTTGTGTCCAGAGGGAAAAAGAGATGGAAAAGAAGGAAAAACCACCCTGTTTGGAGGCAGTCCTGGTCCCACGTGTGTTCCAGCCCTTGGGGAGGGGCAGATCCTGGAGTTCCTGGGTCCCACACTCGGCTGGGACTTTGGGAGCCATCGGGTCCACGGAGCTTCCCGGGGCTGTGTCTCCAGGGGGGGCTGCAGGGTGGTTCCTGTTCCTCTGGTCAGGCTGAGGCTGCAGCCTTGGAGCAGGGATGCTGGGTTTGGAGCAGAGATTCTGTTCCTTGGAGCAGGGATGCTGGGTTTTGGAGCAGGGATGCTGGGTTTGGAGCAGAGATTCTGTTCCTTGGAGCAGGGATGCTGGGTTTGGAGTAGGGATGCTGTGCCTTGGAGTAGGGATGCCATGCTTTGGAACAGGAATGCTGTGCTTTGGAGCAGGGATTCTGTTCCTTGGAGCATGGATGCTGGGTTTTGGAGCAGGGATTCTGTTCCTTGGAGCATGGATGCTGGGTTTTGGAGCAGG
>NW_021940489.1:2233-3509 GCF_001715985.3 Manacus vitellinus | reverse complement strand
GGGCTGCCCAGGGAGGTGGGGGAGTCCCCAGGCTCTGGGCAGGGTGACAAGGAGGGGGTGAGGTTGGACTTGGCGATCCCGGAGGGGCTTTTCCAACCTCAGGTCCCTCGCTCGGGGACAGGGGGACAGCAGGAAAAAACAAACAGAAAAAAAAGGCAAACCCCACCATAAACCGAAGGAGAAACCCCCAAATTAGGGTGAGCAGAGGCAAACCAGCTAGAGGGGGGAAAAAAATCAGGAGATAAACCAGCCCAGCTCCTCAGTCAGGAGTTCTCCACGTGCCTTTCAGGACACCACGTTTCGATTCCCCGCCGATAAGAGCGGCTCAAAGGCTTTTTTTTTTTATCCTCTTTGCCTCTGCTCGAGCCCTATCATTACCCGGGGAGGGAAGAATTAAGCACACGCATCATTTGGTTTTAATTGAGGGCCTGTTCTATCCCATTGAACTGCTAACTAAGCCGAACAGGAGATTGTGTTTACATAAGCAAAGCCCGGGTCGGTATAGACTTGCTGTCACATTAAGTCAATACTTATGAAGCCTCTCGATTTAATTATTCAGCGAGAATTGACTTATTATTGTGTTAAAAGCCCGGGGAGCCTCGAGGGAGCTGAGCCCTCCCAGCTGCCTCCACATGTGGGGTCCCAAGGGAGGGTCACCCACGAGGTGCTGCCCCACCGACCCCCCCACCCCCCACCCAGAAATCCAAATCCAACGATCTTTAGAGGTTTCCTAATTTAAAAGTTGGATTTGGAGGCTGGTTGTTGCAGGCTGGGAGCTGGGGGAGTGTGTCAGCCATTGCCCCTCAGACTCAACCATTGCCCCCCAAACTGCACCACTGCCCCCCAAACTCCACCATTGCCCCCCAAACTCCATCACTGCCCCTCAAACTCCACCATTGCCCCCCAAACTCCACCATTGGCCCCAAACTCAACCACTGCCCCCCAAATTCAAACCTTGCCCTTCAAACTCCACCATTGCCCCCCAAACTCAAACATTGCCCCTCAAACTCCACCATTGCCCCCCAAACTGCACTGTTGCCCCCAAAATTCCACCACTGCCCCTCAAACTCCAACATTGCCCTTCAGACTCCACCATTGCCTCCCAAATTCCACCACTGCCCCCCAAACTCAAACATTGCCCCTCAAACTCCACCATTGCCCCCCAAACTCCACCATTGGCCCCAAACTCAAACACTGCCCCCCAAACTTAAACTTTGCCCCTCAAACCCCACCATTGCCCCTCAAACTCCATCACTGCCCCCCAAACTCCAGCACT
>NW_021940489.1:0-1062 GCF_001715985.3 Manacus vitellinus | reverse complement strand
GCCGCGCAAATTGCGGCGATCTGAGCCCGGGGGAGGCGGGGAAGGGCCCGGGGGGATTGTTTTTTTAAGTGGTCAGCCGGGTCAAGGGCGTTGGAATGGATTTATCCGGAGAAAATAAACGGGATTTGTGCCCCGGAATAACCCACAAAGCCGGGAAGGGGGTGGCACAGTGGATTCTCGGGGTCCCACTGCCAGTGGGATCAGCCCATGGAGAGCTGGGATTCTCCAGGTCCTTCTGGGACTCTGCAGCTCCCAATGCCAATGGGATCAGCCCATGGAGAGCTGGGATTTTCCAGGTCCTCCTGGAACTCTCCAGGTCCCACTGCCAATGGGATCAGCCCACGGAGAGGAGAGCTGGGATTCTCCAGGTCCCACACCTAACTTGCTGTCAGCAGGGGTTGGGTCCTTGAAGGGACGCATGGGAGGAGCTCAGGGGAACAATCCTGGCCCCTTCCTGCCCTCAGAAGGACAGCACAGGGTGTCCTCCCAGCCCCGGGCACCCCTGGGGGACCCAGAGCTTCAAACCCCCCTCCCAAAGCACCCAGAGCACACCCACACCTCGGTCAGGATGGAGGAGCTGGGGGATTTTATTCCCCCCTCCACGGAACACCCAGCCCTGCACAGCTGGAAAACAGCAGCAAAAAGCCACGAAAAACCTCCAGGAATGGGTGATTTCCACGCTGGGTCTTTTAATTTGCCCTTTCCCTTCCAACCCCTCAGCTTTTCTGGGGAGGAAAGGCCCCTTCCTGCCCGGGGCAGGAGCCTTATCCCATCTCCTGTCACTTTGGGAACACTCGGGATCTGCTCCCAGTTCAATCCCTCGCCAGGCCCCTGTCGGGTAAGGATGAGCATCAACCTGCTGGATAAACACAGGAATATCAGTGGGAAACCCCTTGGGATGAGGGGACACGGAGGGGTTTCGTGCCTGGTCGCTCCCGTGTGGAGATGCCAGAGGGGAGCGGATGGCATGAGACCTTCCCCTGAAAACCCAGATCCAAGGAGTGCATCCATGTCCTGGAACACCCCACCAGGAGGGGAAAACACCTGAGGCTGCAGCACAGC
>NW_021940488.1:8111227-8145646 GCF_001715985.3 Manacus vitellinus | reverse complement strand
CAAGAAATATTTGGTACTGCTACCTAATCTGACATCTTGAATATTCAGACAACTAAGCTATACCTTTTTTTCTTCTGTTTCTTTTGCTTTCCAACCGAAATATCCAAAGGTATGATAATTAGGCTGAGTTAAAAGAGTTAGAAAGCTCCTGTGGACACATTTAAATGACTTTGAACAAAGTTTATTTGGACTTGACAGAAGTGATTACACAGAAATTAACCTAAATCTACACGAGAACTGTGCCTCCAGAGGATCCACACTGAGATGAACCAGTTTAAATTAAAAAAAAACTGAAAAATTTTATGGGTAAACAAAGTAATTGCTTGGACACACAAGAATTTGTGAGAAAAGTGTATGTTATACTACTCTAGTTCTTAAGGCATTAAGTATGGTTTTAAACTTTTTCAACAGTGGAGTCATTTACGTTTATATTTACTATATAAAGTTTTAACTTTATATAGTTTGGTTTCTTATACTGAAAAGTCTTTAAAATATCTACAATGTTTTATTATACTTATGACAAGCAATTCAGCTCACAATTCTACTAGACAAACCCTCGTATTCTAAATATACTGCTATCTTCATTATGGCCTCATTAAAGTCATTGACAATCTACAACATTTTTATTCATTGTTTTTCATTAAAAGCTGCGTTGTTATTACTTTAAATTCTACAAACCTCTTGTTTAATGAAATCTTACTGACTCCTACAAGAATTAATTCTGCAGCAGTGTATTACAGTGGCATGGAGCAGCTTTTTTCTTTTTCAGGCAAACCAAGTTAATGATGCAATTTCATCTTCATCACTATATGGCCTCGTGTTTGCAGGGGGGGGGACAGGGCATGTTCACACAAAGGCACAATTCAGAAAACATTCCGTAATTCCAACATGTCATCTTGTGCATAAAAGAAACTTCTATCACATATTATTGATCCGGGGAGGTCAGAATTATGTTTCTTCAATCTTCATGTGGCTTTTGGCCTTCCCAATAAATTATAAAAGAATACAGTCATAATCCAGTTTCCCTTTCAGTCCTTTTTACACTCATTGCAGCTAGAAGCAATTACCATGCCAGAGGCTTTACTGTTTGAACTATGTGCCTAATTTTTAATTGAAGTAAACACTATTAAAACCATAAATACAAACTCACTCCCATTTGCAGGCTCACTTCAAAAAAAAGAATGTCGGCAGTATAAGGACTTAAAATCAGATGGCACAAAATGGGAAAACTTCATTTGTAGATCATTTTCTCAAACAGATTTTAAACAGTTAATGTGCTCCTAACTTTGTACTCTTCAGAATAATATGAGATACTACCTTTGTGCACTGTAAACAAAACAAATCATTATACAAACCTCTTTATTAAAGCAGGGCCCTGGAGGGATTAAGAACTCTTAGAAACACTGTACAACCACACATTTCCAGTTTTATGATTTAGTACTGTAACCAACATTATAAGCATCTCTGATTTTTATACTCTTTCACATGAAAATTCCCATAATACTTTCGTAGTGGAGATGACGATGACATAGGTAATTTTTTCCCCTCTGTATCAAAAGGCTGATACAGAGTTTTGTTGGTGAACAAAATGCAACAGTTCAGTATTTACTGACAAAAATACTTCAAGCTACTACACTGTCAGATCTGATGGACAGTGAAGCAAATATGTCATCTGTATGAATAATGCAAAGTCATCACCAAAAAATACTACAGATATGAGACAAGAAACCAGTATCTTCAGTGAACACACTGCTTCCACACTTCACCAGCTTTAGAGTGCTCACTGATGACTGCTTTTTGGCTGCGGGTTTGTGGGGGTTTTTTTGCCCCTTAAGGAAATTAAAATCCTCACAGTTTCCAGTCTACCAAGCACTGAAAGAAAGTTAAATTACTTGCTGATTTTAGATTTTGCAAAGCAGGCTGATGTAATCTGTGCAGGAAGAAAAAAAATGCACACTTTACAATTAATGCCATTGTCTCTTGAGATGTAGGTGTGTTGTCCACTGATATGGGTGCCTCTAGAGTAATTATTCTTTACACCAATCTTAACAAGCAGGATCCTAATTACCAACAGGCATTCGGGCACAGGGTTGTTTAGACAGATTTAATGCAGTTCACTACTGTGAGTTTGCAAAAAGTAGCCTTGAAGAACAGCAGTTTTCTTTATGTCATGAGTTAAGCCACTGTCACAAAGGATTAAAAGAAAATTGACAGCACCTTCAGCAGAGACTGAGTAGCTGTCCTCATGGTTGCTGCATTTCAATGTTTGTTTTATACGAATTAAAAATTTTAGCATGGTTTTTACCTTGGAATTACTTGTAGAAGATAACTAATCCAACTAATCTTTATTTACATGAGACACCACAAAAAAACAACCTCTCAATGCTTCAGAGGTGCTGATTTACAGGGGAGAGGGGAAAGGGAGGAAAGTGCAAAGTCTGGTACCACTGTCAATCCAGCCCAGCCTGCAAGCTTCTAGGGGCTTGAATACAGATGTGCATCCTTTCCCCAACCACAGCACAGTTGCATCCAGCCCAGTGTCACTGGAGTTCTCTCCTTGGCTGTGGTTTTCCTCATGGCTATCACCTCTGGAGGACTAAGGAGTTTTCCCACAGGAGGTCCCACTGCATTGGGACTGGTTCTGTTCAGCTCCTGCCACTAGAGCCGTTCTGCCCTGAGCTTTCATCTCGGATCTCACAGGTTTGAGCAAGATCATGTCACCCCTGTTTGCATGGGAGTCCTCCAAGGAAAACACAGGTGCACCAGGAAGTGGTTTCATGGTTCAAAGCTGACACAATTCCCTCCCAGGGACAGATCCAAAGGCCGTGAAAAACAGGGGATTTCTTTTCCCCTGTGAACTTCAACGGAGTCTGAACCAGAGTCAGTGTGGAATTCAGTCTACATCTCAGGGTTGGAGTGAGGCAGCACTGCACTGCTACAAACCCTGAGGTTTTTGGTAAAGTCCTCTAGTAATTCAGTACCTTGTAACATCAATTCTCAAGATCCAGATCAAATGCCAATTTACAATTTGCCTACCTGAAAAAGAATCTCCTACAGGTTCAATTTATTAAGAACACATACATACTTCCCATACACAGGCACTTCACTTTGAATTCAGCTGTGTGTCGTTGACAAGTGAATTTTAGTGAGCAGTAAGAGTATTCAATAAAAAAATCTTGTGGAAAATGTAAAAAGAAAAAAAAAAAACAAGGAAAAAACCCAAAACAAAACAGAAAAAGACCCCTTGTATTGTCTAATAATAAAGCTGTCTAGTTATACATTTCTTGTCTAGTATATGTAACTATTTACCAACCAGACCTCCAGATGAACTAGCAGGTTTTGTTAAGCAGGTCTTTAGTGGTTTAGCATATCCCTTGATAAGTATGTATTTGTTGAAACACAAGCACACCTACAACTTCATTGTGAAACACAGCTGAAGCTTCTTCCAGAAAAAAGCAGGATTCTGACCAGAGCACAGTATGGCAAAAATAGCAAAAGCAGAAAATGTCAAAAGCAGCATAAGTACACTAAGTTTAAAATGTTTGTGACAAAAACTGAGCTCCCATCCATTACAAGTAAAATATGAAGGTCTCCTGCAGTACTTCAGCTCTACTCCTCTTTCCTATGGGCCCTACCAATACACAGTTCATCAACTGTGCACATAATTAATGCTCAGCCTTTCAATTAAGTCTTATTACAAGCATCAACTGTCATAAAGTACACAAAATGACCCACTTGGTAAAATGAAAAATCACACATCAGCCAAGTCCAGCAAGCTGGAAGAAATCTTTTCGTCTAAACTGATGTTTCAGCCTGTGCTTTTTGAGCCTGAAGAGAATCTAATGGTCCATCACATGTCACTCATGCTGGCAGTGGCCTGAAAGGGTTAATAGAGACCAGCCATCCCTGCCCACCCTCAGTGGCACTTCTGATGTTGCCAACCTTCTCAGAGTGTACTACAGCAAACATTCTCTTACTCGCCCCCAGACCACAGAGGCTTCGGAACACAACTTTGTGTGTCATTTACTCATTTACTCTCCACCCACATCTCTTCACTTCTGCTCTTGTTACACATCCATTACAGTAGCCTTGTCCTAGAAGCCTCTGAATTCAGCACCATATTATGTGCACTGGGCAGAGATTTCCATGAAGTCCACCTCAACTGCTGTCAGGACTTCTGTCCACATTTTTATGGAGGATGATCACAGCACGACAGTTTCCCGTATGCCAGACAAAATCTGGGGAGACATACTGCTTTGATCCTTCCCTTACATCTATTTTGATAAATTATTCAGTGCTCAAGTACTGTTCTGGCTTAATTAATTTAATTAAATCATTACACTGAGCAGCTATAAGAGCCTGAATACATCTGCATGATTTTAATATCCCTTACACTAGCTCAGGGATATTTCTGTTGTGAGGAAAACATTGCCCTGCAGCAAAATGAAGAACAGTATCACTCAATCTGCCCAGCAGCGTGGTGGTACTGGCTCAGGCCCTGGCTCCTCTGCTGCCTCACTGTGCATAAGTCCCCTCTTCATTAGACCCACCCATCAACAGAAATAAGCTCCTACAGCCCACCCACCCTGCTACCAGGAACATGAGTGTGATATCCAGGCTCAGATGAACCTCTGCAGTAAACGGGGAAATTAAATGCACTTTCTCCCAGCAGTCACATCTCTGGATGGGCTTTGTTGTAGTTTATATTAACTTATGCAAATGGACACAGAGATACAGGTAATTACACTCCCTCCCCCCCACAGTTCTTGCCTTCACATCAGGAAATATTCCCAGGAACAGGCAAAATAAGACCGGTGTGCATTTCTTTAAATTAGTTTCCTTTCTTGTTTCCACTAAACATTCCTTTTCCTACATCAGCATCTCCAGAATGGTTCAGGACTTCTGTTCTCAAGTTTCTGGACTAAAATCTGTCCGTTCCAGTTCTCTGCCTCTGATGAGTGGTTAACAACCTAAACAAGCCTTCTACTTTGAACTCATGTTCATTTTGCTCTTTTGCCCCATCCAGAGCTTTCTGGGAACCTCTCCTGGATTTTACATCTCTTCCAAAGTAACTCTGAAAAGCCCATAGTAGTCACAATTCACACAAAATACGAAAATAAGCATCATCCTCCATGAAATGTGACTGTTTCTGCATTTGAATGGTTTCAAAGTACACAAAAATGACAGACCAAAGCCTCACATGCTGCACAAACCTCTTTGCTTTTTTCAAGGTTTAGATAAATACAGGAAAAGTCATTTAAGAGTTATGCCAATAAGCTGGACAGAGGGTGACTGTTTTCCCATGCTCAAAGGGCTTGAGCATTCCTAAAGGCAGACAGAGGCTATCAGCAGACTTACAGGAGGGCTGACAAACCTGACCTCCTCATGAACAACCTCACTGAGTGGTTAGGGCAGTTTAAGCCTCAACAGAATCCCTAGAGTGGCTATGTAATTTTACAAATACTTTCAAATCCAGACTGCCTTTAGCTAAAGCAGTAACAAACACAATCCCACAGTGCTAACCAATCTGTACAATTAGTCAGAATTCATAGGTTACACACAGATTCCTCAACTTTCCCATGGAACAGGAGCAGAAACTCAATAAATTCTCATGCAACAGGAATTACAATATGGGAAAAAGCCCCTCTTCCCATGCCTAATGCTAAGGGAGGACATCTGTAGAGAGACTGGCCAACTGTAATGAAACTGGTCAGGTTCTTCCACAGATGCCACTTGACCTCCTCTGAAAGATTCAAACCACAGTTTGGGTTAGTGATGATTTGGGGAACTGTTTGTTGTTCTGTCTGTGGTATGACTCTTTCCTACCATAATTATTTACAGTTTGAATATTTCATTGCACAGAAGATCCAAGTCACCACTGGATATGAAAAATACATGGTGTGAAAGCAGGAAAAGCCAAGAAGTGAAAAACCTCATATCCCTTATCTCCTAAAGCAACTCAGATTTTGTACAAAATCTCTTCTCTGTATTTTGAACCAGTGGCCATAGAATAAGATGAGATTTCTCTTATAGGCACCTGAACTAACCAATTTCCTGGAAATAGAATCATACTGAAGTTGCACAAATGCAGTCCTGAAAGATTTTTAAAAATTACTTCAGTTAGAGTTCTCCCCTCCTATCCTGTATTTTATTTTTTCTTTCCTATTTACTGGCTTACACTTGAAGCTGCAAATCATATATCCCTGTGAACGTGCTCAGTAACACTGTAGAGCAAAAAAAAAAAAATCTAAATTAATTCATTGCTAGAATGAATCTAAAAAGCTAATGGCATCGATAAAGCACTATCAGTATGAAATCTGTCAAAGCAAAGAGGAGGAAGCTGGCAAAAGAGTTCTGGCCCTGCAAACTGCTTGCCCTTGGAACTGTAGAAACGTGGACTCCCCGCTCTGAGACTACACCAGTGAATAGATGTTCCTTTCCATGTAGAACACGTTGAAGAATTAAGACTTTTCTGCAACTCAGAAAATTAATACTGTGATTTAGTCACCAGGTAAACATCATACACACCTTTAAAAAAAAAAAAAGTCATCCATCAGAGCTTTAAGAGATTGCCTTGAGCTACAGCTCAAAAAAAACTAACAATCCTTATCAAGTTGCAGCTAAAACAAAGCTTTACTGCCGGAAAGCCATCAGAGAGTTCCCCTTTTGTGGTGCTGCGTCCTCGTTACAAGTGGTTTGCTAGTAAACATAAGATTAAATGTTCGCTCTAGATCTCATCAACACTAAACACAAGGCTGAAATGTCCGTGGCTCACTTCCAGGCAGCAAATTAGAGAGTAATCGGCGGTGTTACTCCAAACAAGGCCTGATGCTTTTATCGACTGCATCACCATCTCATGCAAAACCTAATGTTCAGTCAATAGCTCCCGTTGGAGGGGAGCCACTAACTCACTGCTCCTGTCAGGATCCCTTATCTCCTTACAAATGGACTGCAGTCAGAGCAACTCTATCTCCTCAGCACAGTCCTGCTCAGCTGCAACTTTCCTGCACACACTGACCTCCACGTGCTGCTGTCCTGCCGCTCTCAGGGCCTGCTCCCTCTCCAATTCCCTTCTACTACTCTTTTGGCACTATTTTTGTGCAAAATATGTAGTTATTCAAAACCACCACTTCAGTAACAGCAAGGGAAAGTAACAGTTTGAGAACCTCTGGAAACATCCTACACGGGGACAGTTCATGCAAGTTATAAGCACGGCAGATCCTGATGCACTTTACAGCAGCTGGAATAGGGCAGGCTGGTGAGGGATACATTTTCATCTGCTTTATAACTGCTCTGGGCTATGGGTAAAGGCAACATACAGGTTTGCCATATATAAAATGCCACACTTTTAGCTGTCTCCCAGCCAGAGAAGCATGTCTCAAATTGTATAGGCCAAATCTGATCTCAAATAAGGCTGAGATTCAAAGGTGGCAAAATGTATCACAGTGCTGAGCATTTCTTTGACTAATGTTTGATTACAGGCAGAAGCTGGTACTCTAGGGGAAGGTGTGCCCTTAAACTAAGTGAAGGAAAACAGGAGTCAGAGTGGATGGGAGAAAGCCTCTATGAGCACAGAGCTTACCTTTGCCTGGAATACCATTTGTTTACTCTCCACATGACTTATTTTTTTTTTCTTTTTGTTTTACCACTATTGGAATCCACTTCCCTCCACTCAGAAGACACCGCAAAGAACTCCCTCACAGAGACAGGCACTTAGGTCTTGTCTTTCAACAAATAAACAGGAGTTGCAAATTCCCTTTCAAAACAGAAAGAGAAGCGAAGGTGTTTACAGAAGTGAGATGAGTAACTTAAACCAGCTTAAGCTGAGAGAGCTCAGAGTTTTCACACGAGAGACAAGAGTCCTCTGTTCCCAGTGCCCCTGAGGAGATATTTCAAGCCTGCAGCTGAGCTGCAGTAAGGATGTAGGAACTTCCTAACTCACCCCAGCTGGGTCAGACCCTCAACCAGAACAGGGCTGTGGGGGGCTGACCCCAGCTGAATGGCAGGGGCCCACCAAAGCCACTCTGTCACTGCCCTCCTCAGCTGGACAGGGGAGAGAAAATACAATGAAAGGCTCATGGATGGAGATAAAGTCATGGAGAGATCACTCACCAGTTACTGTCACAGACAAACCAGCCTCAGCATGGGGAAATTATTTTAATCAGAGTAGGGTAACAAGAAATAAAAATTAAGTCATGAAACACCTTCCCCCCACTCATTCCTTCTTCCCAGGCTCATCTTCAATCCCAATTTTCTCTACTTCTGCCGTAGCCTAGTGGCTACCAAAACCTTGCCACACAAACCCAATACAGTTCTAGATCCTTATTTTTCCCCCTCAACACATGGATGATTCAAGAGTCCTTAACGTACAGAGAAAAGACCAAAAACTAGCGATGAAGCTAAGAACTCTTTTGTAGGAAAGCCAAAGCTGGTCAAACAGCCACACATTTCCAAAGTGCTAAAAGGCACTTTTCCAGCTAAAAGGCTGGAAAGTTTTAACTGAAATATATAATTAGATGACTTTGAGAAAGAAAATGTTATTCAGCGACTAACAAGCTTTACTGATCTTCTTCTACCATGTAATGGTGACAGGCACAAAGGAAAGTGCTCATATTAGAGGACACCAGTGAAGAAGCAGACACAACAGGGATAAAACGAGAAAAGAAAAAATATGATGAATGTCTTACAATTGATACGAATATTTTCCACTAATCCTGCTGGGGTTTATGAAAACTCACTGCTGGGAAAGTAAAATCATGGAGAATCATCAGAGAATCAAAGCTACTGAGTTTGTTGCACAGAGCCCTTGTTTGCAATATGTGTAATTATAAGATGCTACTGGCTCATCAGGAAAAAAAACAACCAAACAAAACAAAAATGAATTTTAAAAAGACAACTGAAATTATTTCGAAAGTTCCATATACCTTTGTCTGCCTTTTTAAACATTACTGAAACTTAAGAGATTAGTCAGTGAAAAGGCTAAGTAGAAATGACTGCCTAAATATTATGAGCCAGTATTTTAACAAAGAAAGCAAGCAGTGGAGATTTCCTCATAAACTCAGTGAACCTGGGAAGTGGAGTTCATTTGCTAAATTATGATTTCAGCAAATTCAGGCCAAAGATACAGTGGCCTCTCTTCTCCTAAAACTGACCAGACACAAAGGCAGAAGAACAGAGACTTTGATTTACTAATTCAGAAAGCACAGTAGCCTCGAATTCTGCCTTTTCCCAATGTTTGTGTGCTGTCAGATTAGCTTTTCAGGTAATGTGACATTCCCTTAAGGCGCATTCTCTGCCACTACACTTGCAACATGAATAAGAAAAAAGGAAGATAACAAACTTAGCAGACTTTCAACTCACCAGGACATTTATTTACAAAGGAAGGATCAGTGCCAGGAAAACGCAAAGGGAAATCACAGATGGCAAGAGCAGGTACTGAGCCCAAGCTTCCAGAACTGTGATACAGCCACAACTAAATTGAACAGAATTTATGATGTGCTCAGTCAGTCTCACACTGAGAGCTCTACAGAAACCCACCAGTTAATACTGTAGTATCAAATATTTTGTGATACTGATAACAAAGTAACTACATAATTTACCTGTCTACATTTATACTACTGTTTTCTGCTTTAGCAGCTAGGACTTCATGTAAGGCCAGTTTCCCTGTTACTTGGATAAACCACAATTTAAAAAGGGATGTTCTTCATTATCATAAATTTCTCTTATTTACCCACAAAATTGCTGACAAAAGATGAAAAGAAAGAGATGCTTTCTGCACCATGCAGGCTAATACAGTCCCTGTCTTCTACTCATTAGATAGTTAAAAATTTTAATCTCAATTTTACCATTATGGTATCAGAATACAAGAGTGACTAAGTCAAAGCCTGAGAATTATGAAAAGGTCTGAAATAAATTAAGAACTGAAATTCAAACTACCTTGTTACCTGACATATACAAGCTTATGATCCTGAGACACTAATACCAGTGCAAAGTATCTTGAGAGCAAGACAGACATGTATTCTTGGGCAGCTCAGCAAAACATGTTCTCCATCAGACCTAATGCAAATACACTAAGGTTAATCCTATTTTGCTGCATAATGCACAGACTGTTTTTGCCATGCTATTATAATATTAAAGATCTTGCTTTTCCATTTAGTGACACATTTCTAATCTGCAAAGCATTAAAAGATCTTTCTGTAAAGGAAAAGGCTGTGAGCATTCAGACTTCTCCGACACAAACCTCTATTAAACTTTACTAATCAACTGAACAATAGAAAAAAACCTAAAGGCCATTTTCAGAAACCAAGTCAGTCACGAATACAGGGCATGTTATCTGCATATGAATACACTTGACTGTTCTGTTGAGGGTAGGGGTTTGTAGGAAGCTAAGCACAAGGCCGCTGTGGCAAACTTAAGAAGGATTTCAAAATTTAGCTAAAAAAGCCTGAAACATCCATTCCTTTTAGTGCCTAAACCATTACCAAGTAACTAATTAAATAAAAAACAACAGGCAGGAAAATGTTATATCCAAATACTTTAAAAACTACACAAGAAAAACAAATCCTTTTTTCAGTCCAGTGAGGTTGGATTCTACCTCAGTATAAGCAAACACCATATTTTTAGTAAAAGAACTTCATCAATACTAGATCTTGTAATTATTTTACTTGAAGTTTTTTATGAAAAATCATTTGGTGCTTAAAAAAAAAAAAGGAAAAAGTAAATGTGCTTCTCTTCTTTTGATATCAATGGGTAATAACACTGTGCTACAATACATAATGTTTTATCTCCCTTGTCTGGATATGGCAAAACTCAAATCCTTCCCAAAGACAAAATGTCAGAGAGCCCAAAACCCCTCAGTCATGAGTGTTCCAGCCACTCATCTGCACACTTATTTTTTCAAGGACAGTTCTCTGACAGTTATCTGATCAAGAACTTCCTATACACATTTTGGGGCCTCAGCTATTTCTGCCCAAATTACAGATTTATTTGCTACCACACACTGTGGAAAAATATACTTTATATCAAAACGGAGGTATGGAAAATACTGGAGGCATCATTTCACTCCCAAGCCACGCTTCCATTATTACAGGGGTGTGCTTCTTTTACTCACTAGTATCCTGTATTTGCAAACAGGTATTTAAAGGCTGGCTTCACATTCTGAGGCTTGGTTAAGAACCTGGTTAGCCCACAGAAAATAGAAATCTGAAGGGTCACCATTAATTTTGGAATCATACTGCTGACTAAAAATGAACAGTATGTTATTATATTACAAATGACTGTCGAGATTTGCTGTGATCACAAGAGATAAGAGGAAGCATCTAGATTTGAGAATAATTCCTCTTGCTGTCTCTCTCTGTGGGTTTTCTTTTCTATATATGGGCAGATTAAAAAAAAGAGAAAACTCTTCTGTGACCTACAAAAACTGATGAGAGAACTTAAGGCAAGTATATTATTAAACAACAGTTAACTTAAAAAAAGGTGCCTTTCAGTAGCTATCCCAGATGATGCGGATGGAAAAATATTTTTATTGAATCTTTGTTCCCTTGTTTTTCCCTGATATCCCATTTTTGCTCTTACTATATATGCATAGGTTAGAAACCTTTCTTGCTCAGAGATTTCTTTCTCACAGAGCCTCTATTTTCAATTTTCAAGAGAATTGGAACAGTAGGAAGAAAAGCTTTCTCCTACTGACACATTCACCTGCAGCAGAATTTCTGGCAGTAGTAAAATGATGCTTCCTAATACACAGGATGGGTTACAATATAAACCTTTTAGAGACAGAGATGATTTTTGGTTGTTAACAACAATGGAGGAAGGTTTTTTAAAAAAAAAAAAAAAAGAAAGAAAAAAGCCACCACCCCTGTAGAAAAGTCTCTCGTTACTTTTCAAACCAAATAAAGAAAATCATGCAGATATTTCTGAAGCCACCTACATGACTGCAAAGAATAAAAACCCTCCTGTCTCAAACAGGTGTGAGGACAGGGAGGTACACTTCTTAACCAAAGTCTCTTCAGGTAATAGCTATGTGCAATGAACAGGCAATAAACAAGAAATCAGTCATCTTTTCCTTTGAAACCTCTTACTTTTGTGAGAAAGCAACTAGTCCCACCCAATAGCTTACCTTTTTTCTTAAACTGTTGCCTCAAGTCCCACTAATGAACAGAACAAGTGTTAATTCAAAATTAATGATTTAAAGGCTTTCAAGAGCCAAGGGAAGCACTGAGATGAACAATAACACAGATGATCTTAGAAACTCAAGGTGCTCCTTTGAGAGCCGGGAAATTCATTTCTAGGAGCGATACTGCGCTGAATGAGTGCAAATGAAAATGAAAGGTCTCAAACATTCTGATTACTTTAAAAACTTGCAACTGTAAAGGTAATTTATCTTAGAAAAAAATGCTTTCAAGAAAAAAGGTGCAAGATCTGTGTTTCAGACTGTGTTTTGTGACCCCCGAAGGGTAAGAGCCTGTGTGATGTAGAAATCGTACCGAGTGACTAAACAATTGATGTACAATTTGTAAGGATAGCAATTTTGCCTGTCAGTTAAGTAGAAAAATATTACAAGCCCTATTTCAGCTTGGCAAATCTTACAGAATCCCTACATATTTTGCTTTTCAAATTATTTATAAGCTCCACTTAGACCATGTGAAGAAAAAGTCATTTGGACTAATCCTTTTAAGACACCAATTGTCCAATTTTCAGCAGTTTGACCATCTAAAGTTTCTCTAGACTACTTAGTAATTCCAGAATGATGCTCAAATTAAACACCCACAAATGGCAATTATGAAACTCTGCCATTATTTTCAGTTGTGTTTACAAGTATGGCCATTAAAGTAGGTCCAATCTTCGCTAAAATTGCCTGGATAATAACGGAGTAGAATTTCCCCACTGTTTTGAGAAAAACACTTATTTACACTGCAACTGCTGTAAAAAAAGAATCTACTTAACGTAATAGAAATTAATATTTAAGAAACTGTCAATCAGAAATCTGAACTTTCACCTGAAGATGTATTGAGATCATTAAGTCTGAACAAATGTATGCCTTGAATAATTCGGTAATAACAGGGCGCTCTGTAGCATGTCTGTAAAATTGTCTTTTTTTCTGTATCACATCTGGCCATGCACTGCAGCAGTGCTGCAGATCTAATTGAGGTGCAAGACTGCATAATGCTACCATTTTGAAAACTAGGAACTGCTGGTTGCCTCATGTCTTCGGTCTTTTTCTACTTTAACCTTGAAGGTCTCTTGAAAACGAAGCACAAAAGCTTTCCAAACTGCTCCCAGTCATTTCCACATGGCTCAGTATCCGATGTCAGTTCACTCTGTCTGCTTACCTGACATCTCCACTCTATTCAGGGTTCATCAAACACAGCCACTCCTCTGATTAATGGCTAATTTATTATTTGCCTTGCAAATGTTTATCTGCTGGGAGATGAGGTAAATATACTTCAGCTCTGACAAGCACCACGACCACTCTCCCCCTGCCTGATGGAATGGTCAGTTGATGGTGTCCCAGAGGAACCGTGCCCTGCCTTAGGTTTCCCAGACAGCCCTCTGAAAGGCAAAGCATCTATTTTTAATGAGCACAGTGCAAAATCAATTAGCTGGTGGCTTAGAAAAAAGAAATTAATAATCATATTTATTTGGCATTTTCATGAGACCCCAGCAAAAATAACCTTCTGTATTAATCACACGCGTTGGTATTTTTCTGCAGGCTGATGAACCATTTCTTTAAAATAAAAATTAAAAGACCCCACCCCTATATTGCCATTTCATAGTCTTTCACAGCACCAACCTGAAAAACACTATAGTGCAGCCAAAAAAAAGCACTCAAGGAAATTTCAGAAAAAACAGAAAAAGAGAAGATAAATGTCTGATGTAATTCTCTAATGCCATTCAGTTGGGTGACAGCCAACTTCATATGTCATATTATATCTCTAGTGCAGCAGGCAATTCTTTCCAAAGTGCAATTTGTTAGGAAATTTTCCTTGTACCTGGAAAGTAATAGGTCTCAAATCATGACCTCCACTTGTAAAGATTTTTCTAAGCTCACCAATACAACCTTGTCTTGGTGGGGAGAAACACTAGATATTCAAGAATCGAGAAAACAAACTTGAATTTCCACAAAGAGCAGTGTCATTAGAGAATAGTAAAGTACTGACAGCAGGTAAAAAAATTCAGGTAGCAAGCAAAGTAATTTAAGTTCAATATGGACTCATTTTTTCAAAAGATGAAAACTACATCTTTTAATATGTATGAGAGAAGTTCTGCTGGATTGATTATTTGCCTTCCCAACCAATGTTGCCACTATCAGGTGCTATCAGTGGAGGGCAGCTTTAAAATCTTTCTGTAGCAGCCCCAGCGGCTCAACAGTCTCCGTCATGAGCTGCAGCAACAAAAAAAAAAAACTCCTCTGTTAGGAATTGCTCCTCTGAGATCCAGAATGTACAACAGAATCACAGACCTTTTAGGGTTGGAAGGGACCTCTGGAGATCATCCAGTCCAACCCCCCTGCCAGGGCAGGGTCACCTAGAGCAGGTTACACAGGGACCGGTCCAGAAAGACTTCAGGAAAGACTCATAATTCATACCACCATCTCTTAAATCTCACTTGGCCTGCTGCCATCAGGGACCTAGAACTCAAAGAGAGGAAACATGCCTGAAAGGATGAGCAAAATCAGTTTGGACTCTGTTGTTTGAGAGATCTAATTGCAAAATAGAATCAGAAATACACATAAAATCTCTACTTTTCACTGCACAGCGAAAACTACAAAGAACATCCATGTATATAAAATGTGTAGGAAAAAAAGTAATAGAAAATAGAAAGGAACTAATATATCAAAGCAAATTAGTCACCACATGAAAAGATATTAAAAAGTGAAAACAGGAGAAAGAGACCTAAACTGAGGAAAATTAACATATGTGTGACCTTCATACCACACACTACCTACAACTGTGTAAATGTATATTGTACAAGGCAGAGAAAATACCCAGCACTTTGAATTTCAGGAGGTGCAGCCACTACAGCAATGGGTTTGGAGTGACTGTACCCCTGTGCCTGAAAAGCATTCAGACAATCATTTCCTCATTGCAAAGGCTCTCTGCATCATATTTTCCAGTGGTTATAGGTAGGTCTGAGAGGCATCATTCACATCCTGTTGCTGTATTCACACATTTGTCTTTGGAGAGACACAACTTGGTTGAACTACTGACCACTACTTCATTTTTTTCTTAATCCATTATAAGCAAGATCAGAGATATGGGAAAGAACATGATTGTCTCTAACCCCACTGCCTCCATTATCCCTCCTTGTTTCAGAGTAAGTGGCATGCAGGGAACTGAGTGTCCTGCCCTCTCCTGTACTTGCTGCAGGACATCTTGGGAAGCAGACCAGAGAAAAGTCTCAGCAGGATGTATATTCCAGGCAAAAGTTTGAAGTAAATGTAAGTGTACTGTCAAAACAATAATTGAGGTTTGAAGAAAGTACCTCTAAAGCACTCTTTGAAAAGGTCCACTCAATCTAGAGCTTCTGGGAGGAGTGGCAAGGAAAGCAGTAAAGAGGAGAATACTGTTGATTGCAGATAAGCCAGATGTGCCCTGTGCTGTAAATCTAACACTTCTACATCTAAGCCATTTCTCAGCTCTCTTTTTTTCCTGACAGCTTCATTCTCTCCTCAGCTTCCAGAAGCAAGAGGAAGTGACAGATGTTAATATAATGCACAACTAGAGTCATCAGTTCTCAGTATGCACCACTGAAATCTTACCTGTGATTTCATGTGAGCAGGACAAAGTCTTTTGCATAATGATCTGTAGCTATTACAAGATATTAATTGAGGAGAAGTACATATGTACAACTAGTATAGATCTATGTAGTGTAAAATAAGGCTTTCCAGATGTAAAGTTTAGCTTAGTCTGTATGTTCTGGACTGGCAGGTTAAATATGTAACAAAACCACAAATTACACATTCACAGTTGCTGTCTGATTAGCTGTCGGGGTAGTCAGAAGAAATTCCACCACAGGACTCCTGAAAGAACTTGGCATACACTTCAGATCCCCTGTTTTGGAGTTCTGCAGAAAAGCTCACTTATTTTCAGGGAAAACTACATGAAAACACAGTCCCTTGATGCTTAATTCCCAATTAAATTACCAGTGACTTGTGGCAACAGTCAATAACTTTCCCAGGGCTAATTTTTCTGCAGGCTGAGGAATACACAGTAGAGTTTATGTCAGCGTCTGCGGTGGGACACTCTGGCCTTGTTATTCAGACATCATATATGTAACTAGTCCTGACAACTGCTGATTATATCTTTTTTAAAAGTGCTGCTGCCTTTTTTTGTTTGCCAGTTATCCTCTGGTGTATATGCCAATGCAGACAATGTCCCATCACTGTAATTGTCACTCAACTGTCTGTCAGTGAGGAGAAGAAAAGGGTGACAGCCTTGACATCCCACCAATCATCCCTCTGGAAAATTGATATCGTCCTCCCCAGTAAACAACAGCTAAAGAATCGACCAGCCTTGGCGGTGTGTCCCTGAACAATCAGCTTCCATTAAGGGCAGAAGCCACACATTTATCCCCCCGCACTCCAATCAATAGTGGGCTGACTCTGCCTTCAAGCACGCTGCTGCTCAAGGTCTCCATTTAGCACAGGCTACCTTTCAAATACTTGCCAGGTCTTTGGAACTTAAAGGCGGGGAAGCAGCTTTCGGGGTCTTTGTAAAGTCCTCTGTTTTAATACAAAATATCTTGCTCCCACCAATTTGACTCATTTACTTCAGTTCACAGGAGGCTTAGCAGATTTGTTTTCTCAATTAATTTTTTTTCTTTAACCGTGAAATTTAGTCATGGTATGCAAAATCACTACATTTCTTTCCTACTTATCCCTTATAGGCTTGCATTTATATATAGCCACGCTTTAGAGGAAATTTATGCTTATTGCGTTAAAAACTGACCTTATTTAAAACAATCTACAATGTGTTTACATGCTAAAAATGCTGTCTGGCTATCAGAACAGTTTGTTAGACATGAAGTCCACAGACATTTATACATCACCCAGTAACCTGAAAACTAGACAATTAGCCTGGTAAAAAAGTAAAATGATCACAAGCTGGCACACACAATCTTTCAAGACAAGAAAACTGGTAATTCACAACCCATGGGACATGAATCTTCAGAGACAGAAGTCCTGAACACGGGAATAAGAAAATAGTTATTAGGAAGCTCACTTCCCAACTTGCAAAAAAATTGCAAACCCGCAACTGCAGCTGTAGATTATAACTTTACTCCATCACTCATCATGAGGTGCTAAGTCAGCAGCTGTTAGTCTCCTTCATAACCATCTCTTCCTGTACACAAGTCATCTAGGAGTCAACTGGGGCTATTACAGTATCCAATGTCCCACACAGACCACAGGAGGCATGACTGCTGCCCACTGCCCCGACACTCCTGAACCCTCCATTCCTAGTTCTGTAGTTTGACTGCCTCTTGTAGCCTTGTGACTTCATCAGCGCACACCCCAAGGATACTACGGCAGTGCTTTTCCTACTACCCCAAGTGTTCTTCTACTCACAACCTCCCACTGGCAGATTCAGACCACTCTCACAGAGGTTTCTTGTGACTGGCCTAGATGCCTAAATCACTCTTCACCTGCTGGCTTTTAGCCTGCAAGTCCAGGCAAAGGCATCTTCACTGTTCCCCTGGTGTCCTTTAGCTCAGAGCTTTAGCACACCGCACACAGCGCAGCAGAGGTGAGTCACAGATCCAGGGGGCAGGTTCCTGCACACATGAAGCTTTGCCAGCAACCACCATGCAAGACCTGCACCTGACCTCCTGTGCTCCCACCACTGCCACCAGTGTCACAAGCAGGAGCACCCAGTCAGGAGTTTGAGCTGGTGCCAATATACTTCCAGTGAGAAAGGTGCTTGGGGAAACCACCTGGTGCATCACAGAGGACACTTGTCCAAGGACATACTTTACTACTTTTCCCAGACAGACACTACAAGCACATCTTTTCTTTTTGTCCTTAGTTTGTTGGGTTTTTTTGTAAAGAGTTGGTTGTTGGGGGTTTTTTCCCCCAAGATAACTTTAAAGTTGTTGTATGCCATCAGCTCCAGACTCCATTACTAAAGCTTTGTGCACGCCAGTGCTCCTGAACATCCTTTGTGCACCATCACCAACAACTACTGATGGCAGATAAAACCACAACCATTGGTAGCCAGAGCAGAAATAAAATTTTCTGAAAGTACAAGGAGCAGAATTTGAATTTCTAAACTATAATCATGATCACAACATTATGCCTTCAGATAAAATGCTACTATAAAACTACAGCAACCATTTAAGTGATGGGAGACTTTAATTGTTATCTGTAGTGCTAAGACTGTCCACTATTATTTCCACTTGGGAACATTAAATTCTGCACTGATATGAATAAACATAAGCTGATTATTCTACCTGCAACAGCTTTTGGTCTTCAAAAAAGAAGACCAAAATGCTGGCGTTAATAGCTACACTCTTGAATTTATTTTTTAAGGAAATTTAAGGCTTATCTCAATAGGTTTCCTTTGTTTGGGGGTCTAGACACTACTGGTGTAATGTGTAAACCATTAGGGAGTTCACTTGTCCCCTTCACTTTGCTAAATGGACACAATCAATACCTTAATGGGAATGTTTGGAAGCGTCTATAGGCAGACCAAATTGGCACATAACAAGACTTTTTCCAGCCTGTGCATTAAGTTCATTAACTTTTCTAATTTGAATTACAAATTTCATTTCTCTGATCAAGATGAAGACATGGGGCTCATTTACAAGATCAGATTTTTGCTGTGTTAATGTTTTACAGGGAACGATAAAGTTAATGCAGCGAAGAGACACCATGTCACCCCTATTGGTAGACAATTATAGATAAGGTTCCAAATTCCAATAATCCTGATGGGAGGCACACGGGAACTTCCATAGAAGAATGACAAAAATATTAAGCAGAGAGGCCAAAAGGCTAATCAACCCTCTTAGAAACATCTTCACGCTTGTCACAACAAGAGCGCACTCTACAAAACCAAAATGTGTTATTTAATTTCCTTTAATTTAATGGAAAAACACAGTCCCATTCTCCTCTGCATTGATCATTAAATTGCTAATTAAAACCTCTTAGAAAGGTTTAAAGTTTAAATGAAACAGTTCTCTAATTTTATGATACTGTACTTAGGAGAGTTAATAAAGATTTGGAAGAGAAATTGTATCTAACCAAAACTTCCTTCTAACTTCCTCAGTTCAGCTAAAATACAGGGTTATGCACTAAGGCACAACACAATTCTTCCAGGAGAGTTTAAAACATTCTGTCAAGAATGTGTTAAGATATTTCAGTTAAGAACCAAAATATTCAAACCTGGATGTTTTTCACCTTGAATTCACTTACTCAAGAAAATAAGCTTGGGCAAACTCCATGCACAGAACCATTTATGAATTCAGGAATTATTAAAAGAATAACAGATATTACATTTCTACTACAAGTTTGTCAGAAATAATGACAGAAGTGACATCCAGGCACTTAACTTGGAGGCAACTCTTACATTTTAGGTTTTCCCTCGGAAGCAGCAAATACAAAATGCTGTTAAATTCCAACATTCCTTTCTCATTTCGGTGAGCACACACATTCCTCTTCACGACCATGCCATAACAAGATGACATTCAATTATATTAAACTAAAGGCAGCTGCAACAGTTATCTCCCCAAATAGCTCAATAATTCTCTAACCCTCTCAGTCCTGCCTCTGAGGCTGTGATTCCAAAATTTCTAATAGCAGATACACATTCCTGCTCACAGGACACAGTTGCTCCAGACCAGCACAGTCACACAGACTGCTGCTAACTCCTCCACAGCACACCTTAGGAAGTCTGTGCTGGCCATGTGGGAAGACTGACAATATGGCATAAAACCTTCTTGCTGTCATGTTCAGCTCTCAAAAATGTTTGGAGAAATCTGAATTAGCAGCATGAATTTCTAACAAACCTGCACGTTTCTGTCGTGGGGCACTGGGATTTTTGAAGCAATAAAAGGATCCTCTTACAATCGAACTCGTGGCTCTCTCTTCTTGGTGCCCCGTCCCTCCAAAGAGCAGAAGTAAAACCCAGTTCCCAAACATCCATGGAGAATCTGCTAGTGCATTCTTCTGAGGCTAAACACTGTGAATTTCAGGAACCTTATGCTGAGGGCTGATAGGAAGTAGTTCCTTTTCCACATATGTCCATGTGTATAAGAGATCTGTCGTAACCTAGTCCAGTGTGAGCAACTACCAAATACTGTCTATAGCAGTACCATGGAAGGATAGTTTGCTCAGAAAAATCACACTTGACTGCTCTCTCACAGTCTCTTTCATAATCAAGGGTACTAATTTTGAATTTAATTTTAATTTCAAAGTAGCTAGACTGGCCCCATTTAAATTCAAAGCAAGAGGTATTTGAGATCATCTCCTCTTGTGACTAATAAACTTTGGCTCCCTTAGCACAGATGCATGGAGGTAAATGGGGAAACAGAGGGAGAGACAAATGTGAGTGGAAATTAATGTACACGGGACTGCATACTGTTCAAAATCAGAATTTCAGTAGGGATAAGTGACCTTTGTTAGCTGATTACAAATTTTTTAATATAAATAGCATTATAAAATACCAATCATAGGGCATTATACTGCAGTGTAAGTCACTTCGTTGCTACATTTTGTCTATTTTAAGTTGGAGGATAAATAAGTGATGAAAATCCTCTGCTTGAGACCTCAGCTGGTTTTATTATATTTTCTAGCTAGTGGGAACAGTCAATTCCCACTCATATAATATTCATGGAGGTTTGATTTTAATGGGGAGTTACATTTACAGGCTTTTGTGCAGGTTCTTCATTCCCAGAGAGTCGGTTTGCATACAGAGAAAACCTCTGGATGCTTTTAAAACAACTAAGATGAAGGTAACACGTATAACACAAATAAAGGGAATGGGAAGCCAAGGATTAAAAGGATATTCACTCTAAGTTTATTACCTACCTACAACCTTAGCAATGTTCTCCTACCCAGTTACAGCCATGAATATGTATTTAAGGAGGGCTGCTTAGATAAGAGCCTTACTTTTCAAATGGAAAAATACAAAATACCAGCCACACCCTTACATCAAAGTTATAACTAGAATGAAGTAGAAGGAATAGTTCCACTCTGCCTTTCCAAATCCTCCTCCAATTAAACATACACTAAAAATTATCACCTTCACTAAAAAAGTCACAATTATGTAAATACTTACAGGTACACCACCATATGAAGCACTTTTTTGACCAAAATAAATTACTGAAAATCTTTAATGATAAATAACTTATATCAAATATTTTCTTCAACAGGATTTAGAAAAGATCTAAACCTCAAAACTATAGCAGCTAACCATAGGAGTTTGTTGTGTTTTCTATCTAGAATCCACTATAAAAAATTTAAAAATCTACAACAAATACATGAGCAAAATATTGTATGAAGATACACATAAGATTATTTTCAGAAATATTTCATTATTCTGAAGGCATTGTATTTTTTTCTTTTAAATAAAAACCCTACTACACACCAGAAACAATACTCCTTTTGAATTGCTTGTGACTACTTCTTTTTTTATATTTGCATAGACTTTTTGCTCTATTGCTTCTAGCTTTCAGTGAAAAGGTCAGAGCCCTGAGTAATAAATCTCTTTAATAATTATCAGTTAAGTTGGAAATATTATGAAGGAAAACTCATAGCAGCACGTAACCTGCTCAACAAGTGGGTCCAACAAAGCACAGTGTGGCATCCTCTTTTCACTGCCAGTGGACTGAGGTGTGCCACAGCAATTATCTGAGTTACAGGGCAAAACACACAGGCAGCTTTTCTGGCCCCCCTTGAGTTTTGAAATAGAGTTCAGAGCCAGAACTGCACAAGAACTCAGGTATGTTTTTTGCACAGAGTTTATTCTGGAGAAAGGAGAAAAGCACTGTTAAATCATCCTCAAATCATCAGATGCTTGTGTTGTGTCTATTGAGAACAAGGGGAGGTAAATTATGGATTTTCAACTGCATTCATAAACTTAACATTCATGAGCTGTAGCAGCATTTCCTGATGACTGTGTGTCTGTATTTAAGTTAGTTTACATTGGTCCATGAGCAAATGAAGCGTTATAAAATTCTGCTGGGTTTGCACATTCATGCACAGAACAACTGTGTGATATAGATACAAAAATCCTATTCAAAATACATTATTATTGTTGTTGTTATCATTGCTATTACCATCAATTGGTGAGCTTGTTTTTTTCCTCAGATCCTAAGCAAACAGTTCAAAGCCTTTGTTGTGTGGGGCTTTTTTGTGTTGGTTTGTTTTTTTTTTTCCTCAAATCCTAAACAACCAGCTCAAAGCCTCTGGGACCTTCATGCCCTCAACAGTCCCTCTTCCCTGGCTTTCTGCAGCAGCCTCTTTCACAGACCACGAGATACAATGCTGTGTGAAGGAGACCTGTGTCTGAGGCCTGCGGAGTGCCAGGCTTCCCCAGTCCACACTACTCTTTTACTTGTGTAATCAGTTAACCATTCAATCATACAAGATGCTTTAATAATATTTTATATGGCCATAATTCTTTATGAAACTGAGAAATCCATACATTTCATCATTTGCTGAGAAAATAAAGCATATACTGTATCAATTTCAGCCCACAGGAGAGTTATGTCTGGCTTGCATCTTTTGGTTAGCCATTGCTAACGTGCTACTGCTCTGCAAAGACATGATAAATCCCTGCCAGAAGCATTCATTTCACATTTCTGAAAAATTATTCTTCTCTACACATTCATTTCTTAGAAATTCTGCCCTTGGTGCCCCTTGAATGGGAATACTGGAAGATTTACTCTGGAAGAAGGAGTCTTATACTGAAATTCTCATGAATTTATGTTGATGGAGTACACACCACATACAAAGAGGAGTTGTAGCTAGGAAGACAATGTTTCATTTTCAATGTACATCTGCCACTCTAACCAGAAAGCTACTTTCTCTGCATTCTGCCCTCGACCTACACACCAGCACCAAACTTCCTCTGTATTACCTATTTCTCTCAGTATTGGATAAATTTCTGATGCATTTACTTGGACCATTTATTTTTTACCAAAGGCAGTGATAAAGATGCCTAATGAGGTCAACAACATAAGAATAAACCCTCTTTAAGTACACTGGAATTTGGTTTCTCATGCTCACAGACACATCCATTAATTCTCTCCATGAACTGATAAATCATTATCTTAAATCTAGTGACATTTTCCAGCCCACTACTCATGTTGGTAGGACGCTCCAGAGCAGAACACTGCTGAGGATTATGATCAAAACATAAGAGAAAACTACCAGCAAGCTTGTAATGAAAGTAGTCACTGACACCACACTGAAAAGAATATCACAGTGTCCTGTGTTTCCCTAACTGATGTGTAAATGAGCTCTTAGGTGGAAAAGAATGGGAAAAAATCCTGACTACACTTAACCAGACACCAAAGAAAAATTACTTAACCAATGCAAAATTACTTACCCTGCTGTGACACTGTGAGTAATGTATACTCTGTGTGGGGGGATCTACACATGTGGGTACATACAAGTGGAATATGCATGGAAATCATGGTTATGCACATCTGCATGTCTAATTCTTTATAAAACTAATTAATAATGGTCTTATGTTGGTTATACTAATACTATGCTAATTTATACAGCTCTAGAGAGAAGGAAAATCCTGCTGGATACTACCATCTTTGTGACTGGAAGAGTTTGACCACTGTGCCCTCCAGATAATCCTGAGCAGATTTTTTTTTTGCATTTCTCCTGTGATTTGGCTGAAGAAAGTAGCAGGACATTGTAGAAAACTGTGTCATCCATCTGAATTTTCAGTCAGGTGGGCTGAAAGACTGGGATATGAAGCAACAAAACAAACACATCTACTCCAAGTTATTATCAGTATGCCAATGAAATTACTGTTAAATGGTACTTCAGAAGCATTTTATCTTTTAAGACCATGCAAAGGCTGTTCCCTGGAACAGCTTCTGAGTGTTAGCTACTATGGACAAAGAAAGGTTCAAAAGAAAAGAAATTTATTTTTGCCTTTCCTTCCAGCAGGCCCCAGAGAATACATTTCACACTGAAGAACTTGCCAGAATCTCTTAAAACTCAGAGAATGAAAGAGGATTTTAATAGAAAATTAAACTACATCCCAAGTAGCGAGCTTGATACTTTCTCTAATTCAAAAACTAAAGTGCAAGTCTGGGGTGTACAATTTGCATATAAACTACAATATCACTCTCCCTTCTTTAGGCATGACAGGGGGACTAAGACTGATTATACAGTCTCTGGAAATTAGCCTATTAATTTAGGCACCCAAAGTCAGATTGTATGAAACCTCTGCAGTATCTCCCATGAGAAAATCTGCCCAATTCCCATAACACTGGTCAACACTACTTTTCAAAAGAGAAGTCTATGATGTGTCTGGTTTTTTCCTTATGCCTGTCTTCCCTCTCTCCTCCCTTTTCTAATAATTTAAAATCAGATCCTAAAAAATAAACACACAATACTTCAAACTAATCCTCCTCAGATGTTTTAAAAATTAAAGCCACGTACCACCCTCCAATGATGGCAGCTAAAACACATCCAGTATCTGGATTTCCATCCAGGTCACATTGTGCCAACTGGAAATGCACAGAACTTCTTCAGCACTCGTGGTTTGTATATCCTTCTGAGCCAGAAACATTTACTTTATTACCACTCTGCCAAATCATGCATTTGTGTGCTATAGGTGAGACCAAGCACTATGTGAGTAAATTGGATTCTAGTTACTTTTGAATTTTATTAAATCAATTTTTCTTCCCTCTTAGAATGACTGTAGTTTGACAAAAATACAGAATTTAAGAGTAAGAGGGGAGGCTGCATTAATGGTATTTTCAAGGAGTGTAAAACTTTTATACTAGAAAGAATGTGAATGCACAGTTCTGCTTTTTAAAATTCATTAACTCATTAATATTCCTTAAGTCCTGTTCCTGCAAAATACTGAACACATTCTTGGATGAACCTACCCAAAATCTCTGACACCTTAAGTAGGCATCAAAGTAGGTGGGAGATGAATGAAACACTGCTCTGTCCAATGCATTGCTGGAAGTTATTCATTCCCATTCTGATCCTGCATGCATGAACTGCCACTGGTTGATGAATCACTGAGGAAAATGAGAGCTGACAAACAGCCAGTCTTTCAGCAGCTGTGTACTATGACAGCATCAATGGAAAAACACATCATTGGTTCTAAAATGCCACATTTTCACCATTTACACTGAATAAGACATGAAACTCTTTACGGGAAGCGGCACTATGTTATCATTAAGGCCTGTTGACACCACGGAGGGTGTGCTTTGAACTCTATTCTGTCATCACTCTTAATCTGCAACTAATCACATCCCACTCTGAAGAGAGGGAAGGGCCTTCTGCACCTTGATAACATTGCCAGTGATGAAGTATTGCACCCTTTAAAATCTCATTTACAGATTGGTTTCATTACCACCCACGACTGGCTTGGATCCATGAGGGAACACACCTGCTCTCATTAGGGCCACGTGATGTCTGCTGTTACCAGTATTTCCATGCAAATAGGGTGACAGGAAGATGAAAGCTCTGGTAACCATCTTTATCTTTCTGCTGATTGGCTTTTCTACCTTCATTTGGGAGGTAACACATACACAATCTGTTGATTGCTCTGAGAGGCTACTGATAGACTTTACTGACAGTTTCACAGATATGGACTTGTGCTGTTCTCTTCCCCTTCCCTCTGCCATTATGCAGCATTTCCAATCATCATCTTATGCACACATGTTTATTATTTACTACTGCAGATAATTCCCTTAGGCTAAGCAGTCTTCAAAAAGGACTGGCTGAAAAAGTAAATTCCAAACTAAGAGTATTCAAATGTATAGAGAGTAATTATTTTCCTATGGAGTTTTGGGATATTGAGCATTACGGATCCATAATATCAAAACAAGGACTGTTGTTTTGTACAATTATAGAATGATTTGGGTTGGAAGGGACCTTAACAATCATCTAGTTCCAACATCTGTGCCTTGGGGCAGGGATGTCTTCCACTGGACCACGTATGTGCAGGTGAGCTAAAAAAAATCCCTAGTTTAGAGCTGGTTTTATGTATTAATACATAATCCTCTTCAGCAAAATCAAAAATAATATAAGTGTTAAGATTTATACTTCTTTTTTTTCCCCCTGAACTGATATGGTTCCCTTTTTGTATTACCTGAACACATGAGAGAATGTATTTGTCATCTCAGTTAAAATGTGCTTGTTTTCAGTCTATCAGGTATCAAGGCAAACCAAATAAAACATTCTTAAGTCTAAACAGGAGTATCTGTTTACCTGAAACTCCTTTAAAACTGCTTTAACTTAAAGCAGTAAACCTTTCCTATATATGTAAGGCCTTTATGAGTCCATCTGAACCAACAGGAAAAAGAGGCAAGAAGAAAGACATAATAAAAGGGAATCAGCATTAAGAAAGTCAACTTCTTTGGCACTTTGGAGTTTAATTTTCTACAAGTGTTAGTTAATCCTTAAAAAGATTTATACTCCTTCTATAGTTGAATTAACAGATTGTCTATAAGCAAATCTGCCTTTCTTTAAATTTTTTTGTTAAACTGAAATAAAAAGCTGAAAATATGAATCATTATTGGAATTCCCACAGATTTCCTGGGAATTTCACTCAGGTTTCCACCCAGTCAGCTGCAGTGACAACTCATCAAGACAGCTACTTTGCATATTAAATCGCTGTAACACTCCCTTGGAATAAATTGAAGAAAGACTGAACCCAGAAACAAAAATCAAAAATCCCCCTCCTTCTCTCTTGCACTCCAGCCTTTCAGAAGCAAACTTGCAGCCAAAGCATGAAAGGATGGAATTTTTAGAAATTCCCAAGGGATATGCAAGTGTCTCCGCTTTTACCAGCTCAGCCCTTGGATACAATAACGCATTTTACTGGATCCTGACCCAGCCTGGCTTTCAGTTTGCTGTTTGCAAAAGGCTTAAGAGCCAGTCACCGCATTATTTATGATACAGAGCTGCAAAGAGCCAAAGCTCTGCAAGAGGTGTTGCTAAACACACGAGTATATGGCATTTGTTTCCAACATCTGCTCTCTTAACAGTACCCTTGGCTTGTCTATAAACTCTTCTGAAACCTTGACATTAAGGTTCACATGACCTTTAAGCCATGAGCAACTTTTTCAAAAGTTAAATTTTCACACAGGAAACATTCCTGTTCCTTAATTAGTTCTTAACCAAGATAGGCAACGCTGATATTATGGCCAGAATCTCCCTTTCATTGCAGGCAATGAATTGCAACAAATTGCAACATTATAAGTGTAGATAGGTTATAAGAATGTCTTCCTACTTAAATCAGTCCTTACAAAAAAGGTCACTTTTCAAGCACATTTCTACTAAGACATTCAAACATCGAGTAATAAATAATTAATAATACGGCAGACAGTTTTTGGGGAATTCAGGAGGACATTTTTATCTAACTATGTGCAACTCTGAGGTCATTTTGTTGGTTTGGGTTTTTGAAGCTTTTTTAAGAGAATGTTAAAAACTTACTGTCCCCCCTAAAATGGATGAAATGAGTCTATAAAACCATCAGAATATAAGATGATGCAGTAGACTTGGATAAACTTCAGTATTATCTGTGGGTTTTTTTAAATGATTCTTTGGATACCTAAAAAGTAACTTCATTTGTTTTTTATCAGAAACATCTGTATATAAGTATGTGACTCAAAAGAAAAAACAATAGGTCGTCATGTAAGGCTTTTTCCTTCATGGGATTGATGCTTGTCACTCAACAGAATTAGAATAAAACCACATAAAATTCCCAAGCAATCAATCCCAGGAGGTTCCAGAAGTCTCCAGATTCTCCAGTCTCCCTCTGCATCCTCCTCCTCCTACCATTCTTTCCTATAGCAGGAATGACTAGTTAGCATCCCTTCCTTATTGGATGGCACTGGACAGAAACCAGTTCACTCTGAGACTAAACGCAAAGGCCTGGAAGGAATTGCTGCACAGGTTTTTTGCTGCAGTCTTCAAGTAGATTTTTGACATGTGAGAAAGCCTCTTTAAACATATTGAGCAAGAGTTGCTAAACTACATGGAAACCCTTCCAGGGGTATAGGGATACTCGTTTGCAGAGTGATACCTCTCAGACCTGCTGGACATGTCACCTGATTTGTCACAGCAATTTCTTTGCTCTCCTGCCAGCACACCACGTTGTGCTGTGTGTAAATCCAAGGCCCACAGCCCCACAGAACATCCCAGAGCGAGCACAAATCAGTGCCAATGTACCTGCCCAGATTTACAAAAGCCATCAGATCTTGTCATTTATTTGCTTCTTTACATAGACAAGTTTCTGTAGCCACTCGCTCTAATGGAACAGAAGGGATTTCGTGCCTACAAGAGTATTTTAGATGCAACCTGGTGTGATAAGAAATGGGCCACATACAGTCTTTTTCTGCTGACAAACATTTATGAAATGGCAGTTTTACAGCTACTTTCTTGTTCCTTCCCCAGTCCCCATACAGTGGATTACAGAGCACCTTTTCTTTTTGCATTCCCTTTCTTTCCATATGAGGCATGCTAAGAAAACAATATTCCTCAGCCCTCTGCATTTAAACCAGATGTTTTTAAGACCTCAAAGGCCTTCACACCCAACTTCCATTTTGAAATGAAGATTCTCCCTATTTCTTTCCCCTCAACTGCTCTAAAAATCCCTCCCCCAGAGTGAGTACTGGGTATGTGTTAATTCTAATTTTTTTTTGGCAGCAAATAAAGCAGTTCTAGGCATGGGGTTGTAAAATGTAACTCTCTTTCCAGAAGAAGTATAACAGTCTCATTCACACTTTTGCCCTTTGTAAGTCACACAATCTTCAATCATTTATACATCTTGTGCTCACTGCTGCTGTGAAATATAAACAGATGGGTTCTAAATGATTTTTCACAGAAATGGAACTTTCATTTTCAGAGATGACTACCTGAAATATGTCTTTTAGAATGCTGCTCCTGAGAGTTTAAGAGAAAAAGAGCTCCATACATCCCCTACTTTATTTCTGTCAATGACATACTTTTTCTTATTCAAATTCTCCCTTAGAATCAACTGCCTTCATTAGCTCCACATTAGGCTCTCTCCAGTGGTATCTGTACCATGCTTTATAACTTATATAAACACTGTAAAATAATACCACCTATTATATTGTATTATATACTACAGAATGCAATAGTTTATGGAAAATATTATATGAGCTTTTTAATGGTTTGGTAAGCATTGCTTATATTTATGATACTATCTAAACAGCACCTGCAACACAACAAATGAGTGTGGAGGTTTCTGAAGGGAATCATTATTACAAGATTCAAAAGAAGTGGGGAACATAATAATATTAGGGAATAGAAAGCACATTTTTCATTAGTGCTCTGTGTCTGAGCAGTACACAGGAGGTTATGACTCCTGCAGATATAGCAGACCTATAGGTATTACCACAACATAAACCAAGAAGCTTAAGAATAACATTAAAATGTCAATTTATTGCATATCAACACCAACAACTTTATGGCAGAGTACATTCCTGCAACCACTGCTAACAGCAGTCTTGAGAAAAACTGGCAGCATTGTTCTGTAGGGTTTCACTTGACATCAGGACATCTTATTTTGGTATCTAAGCAATTACATCTATAAATTTCTGCTAACCAAGGCTTGATTCCATCACCAATGGACAGGCTGAGACTTCAGTGTGGTTAGTTCCTGGAATATTCCCCCATTGGCCAATAGGCTGGGTAAGGACAGGGCCCACCAGCACTTCCACAATACAGTCATTATAGTGACCACTAAGTAATGATTAATGGCAAAAGCATTGGGAGGTAGAAGGAAATTCAAGGAGAGGAATGAAAATGCAAAGATAACTGGGAAGGAGAGAAGAAAGGGCCCCACAGTAATACCTGCTGCCTTTCTCTGGCATTTGAAAGGCTTAACAGGAAAGCTGATGAATTCATGACATTTATAGGCCTCAACAAAAGGTAAGCTGTGAATAAGCAGCAGGTGGAAAACGCTGATGAACCAGCACTAAACTTTTAATTAGATATAAAAATAATTTGTAACATATTTCAGAATGTCATTCTTCCCTCCTCACTAAAATACAACTCATGCATAAAATACTTATTATGACTTATCTTTTTTAATAACCTATTGAATGCCTAAGTCACTACAGCATTTTTTGTGCCTCTATTCCTCAGGCAAATTGGACACTTTTAAATGCCAAGAAACTCCTCTCTGAGCACCTTTTTGCACATTCCTGCCTAATGACAGGGTTTTAGCAAAACCTATGTTAAACTTACTGCCAAAGGCAGGTCTTGCTCACCTCTCTCCTAGCTGAGTTTCTCAACTCCACATCCTCCCCTCTCTTGGACTCCTAGAAGCAATTCTGCAACCTGTTCAGAACCAGCCCAGGGAGCAATCCAGTTTAAAGGGATCTGGGAAAACTTCTAAATTTGGCTAAACACACACATTTGCACTTACTCACCACAGAGGACTTCTTAACCTCGGTTAGATCTCCAGTCTGGGGGAACTGTCTGTCTACACAAGTTTCCCTAACGTTAGAAGGGATGACTGCAGGTCTGGGGAGACCTGACAGGGAATGAGAGGGAGGCAGGTTGAGACACCTTTTGCTGGTTTATAGACTTTAGAAAAAATAAGGCTTAAATGTCTGTACACCAAAATAGTTTGGAAAATATATTGGTATGTAACTCTTTATGAGCCTCAAAATTAGTGCAAATTGCCCCAGTGTGATTCCCTCCAGTGACTACGAGATTTTAACTTCCACCTTTCTCCTAACATCCACAAATCCTCCCTGTGGGGACCAATCTCACTTGTTATTATAATCTTAAATATGTTAAGATTTTTGAGGCAAATTCCAGAAGTGGCTCCATAATAGGAGTACATTTGGTGTGAGGGCACAGAATCATGAAGCAAGATACAGATACCAGTCACACAACATTAGTGCTGAACCAGTAACAACTCATTAAATTGATACCATCTGCCTCCCAACCAGTATAGAGCTCATCTTAGACTCTGAATACAGATCCAGTAATAATAAATGCTAAACCATAGCCTTGAGGCAGCTCATCGAAAAACACTTGGGAATAATACACTTCTGGAAAATCCTTCAAAGGTCTGGGAGAGTTTTCCATGTGAAGTGGAAAACATCCTCCCTTAAAGCACTATACAACATGGAAACTCCTAGTATGGCATGGTGAAGAAATGACAGCAAAAGAAGGGAGAACAGGTTGTGGAATAAAAAAGACACATGGCAGAGTTATTCCAAGTGCCTGGATGGGTTTAATAAATGTGCCTACAAATTCCACTAATCACAGAGTTGCCTTACTAAGAACTCTGCTGAGACCTATGGGGTACATGCTCCATGCCCAGCTCCTCCAAGCCTGATAAACATGGAACTCAGAATCAAGGCATCTGCATTTATTTTTTGATAAAGCAGTAACTGCTGACAGAATCAACAAAAATAAGAGCAAATTACTATAAATAATGATATTCATAACAAAGTACGTCTTCACCGGTCTGAAAAATCATACCAGCTGGATATGGTCAAGCTGCAGAGAGGGTTGACAAAGGATGGTTACAAAGCAGGAGAGGGGGGAGTGTGTAAGACAAAGCAGAAAATGCTGCTTAGCACTGAGGAGTGAAGTGTGTGAATCAGCCCTGTGAGCACAGAGGTGAGGAGAGAAGGAGGAGGAAGTACTCCAGACACTAGAGCAGAGAATCCCCTGCAGCCCATGGAGGGGATCATGGCAGAGCTGGTGGCTGTGCTGAGAAGGAACTGCAGTTGGTGGAGAGCCCAGGCTGGAGCAGGTTTATCCTGAAGGACTGCCCGAGGGAAGGACTCCTACTGGGACAGAGGAAAAGCACGAGGAGGAAGGAGCAGCAGAAAAGAGCCCTCAGGGACTGACCATAATTTCCCATCCCCCTCAGGGCAGAGAGGAGAAAATAAAGGAGTTGGGAATAGAACAAGGTTGAACCTGGAAAGGGAGGTAGGGAGAACTTAATTTAATTTCCCCCAAGCTGAGTCTGGTTTGCCCACGGTGGTGATAGGTGTTTGATATCCCTGCATTTTTCTCAAGCCATGAGGTTTTCCTGTTTTTCTCCCCCTGTCCTGGAGAAGACTAAGGATGGGAACCGAGAGAGGGACTCGCTGGACAACTGGTCTTTTTGCCAAGGTTAAAGCACCACAGTGATTTTTAAACATGTCTAAACAACACATGACAACTGCTATTCACATTCTGTGACAATAAAACACAGGTTAAAAACTTCCATAGGTTGAATTCATTAAGTTACTACCCCTACAATTATATACTGCAAAGAAGGAAACTGTTGAAACAGAGAAATTATCGTGGGCCACCAGCTTGCAATCTTGGATCAATAATTTGCAACCTACAGCAGGAGAGATTTTCTGAACCTCACAGAATGACTGCAAAGGGACTACAATCTGTTGGACCAATAATTCACTATTCAAAATTGTTTAATAAAACTTTTGATCAATAATCCATATTTTTACATGTTCTTAGAGTCGCTTTGATATAATCTGTTGTTCAGAGTAATCTTTCACTTCCCAGTTTCCTTCAAGGTATTTCCTTCAAAATATTCAATTGTACTCTTGTGGGACAACAGAAAAGATTTGCTGCAAACATCTATAGGAATAGGATTTAGCTTACATTTAAGAGTGTTTAAATAAGACAGCATACTGTTTTGCTTTCAGAGTGGAAACAGTCCATCATCGTAAGGAGAACATGAAGAGGAGTATGGAACACAACACAGTGTCTCGTGAAGCCACCTCCCTTCATATCACTCAGTAACTCCATGTTAAATCATTAAAAACAAAAGGCAAAGCCACATATTGCTGTCAGTTATGTTTTCATTAAAACAAACAGAATTAGGAATTAATCTCTTTAGATTATTGGAATACTTATATTAAGGGCTCAAAAGCTGTTCTGAATAAATCCAAGAAATTGATTTAAGACTACAAAAGTATGGCCAGCACAGCTCACACTCCTGCAAATTTGACTTCTCCTAGGAGCATGTTAATGAGAATAGCATACTCTCGTACATCTTCCCTCACAGAATGACAGGTCAATCAAATATTTGTGTAACACCGGTACCTCTGTGTCATCTGATTGATCTTCCATTAACTCTTTTCCAGCATCTGCCAATACTACCAACAGTTTGGACTTACTACAGGTGTTCATTTTCCCAAAAATTTCATTTTATGGTAAAATTTTATTTCTGTAACTTTCTAACCACCTAAACAATCGAAATTTAATCCCATAAACCAGAATCATCTCAAGGATTTACACTGACAGATAAGCCCTCAGTGTCTTACTGCTGTCTGAAAGTGGTATTAATAAATGCATTCAGAACTCCACCACAAAAAGCAGAAATTTTCATATGGCACAGAAACTCTCAGCACTAAACACAAGCACCATTCTCCCTCATGAGTACTAATATTTCAACATTCAGAACATTCTAATAATTACAAATTCTTCCTTCTATCTTTAATAATTCAGCAATCAACATCAAAGATTAGTGGTATCTGCTTAAATATTTTGCTGGAGGGTCACACCTCAGTTAAGAGGATACCAGTGAAATAACACCAAGGGGCTGAAGAAACTGCTTATCTCCCAAATTGTGAACATGAGATTCAGTTCAAGATGGTCAACGAGGCTTAAGGTAGGAACAAGTTTACAGTATGAACAAGCCAGCAAATGTTTTAAAATACATGAAGAGCTGAATGTCAGAACCCAAAAGGCACAACAGATTTGATTTTTAAAACCATCAGTTCTACCTTTCATGCTGCACCACACACTAATATTGCCTCTATTCTTATTTTGTAAGCAGCTGGATGAGGATTAAGTTCCTGTAATTCAGTTCCCTATTAATAAAATTGAGCACAACTGGAAAGTATAACTGCAAGGTACCCTCAGAAGACTGAAAAATTAACAAATGTTATAAAATAAGTTTATGCAAATGTCCCATCTAGGAGGAGATGTAAAAAGGAAATAATGAGAGTGAATACAGTGTATTTACTCCCATGATTGTAATAATGTTATTACTCTGTGAATGAACAATGCTTGACAAAATTATAGCTTTATAAGTAATGTCACATGTAACTTCAGAACTCATTTTTTGTCCTTCTATTTTATTTCTATTCATTATAAGGAGGTATAAGGGTAGTTTTTGAAGGTTCACTACACTTTGTAACTGAAATCTATCATTTTGACCTCCCCCAAAACCAAGAAACATAAACTTGAGGTTTATCTTTGTCAAT
>NW_021940488.1:8108100-8110479 GCF_001715985.3 Manacus vitellinus | reverse complement strand
CTTAACTAAGTCTCAGACAGGTGCAAAACTGAGTAACTAGAAGAGTGACCTAAAACATCCATCTCTTCATGAACTTTCAGATTTTTTTTACAAGATTATTCCAGTGAAAAGGGAGACAACAGCAGCATGACACTTGCAACAAAGTAATCTATAGCACCTGAGAAACAAACATAAAGTTAGAACTAAAAGTATTAGGAGTGGAAGGATGTTTAATATTTTGCCTGTTATTATTACCAAGCCAAATAGCAAATTCACACACAAGGTAACGGTTAAAAATTCTGAGAAATTCTTCCTACCTGAAATGACTCATTCTAATAAAAGAGCACTGTATTACAGCCATTTAATTGTTTCACTTAAATGTCTTCAACATATTTCTAGCTGAGACATGTACGTAGCCCAACATCACAGAAGACAGTTTCCCATTGTCTCCAAGAAGTTAAAATTAGAGTTACTGTGGAGACAGTGGTCTGTGTCCTTCCTAATAGGTTATTGTACAGATTCGTATCAGGGGGAAAAAAAAAAAATCAAGACTGGTAAGACTAAAATATAAATGAAAATCTGTGTGTTAGCACCAGAATAAAAGCAGAACAAAGATTTAAAAGAACAGTTTATATTGATAGTGAAGGATGTTATGTTATTCCCGGGAATAAGGTTGAGGAATGTGTGATATTTATGTTAAGACCACAGATCTGCCCAAAGAGCAGTTTGTTGCTGTCAGTCAAGAGGAACTGGCGTCCCTTGCCTGGTGTGTCACACACAAGTGACTGGGATCAGACTACACAGACAAACTTCTTGGGTCATCTGAGCACAAAGTTTTGAAGTCTGAGTGCATCCAAACAACGTGCTTAAACATTTGATAAATAAATATCACCCTCCCCTTCTGTAAGATCTTACACTGAGTTTAACTGTACTATTTCTCCTACATTACCTTAATATGTACTCTACATTTGAGGCCATGTGTAAACGGATCTCCACAACACTCCAAATGAGATCCCTAAAGATAAGCAATTTTGGTAATTAGGGAACAAGTACAAATTAAAGTAGATTAAATGCCTATCTGGTTTTAGCTGGTTTTGACTCCAACAACTAATCACTAACTGACAACAGATAGCGAAAAATCCTAATTTGGCCTGATAGAGCATTGACACTGTTTTCATACTAATTTCTTGAGAAGCTGGCTCATCTTTACATACTTTATCTTCTCCTAGCCATGAGTTCTTTGAGCATTGCAGGTTCTTTTCTTTTCAATATCTTATTACAAATTTATTAGACCTATCTATGTCTTGTCCCACCAGAACAAGTAGAAAAAGTTCAGCATCCAAAACAATCACATGTTGCTAACCAGCAAGTTCACTATTCTCCAATAAGGTCCTCAGCCTTCGTGAAGCCAACAGTGTCATGGCAATCATCCTAATATTCCTTTTTAGAACAGTTGTACTTTCTCTTCTTTTTGTCTGCCTTTTTTTCCCCCCCTATTTATTTATAGGAGATACCCTGGCAGCATCTGCTGCATTATTCTGAAGGTAGAATCCACCAAGTACCAGCAGATGTAACAGCTGAAGCAGCATTGTTGTCTTCCAAGGCTTTAAAGGTCTTAAAGTTATAATTTTAATATCAATAAAGACTTGCTTAAAATTATAATTTGGATTTTAAATATACAAAATAACAATACAAAATATTTTTTAGGGTTTGAAATAACCCTACACTGGAGAAGGAGAGAGAGAGAGAGACATAACCTGGATACACCTCAACTAGACATTATTTGGAAAGCCAGCCAAACAGGTACCTCCTCTGTGGTCAACATCCCTTCCCCTGAAATAGGAATCCATTCCCTGTTGAGACAGGCAGACAACATCCTGGTAACATGATAAGCACATTAAGTAAGAGTGACTTTACTTAATGAAGCACTCAAACACTTAAATAGAGATATTTTTATACATAGAGGGTTTATTCTGGTGTATTTTATTTTATACTCTTTCTTCTCTGTTTAGTTCACTGAATGAGACAGGAACACGAAGCTGGGAGATTCTTCAGAGGTTTTTCCTGCATTCCAGACCCATCAATAATCAATGAACTTAAAGGTCTTGTTCCAGCCTAAGCAATACTGTGATCTCCAGGCACACAAGGAAACTCGGAGGCAGAAATTATCTTGGGCTCCTTCCCCAGCAAGGCTGGACACTGCCTATAAAGGTGGACATTAACTGTAGGCACACCATCACTCAAAAAAGCAGTTAATATTTAGTGTTCATGTGATGCTGGGAAAAGTTAATGTCTTCATCTTACAGATTAGTTACTGAAGAATAAGGTCAGGGGAGAGCTGATGGAGCAGGGAACTGGAATTATGGCTGTCGTGGTTTGAATCTTGTTTTCCCCCAGAGG